>NC_025691.1:11539225-11612298 GCF_000633955.1 Camelina sativa
GTATATGGTACGTTATACTATTTCTGGATCTGGAAGTTTATTTAATTTTTCTTATATAACATGACTTGAAGATATTTTTAAAATAAAAGTTGAATTGTCGTTGCTCATTCGTTTTCTAACAATAATTTTTGTTCTTGTATCAATAAAACACAGTACTAAAAAAGGATGTGCGTAGAAGCAGAGATGTTGATAATAATTCTCGCGTGGGTTCAAATCAGATAGAGATATATAGGGACCATTTGGCATTTTCTTCCCGTGAATTATTTGATCGATCCTCCTTTATAGTAGTAATATGTTAGTTGACATGAACCATTGATGAGCAAACATAATAAATTAATCATAAATTTTAAATCTATACTAAATAAAATTAGGAATTATTATCCATCTAGAATTTAAAACAACTAATAGAAATTCGATATCTAGCTAATTAACATTTTATTAAAATATGTTAGTTTTCTATATTATTAAGATTTTTTAGAAAAAAATAAAATTTAAATCTATAAAAAAAACTACGTACAACGTTCCACGTCTCTTATATATAATAAGTATTTAATTTCAAATAGTCAGAACCAAAAAATAAGTTGTGTTGCTCTACTTTTCAGCTTTTGAGCATATACATCTCTTATATCCCGATAGATGGAGATTTATAGGCAAAAGTGAAGAGTTACGTGGTTCTTTGTGAATGTCACTGGAGCAATGAAAGATTATACAATATATAGTAGGCGACACACGTTTTGTCAATAGAAATCTTGATGTATGTATTAGTATATGGAGTTTAATTTCCAGAAAAATATAGACATATGATCAAGCTAATCCATTAATTCTATATAAACCTAAGTAAAGTGTTAACTTCTGCATCGTAATGCATCCATCTCTTATATTCACTGAGGCAAGTTTTACTCCTCTTCTTGATTCTTGTATTAAGAGAGATTTCAAATGGGGGTGGAAAAGATCTGGTTTCATTTTTGGTTATTATTTTTAGAAAGTTCTTTAAAAATGAATAAACCTTCAAGTGGTCTTCTCATCACTCTCATGTTAGCTGCAGCTATCTGCATCCAAGGAGGAAATTATCTGGTTTCATTTTTAGTTATTATTTTTAGCAAGTTCATTTAAAATAATACGAAAAAAACAAATTATGGCCAGAATTTAATAGAGATGTGGAGGATTAGTTCTTACGTTGTTGCACTCAGCCTTATCTCTCAGCTTTTGAAACCTTGCATTCCTCCAATTTACTGATCTGTCATTAATATATGCTTGTATGTTAGTAAACATGGACCACTACTGACTACTACTGTGCATGTTCCTCGTGCTGGAATTAAACGAAGATAGATATTTCTCTTTTAGCAGCTTGTTTAAATTAACAAAAATACACATTCGTGGAGCCGTTCTTTATATTCAAATGTGATGTTGGTAGTTAGATTCAATGGATTGAGCATCATTTGTAGGATTAGATCAAATCTATATAATAATAACAATTAAAATAGATGGAGATAACAGTTGCGATTTTTCATCGTATCTTTTGGTGAAATAATTTTTTATTATTATTTAAAAATTATTGTTACGGCTGTTCATTGTAAAGTTGTATCTTTTGCCATAAAAAAAAATCATGTGGTTGCATATGTTCATTATCTCTTCTTAGATAACTAACAAATCATTGTTCGCTAACACAAATTTTCTGTTTCATAATGAATTTAAATAATATAAATTTTATTATTTAATATCCAACATCATTTTATAATCTAATCAACTTTAACTATGCAACTTACGGTTGCATTTATTAATCGTAACTCATCGTATAATATGTGTTTTTAAGATTTAATTATTTAATCTTTTATTTTTAGGAACTTTCGTATTTTTATTATAATTAATGGTTGATAAATTTTCATTCTACATGAAATTTTTTTTTTTTTTAATTATATCATCAGAAAATTGTATTTACTTATTATAATCTTTCGTTTGATATTCCTACTTAGGATCACTTCATCATTATAGTTGTTTATTAATATAAATATCAATAAATATGATGATGCTTGTTACTCTTTACTATATTTTTCATAATATATCTTATACTTATAATTTTTATTATGACTTTATATTTAATAAATTTTAACTTAGAGTTGAGTTTTTTTGCCATAAGTTATTATTATTATTAGCCGTAGTTATTATTTTTCTTATTTTGGGGTAATATGTAATTTTATTCTTAGCATATATTTTCAAACTATTTATTACTTTTGAATATATATTTTGTTTTTTAAACCAACAATTAAATAAATTAAAAGATTACTCAAAGATTGGTTGCCCAAACAGGAGGATAAGAGTTTACAAAAGAAATTTCAGAAATTAAAGATCTTGAAGCTCGAGCAAGACAATCTGCCCTGACGTTGGACTCACGAGGGATCCTGGTCAAGGTAAAGAAAGGGAAAAAAGATCGTAGCAAGGAGAAATCTTCCAGCAGGTTCGAGAAAGCCGGCCAATCTTCGGGCAGCTCCACCATCGCAATCAATTATGCACAATCCATCTCGAAGGCTTGACAGTCAACCCCCGCCGCAGTCAAAGGTTCCATAGCCCATATTAGAGCTTGTAACTCCGCGTGTAATGGGTTTCGACCACGTCTATGACTTCGTGCTTCCAAAAGAAGCGTCAAATCTTCACCATTACAGTACCACCAACCCATACCCTGGAAAGGGTCTGAACCTTTCCATGAACCATCAACTTGACATCGTGGAATGGGCTCTCTCACCTCCTGAGACGGCGGAGGATGTACATAACTCCCCGGGAAAGATTTGGCCTCCTCCCACAATAGCCTTTCATTATTCGCCTGGTTTATAATATCACTTGGGTCACCCTGTATGCCCTGAAAAACTTTCCTATTCATATCTTTCCAAACTGACCAAAGAATCCAAGGAAGACGGAAAGATATATCCGGAACTCCGGATTGGGTCAATGCCCGCCAAAAATAAAATCTAAACTCGCATAAATAGAGTCATATGGAAATCCTTCAGGATCGAAAGAGATTTGCGATAATTCCCATATACTTCGCGAGTGAGGGCACGCAAAAAGTGTGTGATTTATAGACTCTGCCGTGGAATCACATCGTTTGCATATGATATCACATCGTACCCCCCGATACGCAAGCCGTTCCATTATAGGAAGGGTACCGGAAGCAACCTGCCAAAAGAAATGTTGCACCTTCGGGGGAACCTCAAGTTTCCACGATTGAGCCCGAAGAGCCATACACGTAGGCCCATATTCAACTGCCGTAATTAAATCACGGGCTAACCGACAACCCGATTTCACCGAGTACTTCCCCGATTTGGTAAAGTGCCATATTAAACGATCCGGTTTATAGTATTTGCTCACCGACATGCTCCGAATAATCGGAATATCCACTGGATCAAAAAATTCATGTAAAATGGGTAAATACCAGTCTGTCGTAAGTGGATTAATTAAGTGATTAACCATCAAACTCGGGAGCAAAAAACGCCCCCAGCCATTAGCTGGTCTAGGTCGGAAATACGGTAACCACGGATCCCGCCAAAAAGAGATAGAGCAGCCAGAACCCACCGCCCACCTCGCTCCTTGTCCCACCAGATCCTTAGTGGAGTAAATGCTCCTCCATGCAAAGGAAGGATTATTTGGTTTTTTTGCCAAAAGAGGATGTTTATTCCTAAAATAACGGCCTCTCATCACCCGAGCCATCAAGTAAGTGGGATGTTGAATTAGACGCCAAAAATGTTTCGTCAACATAGCATCATTAAATTGGTCTAGGGCTCGGAATCCTAGACCCCCTTCGCCCTTGTCTTTACATAATTTATCCCAAGCAACCCAGTGCATACCACGAGCCTTATCGTTAGATTTCCACCAGAAGGTAGAAATAGCACTCGTTAGTTTAGACGTCAGCTCCTGCGGCAGTTTGTAACATGACATAACATGGGTAGAAAGTGCCAATGCCACCGATTTAATCATAACTTCCTTGCCCCCTTTCGATAACAGCTTCGAAGACCAACCATTAACTCGATCATCCAACCGATCCTTCACGTAGCTAAAAAGGTTATTCGAACCCTAAAGACTTTCAGGAATACCCAGGTAAGAGCCCATACCGCCCTCCTTGGAAATGCCAATAACTGATTTTATCTGAGATCTTGTCTCAGGTAGAACCTTCTTACCGAACATAATTGAAGATTTCTCTAGGTTAAACTCCTGCCCTGAAGATTTACCATAATCACCTATGATATTCATCACTGTCCGACATTCAGACACTTCAGCCTTACAGAAAAAGAGACTATCATCAGCGAATAACAAATGGGAAATAGTGGGGCTATCACGAGCAATTGTGATACCCGTCAACTTCTCCTCTCGTTCAGCCTTTTTAATATTTGCCATCAGCACCTCTGTGCAAAGTATGAACAAATACGGCGACAAAGGATCCCCTTGACGTAACCCCCTCTGTGGAATACTAGAACCCCTAGGTTGGCCATTCATAAGCACTTGATATGACACAGAAGAAACACACCACATAATCCACAAAATCCATCTCCAATCAAATCCTAATTTTACCAAAACTGCCTCTAAGAAATCTCATTCAACCCGATCATAAGCCTTACTCATATCTGTTTTAAAGGCTAGGAACTCCGAATTACACCTTCGATTAGTATTCAGCCCATGAAAAATTTCCTGGGCGACAAGAATATTATTCGTAATGAGACGCCCAAAAACAAATGTCGACTGAGTCTCTAAAACCAAGAGAGGCAGAACCCGACGAAGCCAGAAGCACATAACTTTAGAAATAATTTTGTAACTTACATTACAAAGACTAATCGGCCTAAATTCCGTCATTTGCTGTGGTCCATCCACTTTAGGAATGAGACAAATATTAGTCTCGTTCAAACGAGGATCAAAACTGCCCGTTCGAAAAAACTCTCTTATCAGAGCCACCAAATCCCCTTTTAGGGAAGACCAAAATCACTGAAAAAACAAAGCCGTCATGCCATCAGGGCCCGGAGCCTTCTCTGGATGCATAGCAAATAAGGCCTTGCGGACTTCTACTTCCGTAATATCCCTAGTAAGATTTCTATTTATTCTGTCCGTAATAAGTGGCTGAATTTCTTGAAGCATCTCAGAGATACCCCGACCATCCGACTTCGTGAAAAGATCCTCAAAATATTTAGTAGCAATATGCTCCATACCCGATGGAGTTTCATTCCAGATATTATCCGTATCAAATAATCCAATGATCCTATTTCGCACCCGCCTCTGTTTAGTAGATGCATGAAAATATTGAGTGTTCTTGTCCCCAGCCATTAGCCAGAATTTCCTACTTTTTTGTTGCCAATAAATTTCCTCATCACGGTATGCCTTTTTTAATTTCCTCTCAATCCCCCGAATTTCGTCCTGAGAAATCGAATCATCCATTTTCGCCGCTTGCAAAGCTACCTTCAAGTTAGAAATAGCCGAGGGACTGTAGGTGACATTATTTTTGCGCCACTAGGAAATCGAATTCCGACATTTCCTGATCTTATCCACAAAACCTGGAGTCCGAAAATTTCTTGATCGATTCTACCCTGACTCGACCGCATCGGTAATACCCTCTCGACCCAGCCAACGCTTATCAAACAGGAACTGTCTATATAATTTTATTATTTATATAATTTTTAAGTTACAATTTAATTTAAAAATTTTTGAAATACTTCCCCCATAGGGATCTGAGTCCTAGTATTTTATAATGATGATGTAACAAACAACAAAAACAAAAAATTAACAGGACAACTTGTGCCTAGAAATAAAAGTAACTGAGATGCTGGTAAATCATTTTATACGTTGATTTACTCATCCTTTTCTATTTGTCTGAAATCTTGTCTTATTCCCTTGAATTATTTGATTATTCTTGTTTTGGTATATAAATTTGTTAACATGGACATTGTGAATGTTCCTCGTGTTAACATGGACATTGTGTATGTTCCTCGTGTTAAAATTCTAAGTTTGAATCGATTACCATAGTCTAATCCCCTCTTTTCAACCCTAACTAAAATTATTTGATCATCCTTGTTTTGCTCTATATAAATTTGTTAATATTGACATTGTGCATGTTCCTCTTGCTGAAAATCTAAGTTTGAATCGATTACCATAGTCTAAACCCCTCCACTATAGTAAAAAGATAGACATTAAGGACCCATCACAAGAAAGATTAGAAAGTGACTGGCTGTGCCGAAAAAAAGCCAAACATTTATATAGCTGACAATTTTACTCAACGCAAATGGTAGTAGTTCATTATATCTTTTTATTGTGCATGCTCCATTTAACTGCATGAGGACTCCTATTAACACCGATACAAAATGTTCTTGTAAAAAGAGCCAGGAGAGAGATTGACGATTGGAGGCTCGAAAGGTAGATGAACGGGCAGAGATTTGGATCTATGTTGCCGCAGCGAGTTGGCGTTTGGAGGCTCAAGAGATAGAATAGCGGCTGAAGTCCCGTGGTGACGGCGGATGGTATTGATGAGGGTACCGGTAGTGTCGTTTGATGGTGGCCATGGAAGAAAGAATCGTGAGGATGAGAAAGAAGAGGAAGAGGAGAGAAGCAAAGCTTTCATAAATGCATAAAATAGAAATATCACCCCTTTGTCCTATATATATATATATATAACGCTTAATTTACAGAAAATTTTGAGTTCTAACCTTTTATAAGATTTGCAAAATTAATCATTCACCGTTTAAATAAATATTAAAACTTGGATATAACATTTGTAAAAAAATCATGAGCCTAATCAAGAATGTTAACCACAATATTAACTTAATTATAATTTTTTATTGAAAATACCTATACAAAATGAAATTTAATAACACAACTATTTTAAAAAATATATATAACATTGTATCATCTATATTAAAAATCAATGAAACTTATAAATAACAATATAAAATCATAAATATATATATATAAAAAATAAAAAGTTATTCCGTGGTATACCAGTGATTAAATTCTAGTTAAGTTGATTATTCAGTGTAATTACCCATATACAGTACTGTATGTTCTCTCTACGAATTCCCAAATTTCTTTTATTTAATTTTTTTCTGTTGAGAGAAAGAATCAACTTCACAATTGAGACTTTTTTTTGTTGGAAGGGTTATTGTATTTGAATCCTCCAATTCGATTACAAACAAAGTTGTTGTGTTGTATAATTACATCAATCGGTGAAGTGACTTTAGTGTAGTAGCAAATGGTAAGTCCTTAATGCAAAATGCACCATCATATCCGGGATTGAGTCCCGCTCCTTACGAATATAGGGATTTGGCCAATTGTAATTTAATGGTTGAAAAAAAAAATTACACCGATAGTTATATCCAAGTAAAGCACATCCTATATTTTTTAGAAATATGAATAAACATCCATTTCAGGAATAATTAAATCGCTCAAGTCGTTAGGTGTCCCTTTGTGAATATGTCACTGGAGCTATATCACACGTCTATGTGGTTAGGGGATGTCTAAGTGTTAATAAATTAGGATACACTTGTAGACCATACATATATAAGGTAGAGTATTCTACATGCATTTTCCTCTCAATTCTTCTGAATGCATGGCATGATTTTCTTTTTTTTTTTTTTTTTCCACTTCTTGATTCTTATCGCTTTCTGGTAATTAAATTGGATTACTAAATTTTGAGTTTTTTTTTCCTAATTATAGACTGGTTGTGAAATCATGCATGGTCCTTGTTTTCAGTACATTGTTTAAATGAATAAGAAAGAAAATATGAACGGATACAAAGATAGTTGAGAATGTTAAACATTCTTTTAACATGAACTCCAAGATCTTAAACATCTATATTAATCACATAATACAATTATAAAGAGGGTTAAAGTAATACCTCCACTCATTGTAAAAATGATATTTCCTTGAATGGTTTCTTCTTTTTCAATAGCTTGGCGATTGGAGGCTCGAAAGGTACGTAGATGAACGGGCAGAGATTTGGATCTATGTTGCCGCAGCGAGTTGGCGTTTGGAGGCCCAAGAGATAGAATAGCGGCTGAAGTCCCGTGGTGACGGCGGATGGTATTGATGAGGGTACCGGTAGTGTCGTTTGATGGTGGCCATGGAAGAAAGAATCGTGAGGATGAGAAAGAAGAGGAAGAGGAGAGAAGCAAAGCTTTCATAAATGCATAAAATAGAAATATCACCCCTTTGTCCTATATATATATATATATAACGCTTAATTTACAGAAAANAACATTTTTGAAAGTACATTTTAAGTTCTAACATTTTATAAGATTTGCAAAATTAATCATTCACCATTTGAATAAATTTTAAAACTTGGATATAACATTTGTAAAAAAAATCATGAGCTGAATCTAGAATGTTAACCACAATATTAACTTAATTACAATTTTTGTATTGAAAATACCTATACAAAATGAAATTTAATAACACAACTTTTTTAAAAATATATATAACATTGTATCATCTATATTAAAAATCAATGAAACTTAATTAATAACAATATAAAATCATAAAAATATATACAAAGTAATTATGTGTATACCAGTGATTAAATCCTAGTTAAGTTGATTATTCAGTGCAATTACCCATATACAGTACTGTATGTTCTCTCTACGAACTCCCAAATTTCTATTTATTTTTTTCAGTTGAGAGAAAGATTCAACTTCACAATTGAGACTTTTTTTTGTTGGAAGGGTTATTGTATTTGAATCCTCCAATTCGATTACAAACGGAGTTGTTGTGTTGTATAATTACATCGATCGTTATATCCAAGTAAAGCACATCCTATATTTTTTAGAAATAGGAATAAACATCCATTTCAGGAATAATTAAATCGCTTAAGTCGTTAGGTGTCCCTTTGTGAATATGTCACTGGAGCTATATCACACGTCTATGTGGTTAGGGGATGTCTAAGTGTTAATAAATTAGGATACACTTGTAGACCATACATAAGGTAGAGTGTTCTACATCCATTTTCCTCTCAATTCTTCTGAATGCATGGCATGATTTACTCTTTTTTTTTTTTTTTTTCCACTTCTTGATTCTTATCGCTTTCTGGTAATTAAATTGGATTACTAAGTTTTGAGTTTTTTTTTTCCTAATTTTAGACTGGTTGTGAAATCAGGCATTGTCCTTGTTTTCAGTACATTGTTTAAATGAATAAGAAAGAAAAATATGAACGGATACAAAGATAGTTGAGAATCATTCCTATCTCTCACTCTTTGAAATCTTGTCTTTTTCCCTTAAATTATTTGATCTATTTTGATAAAGCCTATAAACTCTCTTTCTTCATATTGTTTTTTTTTTACCATGGACCATTGTGCATTTTCCTCGTGCTTAAATCGAAGTTCGAATCGATAACCAAAGAGTCTAAGATAACCGGAGTAGTCGTGTTTAATTACAGTGAACTTAATTCTGATAAACTTACTAACCATATTTAATTAGTGCTCTCTAATATTAGGCTTATATATGGTGGTCCTTAATAACTTTTTTGTTGGAAGGTTATATCTTTTTAATTCTCAAATTCGACTACAAAAGGAGTTGTTGTTTTGTTTAATTGCAGGCATCTTTTATATATGTAAAAAAACTCTTGGAAACAAAAAGAAAACAAAAATACAGAGTCAATTTTTTTTTTTAGACAAAGAAAAAACCATGTTATGACTTAAGAGACTTACGAAATAAAAAACATGTTATGACTTACGAATTAAAAACATGTTATGACTTACAAATTAAACGTCACGATGGGATAATATTCAATTTAGGAATAAAACGCACAAGTGATTACGTACGTGTTGTCCGCAGCGTTGGATCAAGAAGTCTACTACTGGAAGATTATGCATATATTGGCAAGTTTTACGATCTGCCCTTTTCTTCCATCTCTTGATTCATATCGCTTTCTGATTATACAAAAACTGAATTTTCATTATAGCGAATTTCTTTAGTAGTGAACTATCATCACATATTTATTATTTTGTCAGGAAAAAGTGGAGATAATTTTGATTCATGATTTAGCAGCTTGTTCAAATTACCAAAAATACACATTCTTTGGTTATCCGTGGAGCCGTTTGTCATATTCAAATGTGACGTTGGTACTTAGATTCGATGATGATGTAATAAATAACAAAAGAAAATAAAAAGAAAATTAGCAGGCCAACTTGTGTCTAGAGATGTTGGTAATCATTCTATACGTTGAATCACTCATCCTCTGAAATATTGTCTTCTTCCCGTGAATTATTTGATCATCCTTGTTTTGCTATATAAATTTGTTAGCATGGACATTGTGCATCTTCCTCGTGTTGAAATTCTAATTTTGAATCGATTACCATAGTCTAATCCCTTCTTTTCAACCCTCACTATAGTAGAAGGACCCATCACAAAAATGATCAGAATGTGACAGTGCCGAAAAAAGCCAAGCATTTATAGCTGACAATTTTAGGTTTTACTCAACCACATGGTAGTTTGTTATCTCTTTTTTACTGCCATACTCGATTTAACTGCATGAGAACTCCTATAAATACCGATACAAAATGTTCTTGTGTTCCACAACTCAAACCCCTCAGAAAAGTAAACATTAAATCTTTAAAAACACAAAACCATCAAAATGAATAAACCTTCAGTGGTCTCTTTTCTCATCACTCTCCTGTTAGCTGCAGCTGTCTGCACCCAAGCAGGCGAACCGGTGAAGGTAACTGTTGAAACTGATCTTAAAACCGATCAACAATACTACATCCAGCCAGTCAATACCAACGTCCCCGGAGGTGGTCTTGTCCCAGCCCCCCCTACACTAGGTTCCTTATGTCCACTTGGCATTGTCCAAACAGCCATTACGTTCATACCAGGCGTACCAGTTACCTTCTCATTTCCAAACCCAACCACGAAAACAACCATTTCTACAGATGATTATGTAAATATTGAGTTTAAGTCCAAATTCTGGCTCTGCGATCAGCTTTCCAAGTTTTGGAAAGTCGATGAATCCTCATCAGCTACCGAAGAGCCTTCCATTCTCGTTGGTGGTACAAAGCAGGAACAGAATAGCTGGTTCAAGATTGAGAAAGCCGGAACAAACACCTATAAGCTGACCAGCTTTTCCGGACCTATTGGAACTAAGCCAGGAGGTTTTGGGGTACCACAACTAGTTCTCACCAATGATAAGGCTAAAACCTTACTCGTCAAATTCAAAAAGGTTGATGAAGCGACTATTACTACTTCTACTTCTCTAAGAATGTTCCCGTTCTAGCTACTGGTCAAAATCATGTAAAAAAAAGCCTGAGACTCGTCCATGGCAAGAAATAATGGGTTGAGATAATACCCGCATGCAAGTTTTTATTTTCCATAAATAAAACAAAATTATCCTTTATAGCGCTTTATTATTTATGCATGGTCGGGCTTGTCAATGCGACTGCTAATTATAATATTTGGGAAATAGAATAATACACCTTAAAAAATTCTCTATATAATAAAACGGAAGTATACGACATTTTTTTTAGACTATATAATAGATATATTTATTATTTTTTGGTTATAAACTTGTGACATAGGTGTCTTATAATATACGGGTTAGTCTAATTTTTGGTAAGTAAGGATAGTATGAATTTAGTTAATTATAGTAACATAAAAATCAATTATAGGTAATATTTAAAAGATAAAGAAATCTCTCAACCTAATTAAAACAAAAATATGTGATTATTCTTTCACATTTATTTTATTTTATATTTAAATTATTTTAATTTTTTATCTAATATATTTAGTTAATAAAATTTATGATTTTTTCTGCATATGATGTAATTTAAATTTTTTTAAATAGACATATATTGCGCAACTGATGAATAAAAAAAATATACAAAATGTCCTACATCACCTAAGAAAATTAGGCAAAGATTCAAAGTCATATTAATAAAAAAAAGACCAAAATGATTCTGAATACGAATGAGCAGAAACCTTGATTTATCAGGCATTGAAATTAAAAAATTTATGCATTTTCTTATGGTTCTTTATTTTAAAGAATTTCAACTTTTAATAACTTTAAAAATTCAAATGTATAACTTTTTTCAAATTTTAAAGATTATTAATATTTCAATTATTAAAACATTTATCTTTTTATAAAATATTTAAGATATGAATAATATTTAAACATTACAAGAAGTTCAAATATTATAAGTATTTCAATTTCTAAAACAATAAAATTTTTTCAAAAATTTTAAATTTTAATAATATATACGTATTAAAATATTACATGACAGATTATATGGCAGGACATGTTTGAGTTGATATTAATAGAAAATTAAAATATCATTAATTCGGTGCTACACGGGTAAAATATCATCTCGTTATTTTGTGAATTTCTTAAAAACTTTAAAGATTGTTGATATTTCAATTATTAAAACATTTAATTTTTATAACTGTTTAAGATATTAATAATATTTAAACTTTATAAGAAATTCAAATATTATAAGAAGTTCAATTTCTAAAAAAAGAAACTTTATTAAAACATTTAAAAATTTTAAAATATATTTAGATTTTTATGAAGTTTTTTCTGCGGTGTACAACGAATTAAAATATCACACGACGGGTTATATGGCTAGACATGTTTGAGTAGATATTAATAGAAACTTAAAATATCATTAATTCGATGCTACATGGATAAAATATCATCTCATTATTTTGTTAACAATATGAATATTAGATTAATAGACATATCTAACTAAATCGATTAATTAATATTGTAACAAAATAATTAATATGCGGTATAGTGTAGGTTAAGTCATATAATTAACAATCAAAATAAAATATATATAATTTTAAAACCTAAACTAATCAAATAAAATTAACAAACATAAATTAATATTTGTATCAAATAACTTAAACTACAGTGTACTGCGGGTCAAAATCTAGATCTACTAGAATAGATCTTACAAAATAGATGTTATTTTCAACATATGATTTCATGGCATAGTGTTTGAGCAAAAAAAAACTAAAACAAATAAAAGAATCATATATATAACATTTTAAATAAAAATTACAAAATAAATAAAATAAATGTTAACCCGTGCTAGGTCCAATTCTAGTCAAGATATATTTCAATAACAAAAATTTACATAGATATATTATCTGCTAGTTCGATTCAATACAATGTTTCTTTGATTAGATATGAAGAGGATTTAAAACAAGGCAAATAACACATAAATTTTTAGAGAATCTTGTAATCAATCCGAGCAGTAGTTTACTATTAGTTGATAAAATGATAATAATCACTTTAATTAGTAAAACTAGCCATATATATTGTATGCGCTCTAATACTATGCGTATGGTCTTTCGTGAATTCCAAAAATCAAATTCCGATAGATTGAAGAAATTCTTAGAGGGGGTATTGAACTTAACATTTTAAAGGGTTTTAAAGTATTCTTAAAATCCTTTGTTATTAAAATAATTCAAAATTTCTTGTTATTCAATCAATAGTTTATAAATCCAACTTTAAATCTCTTGTTATTCAAAATATCACAATTTTTTTTAGAATGCTACTTTGAATGATTCTAAGAGACTTTTTTTTCTTTTTAGTTGAAAAGTACTCCTCTCAAAATCGTACCCTTTGAAGTAGAATTTTAAAGGATTTCAATTAAAAACAAAAACAAACAAATGAGCAGTCAACGCTTTTTGTTTATAATCTTTCAACAATTCATGTTTGCTTCTCGCTCCCTCTCACGTTTGATTCTCTCTCTCTCTCTCTCACGTTTGCTTCTCTCTCTCTCCTTACTCTGTTTTTGTTCTTGTCTAGAGAGAACCATTGATATATCAGATCACATGTTGTTTGCTTCTCTCTCTCATCGTAACGTGTTGTTTCTCACGATGCATAGGTTTTTTTTTTGGTAAAATATTTCAAAATCACACAAAGTTTAGTAAGAAAATCTCATAGAATCTCATAGAATTACATCTCATTTTCTAAAAAAAAAAAAAAAAANNNNAAAAAAAAAAAAAAAAAAAAAAAATCTAAAACACAATCAAATCTCCTAAACATCTCCTCCTAAAATTCTCAAATATTAAAATCTTACCAAATCCTTTAAAATATAACATGAATACCCCCCTCTTATAGAAAATGCAAATTTTAGGCAAATTTTACTTATATGCCTGTTTTGCTAAAATCTTATGAATTTGTCATTTTCAAAAATTAAAAAATGTCTATATTAATGATTTTTTTTTTTTTTTGCTGAAATACATACTTTATAACAAATACTAAATCTTAAGAACAAATAGAATCGACCAAACATAAATATAACAAATAATATGCATCTAATGTATTTTTGTAGCATGAAAATAATAAATTTATAAGATTCTAGATGAAATGATAAAAAATTTAAATGCAACTAAAAAAATGACATATGCGTACTTAATTTTACATTTAACTATACATAAGTATTCATGATCTGCTATACATAATACATCCGATGGAAGTCTATGTAATTCAAGTAACTGTTATGGTATGTTATATTAATTATGGATGTGAAAGTCTAGCTATCTAATTGTGCTTATATTATATAACATGATTTGAAGGGATTAAAAAAAAAAATTGAATTGTCGTCGCTCTCGCTCATTTGTTTTCTTGTAAGAACGTGGTGGGAATTATTTCTTTATTTGGAAATCATTTTTGTTGTTTCAATAAACTGTAGTAGAAAGAAAGGATGTGGGCAGAAACAGATATGTAGAAGATATCGTACGTTGATAGGGACTATTGGGCATTTTCTTCCCGTGAATTATTTGATCATCCTTTGTAGTATATCTTAGTCGACATGAACCATTAGGCATTTTCCACGTGTTTAAAACCGAAGTGAGAATTGATATCCATACAATACTCTAAACCCTTTGTAGTACAAACTAGAAGGTCAAAATTTCACAATGTCTTTGCTCTCCACAACTCAGATTTTTAGGATGCATTCCAACTTTTATTTGTTTTCTAAATAAAAATCAGTAAATAATTTGATAAAGCATAAAACTTTATGCTATTGACGCTTGGGAAAGGATCATACACAATACTCTGGTCTATGGTCTGGTGTGTACGGATCTAGGCGTAGAACTTTTCAGTCGTTCAAAGATAAAAAAAAACTTATACTATTGAACTCTCTTGCGTTGATTATGCGTGGTTTTGTAAAACGACCAAATCCGGATTACCAATCCTTGGACAGGTTCCACGGAAAACGATTTCACCTGAACTCCATAATTCCAAAAAGACAACCGACGTAAAAATCGCTCTTTACAAACATTTCCACCAATATACGCCAGTCCAACTAACCCATGCTCCGCATCCACAAAACACAGTCATACAAACGTACTTCAACTCCCCTAGCATGCATCAGAGTCATTCGACATCCTACCGGCAAAACCACTTGACTCCACCTTCTGAGTAAGCTTTGCTTATTCACGTATCACCAAACACCACCTCATCTAGTTATTTAGTGACACAACCAATCACTCCTAATGACCGAGTAACAAGACAGGTGGAATGGAATACTTTATTCTGTCCAGCCACAGAAACACTTCTCCGATGAACCCATCAATTCACCGTCTTAGCTTTAATCCAGCACTCATGAGCTTTAACTTGGTTCTACAACCACCATGACCTTGCTCCCTAAGCTTACAGAGGTTTCAGCTCAAACCGAGCTCGTTGGTTACACCAACAACACAACTTAACACAAATCAAGACATGAAACCTCCACATCAACACTCGAATGAAACACAAACTAACAGTTCAAATCGCAACTCCACCGTTGGATAAGGAGCAGACTTCACGAGTCTCTCCACCAAATTTTGTCTCGATCAGACTTATTTTGGACCTCCAAGGGACGCCAAGAAAGAACCATCTCGGAACAGTTTCTAGGGTTCATACTTAACCCAGATTTCACAGTTTCCAGCAATTACTTGGCCAGGAAGCAACACACATAACTCCTTGAGGTTAACTCCTAATGAACCTCTGTCAACTTCTATAGAATCTTGGCTTGTTGCAGATCACGCCGGTAAGCATATCTTGTGCCGGAAAGCCGAAGGACCCTCTGTAGAAAGAACCTGCAAAGTACCTCCAAAGAACCTACTGGACTTGGTAAGCTTCTATTGAAAGAACCTAATGAACCTCTGTCATTTCCGGCGCCGGGAAGCCTCCAAAGTCGGCTCCTCCACAATGCCTTTATTTCCAACCTTTCGTTCACTTTCTTTCTCCTTTTCATCTCTATTTTTTCCGACTTTGTTCTCCCACCATTAATGAATCTTCCCACAGCCATAACATGACTAAACAGACCCACAAGAGGCTTCCCCACCTCGTTGTGTCTCGCTCTCTCTCTCTTCTCAGATCAGACGCATATAGCCTCATTCATTATTTATTTGGAATCATCAGTTTAGTCCTACCGTGGCTGAGTTTCCAGGAAAGAAGACCCCTAATTTCAAAAACAGGAATAACTTCACCACCAAATGCTCTTCCTTGGTGAAACAGCATCGTGCCTGTCTTTAATTATGTACTCAACACAAACAATGCTGTTTACTGCTTCGAATCAATGTTTTCTCGGTTTTAGCCTGTTTACTCGTTTTAAGCCTGTTTTGGGACAAAATGGGTATAAGTGTTGTCTAAACACTCCTAATTCAACCCGAACTCTTATAATTAGTCAAATGCATTGAATTGTTACATATTTTGACCCTAGAAGAAGTAACAAAGCTGTTTACTGCTTCGAATTAATGTATTCTTGGTTTTAGCCTGTTTCGTGACAAAATGGGTATAAGTGTTGTCTAAACACTCTAAATTCATCCCGAACTCTTACAATTAGTCAAATGCATTGGATTGTCACACATTTGGACCCTAGAAACACAAATAAAACTGTTTACTGCTTCGAGTTAATGTTTTTTCGGTTTTAACTTGTTTTGTCGTTTTAAGCATGTTTCGGGACAAAATGGGTATAAGTGTTGTTTAAACACTCCAAATTCAACCCGAACTCTCACAATAGTCAAATGCATTGGATTGTCAAATATTTTGACCCTGGAAACACAAAAAAGCTGTTTACTGGTTCGAATAAATGTTTTCTCGGTTTTAGCCTGTTTTCTTGTTTTAAGCTTGTTTTGGGACAAAATGGGTATAAGTGTTGTCTAACCAATCCTAATTCAATCCGAACTCTTATAATTAGTCAAATGCATTGGATTGTTACATATTATAACCCTAGAAACAGTAACTATGCTGTTTACTGCTTCAAATCAATGTTTTCTTGTTATAAGCTTGTTTTGGGACAAAATGGGTATAAGTGTTATCTAACAACTCCTAATTCAACCCGAACTCTTATAATTAGTCAAATGCATTGGATTAATACATAATTTGACCCTAGAAACACAAACCGGACTAAAAGTGTTGTCTAAACACTCCTAATTCAACCCGAACTCTTATAATTAGTCAAATGTATTGGATTGTTACATATTCTGACCCTAGAAACACAAACCGGACTAAAAGTGTTGTCTAAACACTCCTAATTCAACCCGAACTCTTATAATTAGTCAAATGTATTGGATTGTTACATATTCTGACCCTAGAAACACAAACCGGACTAAAAGTGTTGTCTAAACACTCCTAATTCAACCCGAACTCTTATAATTAGTCAAATGTATTGGATTGTTACATATTCTGACCCTAGAAACACAAACCGGACTAAAAGTGTTGTCTAAACACTCCTAATTCAACCCGAACTCTTATAATTAGTCAAATGTATTGGATTGTTACATATTCTGACCCTAGAAACACAAACCGGACTAAAAGTGTTGTCTAAACACTCCTAATTCAACCCGAACTCTTATAATTAGTCAAATGTATTGGATTGTTACATATTCTGACCCTAGAAACACAAACCGGACTAAAAGTGTTGTCTAAACACTCCTAATTCAACCCGAACTCTTATAATTAGTCAAATGTATTGGATTGTTACATATTCTGACCCTAGAAACACAAACCGGACTAAAAGTGTTGTCTAAACACTCCTAATTCAACCCGAACTCTTATAATTAGTCAAATGTATTGGATTGTTACATATTCTGACCCTAGAAACACAAACCGGACTAAAAGTGTTGTCTAAACACTCCTAATTCAACCCGAACTCTTATAATTAGTCAAATGTATTGGATTGTTACATATTCTGACCCTAGAAACACAAACCGGACTAAAAGTGTTGTCTAAACACTCCTAATTCAACCCGAACTCTTATAATTAGTCAAATGTATTGGATTGTTACATATTCTGACCCTAGAAACACAAACCGGACTAAAAGTGTTGTCTAAACACTCCTAATTCAACCCGAACTCTTATAATTAGTCAAATGTATTGGATTGTTACATATTCTGACCCTAGAAACACAAACCGGACTAAAAGTGTTGTCTAAACACTCCTAATTCAACCCGAACTCTTATAATTAGTCAAATGTATTGGATTGTTACATATTCTGACCCTAGAAACACAAACCGGACTAAAAGTGTTGTCTAAACACTCCTAATTCAACCCGAACTCTTATAATTAGTCAAATGTATTGGATTGTTACATATTCTGACCCTAGAAACACAAACCGGACTAAAAGTGTTGTCTAAACACTCCTAATTCAACCCGAACTCTTATAATTAGTCAAATGTATTGGATTGTTACATATTCTGACCCTAGAAACACAAACCGGACTAAAAGTGTTGTCTAAACACTCCTAATTCAACCCGAACTCTTATAATTAGTCAAATGCATTAAATTGTTACATATTTTAACCTTACAAACAGTAACAAAGCTTTTTACTGCTTCGATTAAATATATTCTCGGTTTTAACCTGTTTCGGGACAAAATGGGTATTAAGTGTTGTCCAAACACTCCAAATTCAACCCGAACTATTATAATTAGTCAAATGCATTGGATTAATACATATTTTGACCCTAGAAACACAAAGCTGTTACTGCTTCGAATCAATATTTTCTCGGTTTTAGCCTTTTTCTCATTTTAAGCTTGTTTTGGGACAAAATGGGTATAAGTGTTGTTTAAACACTCCAAATTCAACCTGACCTATTATAATTAGTCAAATGCATCGTGACAAAATGGGTATAAGTGTTGTTTAAACACTCCAAATTCAACCTGACCTATTATAATTAGTCAAATGCATCGTGACAAAATGGGTATAAGTGTTGTTTAAACACTCCAAATTCAACCTGACCTATTATAATTAGTCAAATGCATCGTGACAAAATGGGTATAAGTGTTGTTTAAACACTCCAAATTCAACCTGACCTATTATAATTAGTCAAATGCATCGTGACAAAATGGGTATAAGTGTTGTTTAAACACTCCAAATTCAACCTGACCTATTATAATTAGTCAAATGCATCGTGACAAAATGGGTATAAGTGTTGTTTAAACACTCCAAATTCAACCTGACCTATTATAATTAGTCAAATGCATCGTGACAAAATGGGTATAAGTGTTGTTTAAACACTCCAAATTCAACCTGACCTATTATAATTAGTCAAATGCATCGTGACAAAATGGGTATAAGTGTTGTTTAAACACTCCAAATTCAACCTGACCTATTATAATTAGTCAAATGCATCGTGACAAAATGGGTATAAGTGTTGTTTAAACACTCCAAATTCAACCTGACCTATTATAATTAGTCAAATGCATCGTGACAAAATGGGTATAAGTGTTGTTTAAACACTCCAAATTCAACCTGACCTATTATAATTAGTCAAATGCATCGTGACAAAATGGGTATAAGTGTTGTTTAAACACTCCAAATTCAACCTGACCTATTATAATTAGTCAAATGCATCGTGACAAAATGGGTATAAGTGTTGTTTAAACACTCCAAATTCAACCTGACCTATTATAATTAGTCAAATGCATCGTGACAAAATGGGTATAAGTGTTGTTTAAACACTCCAAATTCAACCTGACCTATTATAATTAGTCAAATGCATCGTGACAAAATGGGTATAAGTGTTGTTTAAACACTCCAAATTCAACCTGACCTATTATAATTAGTCAAATGCATCGTGACAAAATGGGTATAAGTGTTGTTTAAACACTCCAAATTCAACCTGACCTATTATAATTAGTCAAATGCATCGTGACAAAATGGGTATAAGTGTTGTTTAAACACTCCAAATTCAACCTGACCTATTATAATTAGTCAAATGCATCGTGACAAAATGGGTATAAGTGTTGTTTAAACACTCCAAATTCAACCTGACCTATTATAATTAGTCAAATGCATCGTGACAAAATGGGTATAAGTGTTGTTTAAACACTCCAAATTCAACCTGACCTATTATAATTAGTCAAATGCATTGGATTAATACATATTTTGACCCTAGAAACACAAACAACTCTGTTTACTGCTTTGAATCAATGTTTTCTCGGTTTTAGCCTGTTTACCCGTTTTAAGCCTGTTTTTAGACAAAATGGGTATAATTGTTGTCTAAACACTCCTAATTCAACCCGAACACTTATAATTCGTCAAATGCATTGAATTGTTACATATTTTGACCCTAGAAGAATTAACAAAGCTGTTTACTGCTTCGAATAAATGTATTCTCGGTTTTAGCCTGTTTCGTGACAAAATGGGTATAAGTGTTGTCTACACACTCCAAATTCATCTCGAACTCTTACAATTAGTCAAATGCATTGGATTGTCACTCATTTTGACCCTAGAAACACAAATAAAACTGTTTACTGGTTCGAGTTAATGTTTTTTCGGTTTTAACTTGTTTTGTCGTTTTAAGCATGTTTTGGGACAAAATGGGTATAAGTGTTGTTTAAACACTCCAAATTCAACCCGAACTCTTACAATAGTCAAATGGGTATAAGTGTTGTTTAAACACTCCAAATTCAAACCGAGAAAACATTGGATTTTCAAATATTTTGACCCTAGAAACACAAAAAAGCTGTTTACTGGTTCGAATAAATGTTTTCTCGGTTTTAGCCTGTTTTCTTGTTTTAAGCTTATTTTGGGACAAAATGGGTATAAGTGTTGTCTAACCACTCCTAAATCAATCCGAACTCTTATAATTAGTCAAATGCATTGGATTGTTACATATTTTAACCATAGAAACAGTAACTTTGCTGTTTACTGCTTCAAATCAATGTTTTCTCGGTTTTAGCATGTTGTCTCGTTTTAAGCATGGTTTGGGACAAAATGGGTATAAGTGTTGTCCAAATACTCCAAATTCAACCCGAACTCTTATAATTAGTCAAATGCATTAGATTAATACATATTTTGACCCTAGAAACACAAACAAAGCTGTTTACTACTTTTCGAATTAATGTTTTCTCGGTTTTAGCATGTTGTCTCGTTTTAAGCATGGTTTGGGACAAAATGGGTATAAGTGTTGTCCAAATACTCCAAATTCAACCCGAACTCTTATAATTAGTCAAATGCATTAGATTAATACATATTTTGACCCTAGAAACTCAAAGCAGTTTACTCCTTCGATCAATGTTTTCTCGGGTTTAGCCTTTTTCTCGTTTTAAGCCTGTTTTGGAGAAAATGGGTATAAGTGTTGTCTAAACACTCCAAATTCAACTTGAACTCTTATAATTAGTCAAATTCATTGGATTGTTACATATTTTGACCCTATAAACAGAAACGTAGCTGTTTACTGCTTCGAAACAATGTTTTCTCGGTTTTAGCCTGTTTTCTCGGTTTAAGCCTCTTTTGGGATAAAACAGGTTTAAGTGTCGTCTAAACACTCCAATTTCATCCTGAACTCTTAAAATTCGTCAAATGCATTGGAATATCACACATTATGACCTTAGATACAGTAACAAATCTGTTTACTGCTTCAAATCAATGTTTTCTTGGTTTTAGCCTCTTTTGGGACAAAATGGGTATAAGTGTTGTGTAAACAATCCAAATTCAACCCGATCTCTTACAATTAGTAAAATGCATTGGATTGTCACATATTTTGACACTAGAAACACAAACAAGGCTTTTTACTGGTTCGAATTAATAATTTCTCGGTTTTAGCCTGTTTTCACGGTTTAAGCTTGTTTTGGGACAAAAAGTGTTGTCTAAACTCTCCAAATTCAACCCGAACTCTTATAATTAGTCAAATGCATTGAATTTTTACATATTTTGAATCTAAAAACAGAAACAAAGCTGTTTACTGCTTCAAATAAATGTATTTTCGGTTTTAGCATGTTTCGGGACAAAATGGGTATTAAGTGTTTTCTAAACACTCCAAATTCAACCCAAACTCTTACAATTAGTCAAATGCATTGGAGTGTCACAAATTTTGACCCTAGAAACACAAACAATGCTGTTTACTGTTTCGAATTAATGTTTTCTCGGTTTTAGCCTGTTTTCTCGTTTTAAGCCTATTTTTGGACAAAATGGGTATAAGTGTTGTCTAAACACTCCTAATTCCACCCGAACTCTTATAGTTAGTCAAATTCATTGGATTGTTACATATTTTGACCCTTGAACCAGTAACAAAACTGTTTACTGCTTCGAATAAATATATTCTCGTTTTAAGCATGTTTTGGGATAAAATGGGTATAAGTGTTGTTTAAACACTCCAAATTCAACCCGAACTCTTACAATAGTCAAATGCATTGAATTGTCATATATTTTGACCCTAGAAACACAAAAAAGCTGTTTACTGGTTCGAATCAATGTTTTCTCGGTTTTAGCCTGTTTTCTTGTTTTAAGCTTGTTTGAGGACAAAATGGGTATAAGTGTTGTCTAACCACTCCTAATTCAACCCGAACTCTTATAATTAGTCAAATGCATTGGATTGTTACATATTTTAACCCTAGAAACAGTAACTAAGCTGTTTACTGCTTCAAATCAATGTTTTCTTGTTTTAAGCTTGTTTTGGGACAAAGTGCGTATAAGTGTTGTCTAACCACTCCTAATTCAACCCGAACTCTTATAATTAGTCAAATGCATTGTATTGTTACATATTTTGACCCTAGAAGCAGTAACAAAGCTTTTTATTGCTTCGAATAAATGTTTCCTCGGTTTTAGCCTGTTTCGGGACAAAATGGGTATAAGTGTTTTCTAAACACTCCAAATTCATCCCGAACTCTTACAATTAGTCAAATGAATTGGATTGTCACATATTTTGACCCTAGAAACACAAGAAAAGCTGTTTACTGCTTCAAATCAATGTTTTCTCGGCTTTAGCCTATTTTCTCGTTTTAAGCCTGTTTTGGGACAAAATAGCTATAATTGTTGTCTAAACACTCCAAATTCAACCCGAACTTTAATAAATAGTCAAATGCATTGGATTAATACATATTTTGACCCTAGAAACACAAACCTTTTTACTGCCTCGAATCAATGTTTTCTCGGATTTAGCATGTTTTCTCGTTTAAGCCTGTTTTGGGACAAAATGGGTAAAAGTGTTATTTAAACACTCCAAATTCAACCTGAACACTTATAATTAGTCAAATTAATTGGATTGTTAAATATTTTGACCCTAGAAACAGAAACAAAGCTGTTTACTGCTTCGAATAAATGTTTTCTCGGTTTTAGCGTTTTTCTCGGTTTAAGCCTATTTGGCATAAAACATATTTAAGTGTTGTCTAAACACTCCAAATTCATCCCAAACTCTTACAATTAGTCAATTGTATTGGATGCTCACACATTCTGAACCTAGATACAGTAACAAAGCTGTTTACTGCTTCAAATAAATATTTTCTTGGTTTTAGCCTCTTTTGGGACAAAATGGGTATAAATGTTGTCTAAACAATCCAAATTCAACCCGATCTCTTACATTTTGTAAAATGCATTGGATTGTCACACATTTTGACCCTAGAAACACAAACAAGGCTTTTTACTGGTTCGAATTAATAATTTCTCGGTTTTAGCCTATTATCCCAGTGTAAGCCTGTTTTGGGACAAAAAGTGTTGTCTAAACTCTCCAAATTCAACCAAAACTCTTATAATTAGTCAAATGCATTGAATTGTTACATATTTTGAACTTAAAAACAGTAACAAAGCTGTTTACTGCTTCAAATAAATGTATTCTCGGTTTTAGCTTGTTTCGGGACAAAATGGGTATTAATTGTTGTCTAAACACTCCTAATTCATCCCGAACTCTTATAATTAGTCAAATGCATTGTATTGTCACACATTTTGACCCTAGAAACACAAATAAAACTGTTTACTGCATCGAGTTAATGTTTTCTCGGTTTTAACTTGTTTTTTCGTTTTAAGCATGTTTTGGGACAAAATGGGTATAAGTGTTGTTTAGACACTCCAAATTCAACCCGAGCTCTTACAATAGTCAAATGCATTGGATTGTCAAATATTTTGACCCTAGAAACACAAAAAAGCTGTTTACTGGTTCGAATCAATGTTTTCTCGGTTTTAGCCTGTTTTCTTGTTTTAAGCTTGTTTTGGGACAAAATGGGTATAAGTGTTATCTAACCACTCCTAATTCAACCTGAACTCTTATAATTAGTCAAATGCATTGGATTGTTACATATTTTAACCCTAGAAACAGTAACTAAGCTGTTTACTGCTTCAAATCAATGTTTTCTTGTTTTGAGCTTGTTTTGGGACAAAATGCATATAAGTGTTGTCTAACCACTCCTAATTCAACCCGAACTCTTATAATTAGTCAAATGCATTGGATTGTTACATATTTTGACCCTAGAAGCAGTAACAAGGCTGTTTACTGCTTCGAATAAGTGTTTTCTCGGTTTTAGCCTGTTTCGGGACAAAATGGGTATAAGTGATGTCAAAACACTCCAAATTCATCTCGAACTCTTACAATTAGTCAAATGAATTGGGTTGTCACATATTTTTACCCTAAAAACACAAACAAAGCTGTTTACTGCTTCGAATTAATGTTTTCTGGGTTTTAACATGTTGTCTCGTTTTAAGCCTGTTTTTGGACAAAATGGGTATTAAGTGTTGTCCAAACACTCCAAATTCAACCCGAACTCTTATAATTAGTCAAATGCATTGGATTAATACATATTTTGACCCTAGAAACAGAAATCTGTTTACTGCTTCGATCAATGTTTTCTCGGTTTTAGCCTTTTTCTCGTTTTAAGCCTGTTTTGGGACAAAATGGGTATAAGTGTTGTCTAAACACTCCAAATTCAACCCGAACTCTTATAATTAGTAAAATGCATTAGATTGTTACATACTTTGACCCTAGAAGCAGTAACAAAGCTGTTTCCTGCTTCGATTAAACGTTTTCTCGGTTTTAGCCTGTTTCGGGACAAAATGGGTATAAGTGATGTCAAAACACTCCAAATTCATCTCGAACTCTTACAATTAGTCAAATGAATTGGGTTGTCACATATTTTTACCCTAAAAACACAAACAAAGCTGTTTACTGCTTCGAATTAATGTTTTCTGGGTTTTAACATGTTGTCTCGTTTTAAGCCTGTTTTTGGACAAAATGGGTATTAAGTGTTGTCCAAACACTCCAAATTCAACCCGAACTCTTATAATTAGTCAAATGCATTGGATTAATACATATTTTGACCCTAGAAACAGAAATCTGTTTACTGCTTCGATCAATGTTTTCTCGGTTTTAGCCTTTTTCTCGTTTTAAGCCTGTTTTGGGACAAAATGGGTATAAGTGTTGTCTAAACACTCCAAATTCAACCTGAACTCTTATAATTAGTCAAATTCATTGGATTGTTAAATATTTTGACCCTAAAAACAGAAATATGGCTGTTTACTGCTTCGAAACAATGTTTTCTCGGTTTTAGCCTGTTTTCTCGGTGTAAGCCTGTTTTGGGATAAAACGGGTTTAAGTGTTGTCTAAACACTCCAAATTCAACCCGATCTCTTACAATTAATCAAATGCATTGGATTGTCATACATTTTGACACTAAAAACAAAAACAAGGCTGCTAACTGGTTCGAATTAATATTTTTTCGGTTTTAGCCTGTTCTCTCGGTTTAATCCTGTTTTAGGATAAAACGGGTTTAAGTGTTGTCTAAACACTCCAAATTCTTCCTGAACTCTTATTATTAGTCATATGGATTGGAGTAATATATATTTTGGCCATAGAAACACAAGTCTGTTTACTGCTTCGAATCAATCTTTTTTTGGTTTTAGCCTGTTTTCTCGGGTTTAGCCTATTTCGGGACAAAATGGGTATAAGTATTGTCTAAATACTCCAAATTCAACCCAAACTCTTATAATTAGTCAAATTCATTGGATTGTTACATAATTTGACCCTATAAACAAAAAAAAAAGCTGTTTACTGCTTCGAATCAATGTTTTCTCGGTTTTAGTATGTTTTCTTGTTTTAAGCCTGTTTTGGGACAAAATGGGTACAAGTGTTGTCTAAACATTCCTAATTCCACCCGAACTCTTATAATTAGTAAAATGCATTAGATTGTTACATACTTTGACCCTAGAAGCAGTAACAAAGCTGTTTCCTGCTTCGATTAAACGTTTTCTCGGTTTTAGCCTGTTTCGGGACAAAATGGGTATAAGTGTTGTCTAATCACTCCAAATTCAACCCAAACTCTTACAATCAGTCAAATGCATTAGATTGTCACACAATTTGAACCTAGAAACACAAACAAGGGTGTTTACTGATTTGAATTAATATTTTCTCGGTGTTAGCCTTTTTCACGTTTTAAGCCTGTTTTGGGACAAAATAGGTATAAGTGTTGTCTAATCACTCCAAATTCAACCCAAACTCTTACAATTAGTCAAATGCATTGGATTGTCACACAATTTGACCCTAGAAACACAAACAAGGGTGATTACTGGTTTGAATTAATATTTTCTCGGTTTTAGCCTTTTTCACGTTTTNTATGTTTTCTTGTTTTAAGCCTGTTTTGGGACAAAATGGGTACAAGTGTTGTCTAAACATTCCTAATTCCACCCGAACTCTTATAATTAGTAAAATGCATTAGATTGTTACATACTTTGACCCTAGAAGCAGTAACAAAGCTGTTTCCTGCTTCGATTAAACGTTNAAAACAGTAACAAAGCTGTTTACCGCTTCGAATAAATGTATTCTCGGTTTTAGCTGGTTTCGGGACAAAATGGGTATAAGTGATGTCAAAACACTCCAAATTCATCCCAAACTCTTACAATTAGTCAAATGAATTGGGTTGTCACATATTTACCCTAGAAACAGAAACAAAGCTGTTTACTGCTTCGAATTAATGTTTTCTGGGTTTTAACATGTTGTCTCGTTTTAAGCCTGTTTTAGGACAAAATGGGTATAAGTGTTGTCCAAACACTCCAAATTCCACCCGACCTCTTATAATTAGTCAAATGCATTGGATTTATACGTATTTTGACCCTAGAAACACAAAGCTGTTTACTGCTTCGATCAATTTTTTCTCGGTTTTAGCCTTTTTCTCGTTTTAAGCCTCTTTTGGGACAAAATGGGTATAAGTGTTGACTAATCACTCCAAGTTCAACCTAAACTCTTACGATTAGTCAAATGCATTGGATTGTCACACAATTTTACCCTAGAAACACAAACAAGGGTGTTTACTGGTTTGAATTAATATTTTCTTGGTTTTAGCCTTTTTCACGTTTTAAGTCTGTTTTGGGACAAAATGGGTATAAGTGTTGTCTAAACACTCCAAATTCAACCCAAAATCTTATAATTAGTCAAATGCATTGAATTGTTACATATTTTGACTTAAAAAG
The DNA here is from genome assembly GCF_000633955.1 of Camelina sativa. NCBI lineage: Eukaryota > Viridiplantae > Streptophyta > Magnoliopsida > Brassicales > Brassicaceae > Camelina > Camelina sativa. Next base: position 11,566,846 of record NC_025691.1, read on the forward strand.
AGTAACGAATCTGTTTACTGCTTCAAATAAATGTATTCTCGGTTTTAGCCTGTTTCGGGACAAAATGGGTATTAAGTGTTGTCCAAACACTCCAAATTCAACCCGAATTCTTATAATTAGTCAAATGCATTGGATTAATACATATTTTGACCCTAGCAACACAAAGCTGTTTACTGCTTCAATCAATGTTTTCTCAGTTTTAGTCTTTTTTCTCGTTTTAAGCTTGTTTTGGGACAAAATGGGTATAAGTGTTGTCTAAACACTCCAAATTCAACCTGAACTCTTATAATTACTCAAATTCATTTGATTGTTAAATATTTTGACCCTAAAAACAGAAACATAGCTGGTTACTGCTTCGAAACAATGTTTTCTTGGTTTTAGCCTGTTTTCTCGGTTTTAGCCTGTTTTCTCGGCTTAAGCCTGTTTTGGGATAAAACGGGTTTAATTGTTGTCTAAACACTCCAAATTCATCCCGAACTCTTAAAATTCATCAAATGCATTGGATTGTCACACATTATGACCCTAGATACAGTAACAAATCTGTTTACTGCTTCAAATAAATGTTTTCTTGGTTTTAGCCTCTTTTGGGACAAAATGGGTATAAGTGTTGTCTAAACACTCCAAATTCAACCTGAACTCTTATAATTACTCAAATTCATTGGATTGTTAAATATTTTGACCCTAAAAACAGAAAAATAGCTGTTTACTGCTTCGAAACAATGTTTTCTCGGTTTTAGCCTGTTTTCTCGGTTTAAGCCTGTTTTGGGATAAAACGGGTTTAAGTGTTGTTTAAACACTCCAAATTCATCCCGAACTCTTAAAATTCGTCAAATGCATTGGATTATCACACATTATGACCCTAGATACAGTAACAAATCTGTGTACTGCTTCAAATCAATATTTTCTTGGTTTTAGCCTCTTTTGGGACAAAATGGGTATAAGTGTTGTCTAAACACTCCAAATTCAACCCGATCTCTTACAATTAGTCAAATGCATTGGATTCTCATACATTTTGACCCTAGAAACAAAAACAAGGCTTTTAACTGGTTCGAATTAATATTTTCTCGGTTTTAGCATGTTCTCTCGGTTTAATCCTCTTTTGGGATAAAAAGGGTTTAAGTGATGTCTAAACACTCCAAATTCTTCATGAACTCTTATTATTAGTCAAATGGATTGGAGTAATACATATTTTGACTATAGAAACACAAAGCTGTTTACTGCTTCGAATCAATGTTTTCTCGGTTTTAGCCGTTTTCTCGTTTTAAGCCTGTTTTGGGATAAAATGGGTATAAGTGTTGTCTAAACACTCCAAATTCAACCCAAACTCTTAGAATTTGTCAAATTCATTGGATTGTTACATATTTTGACCCTAGAAACAAAAAAAAAAGCTGTTTACTGCTTCGAATCAATGTTTTCTTGGTTTTAGTCTATTTTCTTGTTTTAAGCCTGTTTTGGGACAAAATGGGTATAAGTGTTGTCTAAACACTCCAAATTCAACCCGAACTCTTATAATTAGTCAAATGCATTAGATTGTTACATATTTTGACCCTAGAAGCAGTAACAAAGCTGTTTACTGCTTCGATTAAACGTTTTCTCGGTTTTAGCATGTTTCGGGACAAAATGGGTATAAGTGTTTTCTAATCGCTCCAAATTCAACCCAAACTCTTAGAATTAGTCAAATGCATTGGATTGTCACACAATTTGACCCTAGAAACACAAGGAAGGGTGTTTACTGGTACAAATTAATATTTTCTCGGTTTTAGCATTTTTCACGTTTTAAGCTTGTTTTGGGACAAAATAGGTATAAGTGTTGTCTAATCACTCCAAATTCAGCCCAAACTCTTAGAATTAATCAAATGCATTGGATTGTCACACAATTTGACCCTAGAAACACAAACAAGGGTGTTTACTGGTTTGAATTAATATTTTCTCGGTTTTAGCCTTTTTCACGTTTTAAGCCTGTTTTGGGACAAAAAGTGTTGTCTAAACACTCCAAATTCAACCCGAACTCTTATAATTAGTCAAATGCATTAAATTGTTACGTATTTTAACCTTAGAAACAGTAACAAAGCTGTTTACTGCTTCGAATAAATGTATTCTCGGTTTTAGCCTGTTTCGGGACAAAATGGGTATTAAGTGTTATCCAAACACTGCAAATTCAACTCGAACTCTTATAATTAGTCAAATGCATTGGATTGATACATATTTTGACCCTAGAAACACAAAGCTGTATACTGCTTCGAATCAATGTTTTCTCGGTTTTAGCCTTTTTCTCGTTTTAAGCCTGTTTTGGGACAAAATGGGTATAAGTGTTGTCTAAACACTCCAAATTCAACCTGAACTCTTATAATTAGTCAAATTCATTGGATTGTTACATATTTTGACCCTAGAAACACAAACAACGCTGTTTACTGCTTCAAATCAATGTTTTCTCGGTTTTAGCCTGTTTACTCGTTTTAAGCCTGTTTTTGGACAAAATAGGTATAAGTGTTGTCTAAACACTCCTAATTCAACCCGAACTCTTATAATTAGTCAAATGCATTGAATTGTTACATATTTTGACCCTAGAAGCAGTAACAAAGCTGTTTACTGATTCGAAAAAATGTATTCTCGGTTTTAGCCTGTTTTGTGACAAAAAGGGTATAAGTGTTGTCTAAACACTCCAAATTCATCCCGAACTCTTACAATTAGTCAAATGCATTGGATTGTCACACAATTTGACCCTAGAAACACAAACGAGGGTGTTTACTGGTTTGAATTAATATTTTCTCGGTTTTAGCCTTTTCACGTTTTAAGCTTGTTTTGGGACAAAATAGGTATAAGTGTTGTTTAATCACTCCAAATTCAGCCCAAACTCTTACAATTAGTCAAATGCATTGGATTGTCACACAATTTGACCCTAGAAACACAAACGAGGGTGTTTACTGGTTTGAATTAATATTTTCTCGGTTTTAGCCTTTTTCACGTTTTGAACCTGTTTTGGGACAAAAAGTGTTGTCTAAACACTCCAAATTCGACCCGAACTCTTATAATTAGTCAAATGCATTAAATTGTTAAATATTTTAACCTTAGAAACAGTAACAAAGCTGTTTACTGCTTCGAATAAATGTATTCTCGGTTTTAGCCTGTTTCGGGACAAAATGAGTATTAAGTGTTGTCCAAACACTCCAAATTCAACCCGAACTCTTATAATTAGTCAAAATGCATTGGATTAATACATATTTTGACCCTAGAAACGCAAAGCTGTTTACTGCTTCGAATCAATGTCTTCTCGGTTTTAGCCTTTTTCTCGTTTTAAGCCTGTTTTGGGACAAAATGGGTATAAGTCTTGTCTAAACACTCCAAATTCAACATGAACTCTTATTATTGGTCAAATTCTTTGAATTGTTACATATTTTGACCCTAGAAACACAAACAACGCTGTTTACTGCTTCGAATCAATGTTTTCTCAGTTTTAGCCTGTTTACTCGTTTTAAGCCTCTTTCTGGACAAAATAGGTATAAGTGTTGTCTAAACACTTCTAATTCAACCCGAACTCTTATAATTAGTCAAATGCATTGAATTGTTACATATTTTGACCCTAGAAGCAGTAACAAAGCTGTTTACTGCTTCGAATAAATGTATTCTCGGTTTTAGCCTGTTTCGGGACAAAATGGGTATAAGTGTTGTCTAAACACTCCAAATTCATTCCAAACTCTTACAATTTGTTAAATGCATTGGATTGTCACACATTTTGACCCTAGATACAGTAACAAATCTGTTTATTGCTTCAAATCAATGTTTTTTTGTGTTTTAGCCTCTTTTGGGACAAAATGGGTATAAGTGTTGTCTAAACACTCCAAATTCAACCTGATCACTTACAATTAGTCAAACGCATTGGATTCTCCTACATTTTGACCCTAGAAACACAAATAAGGCTGTTAACTGGTTCGAATTAATATTTTTTTGGTTTTAGCCTGTTCTCTCGGTTTAATCCTCTTTTGGGATAAAAAGGGTTTAAGTGATGTCTAAACACTCCAAATTCTTCCTGAACTATTATTATTAGTCAAATGGATTGGAGTAATACATATTTTGACCATAGAAACACATAAGCTGTTTACTGCTTCGAATCAATCTTTTCTTGGTTTTAGCCTGTTTTCTTGTTTTAAGCCTGTTTTGGGATAAAATGGGTATAAGTGTTGTCTAAACACTCCAACTTCAACCCAAACTCTTCTAATTAGTCAAATTCATTGGATTGTTACATATTTTGACCCTAGAAACTCAAAAAAAAGCTGTTTACTGCTTCAAATCAATGTTTTGGGACAAAATGGGTACAAGTGTTGTCTAAACACTCCTATTTCCACTCGAACTCTTATAATTATTAAAATGCATTAGATTGTTACATATTTTGACCATAGAAGCAGTAACAAAGTTGTTTACTGCTTCCACTAAACGTTTTCTCAGTTTTAGCCTGTTTCGGGACAAAATGGGTATAAGTGTTGTCTAATCACTCCAAATTCAACCCAAACTCTTACAATCAGTCAAATGCATTGGATTGTCACACAATTTGAACCTAGAAACACAAACAAGGGTGTTTACTGATTTGAATTAATATTTTCTCGGTGTTAGCCTTTTTCACGTTTTAAGCCTGTTTTGGGACAAAATAGGTATAAGTGTTGTCTAATCACTCCAAATTCAACCCAAACTCTTACAATTAGTCAAATGCATTGGATTGTCACACAATTTGACCCTAGAAACACTTACAAGGGTGTTTACTAGTTTGAATTAATATTTTCTCGGTTTTAGCCTTTTTCACGTTTTAAGCCTGTTTTGCGACAAAAAGTGTTGTCTAAACACTCCAAATTCAACCCAAACTCTTATAATTAGTCAAATGCATTAAATTATTACATATTTTAACCTTAGAAACAGTAACAAAGCTGTTTACTGCTTCGAATAAATGTATTCTCGGTTTTAGCCTGTTTCGGGACAAAATGGTTATTAAGTGTTGTCCAAACACTCCAAAAATTCAACCCGAACTCTTATAATTAGTCAAATGTATTGGATTAATACATATTTTGACCCTAGAAACACAAAGCTGTTTACTGCTTCGAATCAATGTTTTCTCGGTTTTAGCCTTTTTCTCGTTTTAAGCCTGTTTTGGGACAAAATAGGTATTTTAGATATTTTGACACTCCAAATTCAACTTGAACTCTTATAATTTGTCAAATTCATTGGATTGTTAGATATTTTGACCCTAGAAACACAAACTACGCTGTGTACTGCTTCGAATCAATGTTTTCTCGGGTTTAGCCTGTTTACTCGTTTTACGTCTGTTTTTGGACAAAATAGGTATAAGTGTTGTCTAAACACTCCTAATTCAACCCGAACTCTTATAATTAGTCAAATGCATTGAATTGTTACATATTTTGACCCTAGAAGCAGTAACAAAGCTGTTTACTGCCTCGAATGAATGTATTCTCGGTTTTAGCCTGTTTCGGGACAAAATGGGTATAAGTGTTGTTTAAACAAACCAAATTCAACCCGAACTCTTACAATAGTCAAATGCATTGGATTGTCAAATATTTTGACCCTAGAAACACAAAAAAGATGTTTACTGGTTCGAATTAATGTTTTCTCGGTTTTAGCCTGTTTTCTTGATTTTAGCCTGTTTCGGGACAAAATGGGTATAAGTATTGTCTAAACAATCCAAATTCAACCCAAACTCTTACAATTAGTCAGATACATTTTATTGTCACATATGGTAACCCTAGAAACAGACACATAGCTGTTTACTGCTTCGAAACAATGTTTTCTCGGTTTTAGTCAGTTTTCTCGGTTTAAGCATGTTTTGGGATAAAACGGGTTTAAGTGTTGTCTTAACACTCCAAATTCATCCCGAACTCTTAAAATTAGTAAAATGCATTGGATTGTCACATATTCTGACCCTAGATACAGTAAGAAATCTGTTTGCTGCTTCAAATCAATGTTTTCTTGGTTTTAGCCTCTTTTGGGACAAAATAGGTATAAGTGTTGTCTAAACACTCCAAATTCAACCCGATCTCTTACAATTAGTCAAATGCATTGGATTGTCCCATATTTTTACCCTAGAAACACAAACAAGGCTGTTAACTGGTTCAAATTAATATTTTCTCGGGTTTAGCCTGTTCTCTCGGTTTAATCCTCTTTTGGGATAAAACGGGTTTAAGTGTTGTCTAAACACTCCAAATTCTTCCTGAACTCTTATTATTAGTCAAATGGATTGGATTATTACATATTTTTACCATAGAAACACAAAGCTGTTTACTGCTTCGAGTCAATCGTTTCTTGGTTTTAGCCTGTTTTCTAGTTTTAAGCCTGTTTTGAGATAAAATGGGTGTAAGTGTTGTCTAAACACTCCAAATTCATCCTGAACTCTTTAGTCAAATGGATTGGATTGTCACACATTCTGACCCTAGGTACATTAACAAAGCTGTTTACTGCTATAAATCAATATTTTCTTGGTTTAGACTCTTTTGGGACAAAATGGGTAAAAGTGTTGTCTAAACACTCCAAATTCATCCTGAACTCTTTAGTCAAATGGATTGGATTGTCACACATTCTGACCCTAGGTACATTAACAAAGCTGTTTACTGCTATAAATCAATATTTTCTTGGTTTAGACTCTTTTGGGACAAAATGGGTAAAAGTGTTGTCTAAACACTCCAAATTCAACCCGAACTCTTATAATTAGTCAAATTCATTGGATTGTTATATATTTTGACCCTAGAAACAGTAACAAAGTTGTTTACTGCTTCAAATCAATATTTTCTCGGTTGTAGTCTATTTTCTCGGTTTTAAGCGAGTTTTGGGATAAAACGGGCTTAAGTGTTATTTAAACATTCCAAATTCATCCTGAACTCTTACAATTAGTCAAATGGATTGGATTGTCACACATTCTGACCCTAGATACAGTAACAAAGCGGTTTACTGCTTCAAACCAATATTTTCTTGGTTTTAGCCTCTTTTACAATTAGTCAAATGCATTGGATTGTCACATATTTGGACACTAGAAACAAAAAAAAGCGGTTTACTGCTTCAAATCAATGTTTTCTCGGTTTTAGCCTGTTTTCTCGTTTTAAGCCTCTTTTGGGACAAAATGGGTACAAGTGTTGTCTAAACACTCCTAATTCCACCCGAACTCTTATAATTAGTCAAATGCATTAGATTGTTACATATTTTGAGCCTAGAAGCAGTAACAAAGCTGTTTACTGCTTCGAGTAAATGTTTTCTCGTTTTAAGCCTGTTTTGGGACAAATAGGTATAAGTGTTGTCTAAACACTCCAAATTCAATCCGAACTCTTACAATTAGTCAAATGCATTGGATTGTCACAAAATTTGAACCTAGAAACACAAACAAGGGTGTTTACTGGTTTGAATTAATATTTTCTCGGTTTTAGCCTTTCTCACGTTTTAAGCCTGTTTTGGGACAAAATAGGTATAAATGTTGTATAAACACTCCAAGTTCAACTCGAACTTTTATAATTAGTCAAATGCATTGGACTGTCACATATTTGATCCTAGAAACAGTAACAATGTTGTTTACTGCTTCGAATCAATGTTTTCTCGGTTTTAGCTTGTGTTCTTGGTTTTAGCCTGTCTTGGGATAAAACAGGTTTAAGTGTTGTCTACACACTCCAAATTCAACCCGATCTCTTACAATTAGTCAAATGTATCAAATTGTCACACATTTTGACCCTAGATACACAAACAAGGCTGTTTACTGGTTCGAGTTAATATTTTTTTGGTTTTACCCTGTTTTCACGTTTTAAGGCTGTTTTGGGACAAAATAGGTATAAATGTTATCTAAACACTCCAAAATCAATCCGAATTCTGATAATTAGTAAAATGCATTGGATTGTTACACATTTTGACCTTAGAAACAGTAAAAAAGTTGTTTACTGCTTCGAATCAATGTTTTCTTGCTTTTAGCCTGTTTTGGGACAAAATGGGTATAAGTATTGTCTAAACACTCCAAATTCAACCCAAACTCTTATAATTAGTCAAATGCATTTTATTGTCTCATATATTGACCCTAGAAACATTAACAAAGATGTTTACTGCTTCAAATCAATGTGTTAGCCTGTTTTCTCGGTTTAAGCATGTTTTGGGGTAAAACTGGTTTAAGTGTTGTCTAAACACCGGAGTTATGCTCTCACCGCATCCACCTTGAAGATCCTTCCAAATCTTCCATACAAGATCAATGAAGGCTGAACCCAAACCTCAAGGAGGTAGTGAAAAAGGAGATCCTTAAACTGTTGGGAGCAGGAGTTATTTTCCCGATTTCCGACAGCACTTGGCTGAGTCCGGTCCATATGGTGCCAAAGAAAGGAGGGGTGACAGTAGTTGAAAATGAAAAGAATGAGTTGATCCCCAACAGAACAGTAACAGGACATCGAATGTGCATCGACTACCGCAAGCTCAATGTGGCCACCAGGAAAGATCATTTCCCCTTTCCATTCATCGACCAAATGCTTGAACGCCTAGCAAATAATCCTTATTACTGCTTCCTGGATGGTTACTCTGGCTTCTTCCAAATCCCGATACACCCGGATGATCAGGAGAAAACGACCTTCACATGCCCTTACGGCACCTTCGCTTACCGGCAGATGCCCTTTGGGTTATGCAATGCCCCAGCTTCCTTTCAATGTTGCATGATGTTCATCTTCTCTAACTTTATAGAGGACATCATGGAGGTATTTATGGATATTTTCGGTTTATGTCTCATCTTTCTCTTTGTGTGTGTCTAATCTGTGCCAGGTTCTTTAACGTTGTGTGGACAAACACCTTGTTCTGAATTGGGAAAAACGCCATTTTATGGTCACCAATGGGATTTTCCTTGGTCATCGGATTTATGAGAAGGGGATAGAGGTTGAAAAGGCTAAGATTGAGGTGATGTCAAGCCTGCAGCCACCTAAAGCAGTGAAAGATATACGCAGATTTTTAGTACTTGTAAGCTTTGGGAGAAGATCTCTAATCCTCTCTAACCCTTTCGAGAAGAATTCTGAACCCTTTTATTTCCCTTTACAATTCAATTATGTTTTCTTCATCTTTGATTTGTTGTTCTTTTGCTTCCATGTCTGAGTAGTTTCACTTTTGGGTTTCGCGTTTCCAAAAGGGGTTTATGATTCTCCAAACTTAGGTTGTTAGATTTGGGATTGATCTTATAGTTCTTCATCTATTGTTGTTCTTAATGCTTAAGCTAGACTGATTACCTAGATTAAGATCTTAGGTTAAACTCATCGTGGCACCGAAAGTGTTGTTGAGTTACTTGAAAGAAACATAGGTGAGCAAGGTGGACCTTAGCCAACGGAAGTTGAAGTTGAGGCACCTTGTGAACAAATCAAACTTGGACTTTAATGCTTGCTTGTTTAGCTAGATTCAAACGGAAGTTTAGGGTATAGTTATTTCTTTGCATAGTTAGTTAACACTGCAGAAGTAGGTTAGCTTTATAATTATGATTTGAGTTCAAGAATGGTGTCTAATGCTTTCCCAATCTATCATCTAAATTTGTGGTTGCATCCCCTGACTGATTCCCTATTCCCAATATCTTTCTTTGAATTCAAAACCCTTACTTTATTTTCTGTTTTAAATTTGTTACTTGAAACACAAACTTTCTCTTTGCCTTAGCTACATTCGAATCTATACAATTTCATAGTGCATCGCTTGGTCTCTGTGGATTCAATCCTGAAGTGTTACAACGATACCACTAGATCATGGTGGAGTACACATTGGTTTTAATTGACCTTTGATCAATTTGGCGCCATTGTCGGGGACCAAAACGTTGCCTTTGAAATTTTAGATTCATGTTTAGTCTAAGGTTTATTTTACTTTAGTTTACTGATTTGTTCTTGTTTTCTTTCTCTTTTGCTTCAAGTGAATGCAAACAAGAAGCCACAAGCGTACTGATTTGCGTAACCTGCGAAACAACGAGTTAGCACAGCTTGAACACGAAAACCGCAAAGCAAGAGCCCAGATCAACGCTATGGCCGACAGAGAAGAAACAAATGCTCGCCAACCCAATCCTCCATTGGGTATTGTCCAGCAATAGCAGAGGGAAATCACTTTGAGGGACGAGGATGCTCACAACAGGCTGTTTGCAAATCGATATGCCATTCAACCACCAGCTCCTGCGAGGCAAGACTATGAGATTAAGCATAGTCTAATCAATTTGGTTCAGAATCGTGTTTTCAACGGGTTGCCGTCAGAGAGTCCTCTAGATCACATCAAAGCTTTTGAAAGGCTGATTAGTACGGCGAGGTCCAATGGTGTACCCTACGACTACCTCATGCTGAAATTGTTCCAGTTTTCTTTGGCGGATAAGGCACTGAGATGGGTAAATCTTTTAGATCATGGATCGCTCACCACTTGGGCACAATGTAGAGCAGCTTTACTGAATCACTTCTATACCAAATCGCGCTCAGCCAAACTGCGAAGCAAAATCACTACATTCTCTCAAGGAGGCATGGAGACCGTTTACGAAGCATGGGAGAGGTTCAAGGAATATCTGAGAGACTGTCCTCACCACGGTTACACCCAAGAGAATCTGATGAACATCTTCTATGGAGGTATCGAACAGAAGTACTATATGGCATTAGACACACCTAGCAGAGGGGATTTCTCCACCAACACCGCAAATGAGGCTTATGCACTGATAGAAAATCTTGCGGCAAGCATTAGCAATCATGGCACAGACTACGATCGTACAGTGCGGGTCAATGCTGTTGAGACTGATGCTATTAAGGATCTCACAGCCAAGGTGAATCTCCTACTGAAAAGGGATCACCAAAACGTTAACTTGTGCGAGGAACAAGCCAGGGGATATGCAGATTTTGCAGCTGAGACATACTTTGAGGGTACGGAAGAGATGAACTACATAGGAGGGCATGGAAACTTTCAGAATTGAGGCTTTAACCAGAATTTTAAGAATCATCCTAACTTGTCCTACATAAGCAACAATGTTGAAAATCCTCAAGATCAAGTTTATCCGTCGTGACCTCAGCAGAACAATTTCGCACAGGGCTTCCAGAACAAGGGGACAGGCTTTGGAGGATCGAACTTCCAGCAGAAACCTCAAGTCAATAACTTCCCATAAGATTATCAAGCACCTCCACCGCAAGCGGCAGCCCCACAAGAAAGCAAACTGGAACAAATGGTGCATGCTTTGATGGAAAATCAAAAGAAAAATGCTACTGAGGTGAATGTCAAGATCGACAGCATATATTCAGAGCTGAATGGAAGAATAGAATCGTTAAACACTCACATGCGAGTGTTAGAGAAACAAGTGGCGCAGTCTGCAGCGAGAGTTAAGGTACCTCCTAGAACACTCCCTAGGAAAAACGAGGTTAATCCTAAAGAATTCTTCAACGTTATTACCCTTCGAAACGACAGGGAACTAAAAGCACCACAGCAGAAAGAAGGGACTGACCGATCCAATAACAAGACTGGCCAATCCACAATACAAGAAAAAGAAGACAACTCTGATGCGGTTCCCAACGAAGCTACTGGCAACATTGAAATCTCTAGTACAAAAGCTGCTGAGGGAGATCAGCCCTGCAAGCACCTACCACAATATGTACCCAAGCTTCCTTTTCCTACGCGACGTAAGTCCAAGATAAAAGAGCGAGAGTACGTAAAGCTGAAATCAGTAGTAGGAGAGCTTCAAGTTAGACTACCTTTCATCGAGGCACTCAGGATGGTCCCATCTCTTAAGAAGTATATGAAGGAGATCCTCACAGATAGGCTCAGCTCGGAAAAAGGATTTATGTATCTCACACAATAATGCAGTTCATTGCTTCAAAACCGAATGCCAGAAAAATGTGGAGATCCAGGACCATTCGCGCTGCCTTGGACAATAGGAGATCTCAAGTTTAATCATTGCCTCTGCGACTTAGGAGCAAGCGTAAGTCTGATGCCACTCAGCGTTGCAATGCGCCTTGGACTATACTCCTTTAAGCCGACCCAAGTCACCTTAGTCCTAGCTGATCGCTCTAACCGATGACCAGAAGGCGTATTGGAGAACGTACGAGTGCAAATTGGGAACTGCTACATACCCACTGATTTCATTGTTTTGAAACTTGACGAAGAATCTCAAGAACCCATTCTGTTATGGAGACCGTTCCTGGACACTGCTGGTGCAATGATAAACGTCCGAGAGGGCAAAATTGATTTGCACATGGATGATTTGGTCTTGAGATTTAACTTGGAGAAAGTAGCTAAGAAACCCACCATCGATGGCCAAACCTTCTGGATTGACACAATAGAAGAAATAATGGATGAAATCTATGAAGAAGTATTTCGAATGATCATCTGGCTGTGGCTTTGACTAAGGAGGAATCAGAGTTAAGGTACCTGTCTGAGGAGACCGTGAAGATGGCATAAACGCTTGATGCTGCAGCAAATTTGGAACACGAAGTCCTTTTTGTCAATTTGCAAACTGGACTGACTGATCCCGACATCGGATTGACCGATCCGACTCCTTCTTGGGAACCCACAATTAAATGCAGTGGAACGACCATTCCTGTTTTTGGATCGGTCGATCCCGAATCCTGCTCTGAGATCAAAGAAACCAAGTAGGACTGGAGCGCACTCAAGGCTCCGAAATTGGATTTAAAACCACACCCATAAGGGCTCAGGTATGCTTATCTTGGACCAACTCCACATATCCAGTAATTATTAACTCTAACCTGAATAATGCTGAAACCGCACTTTTGCTCTGCGAGTTGAGAAAATATAGGAAGGCTTTGGGCTATTCCTTAGATGACATTTCAGGTATTTCACCGGAGTTATGCTCTCACCGCATCCACCTTGAAGATCCTTCCAAATCTTCCATAGAACATCAACGAAGGCTGAACCCAAACCTCAAGGAGGTAATGAAAAAGGAGATCCTTAAACTGTTTGGAGCAGGAGTTATTTTCCCGATTTCCGACAGCACTTGGGTAAGTCCGGTCCAAGTGGTGCCAAAGAAAGGAGGGGTGACAGTAGTTGCAATTGAAAAGAATGAGTTGATCCCCAATAGAACAGTAACAGGACATCGAATGTGCATTGACTACCGCAAGCTCAATGCGGCAACCAGGAAAGATCATTTCCCCCTTCCATTCGTCGACCAAATGCTTGACGCCTAGCAAATAATCCTTATTATTGCTTCCTGGATGGTTAGTCTGGCTTCTTTCAAATCCCGATACACCCGGATGATCAGGAGAAAACGACCTTCACATGCCCTTACTGAACCTTCACTTACCGGCGGATGCCTTTTGGGTTATGCAATGCCCCAGCTTCCTTTCAGCGTTGCATGATGTCCATCTTCTCTTACTTGATAGAGGACAGCGTGGAGGTATTTATGGATGATTTTTTGGTTTATGGCTCATCTTTCTCTTCGTTTTTGTCTAATTTGTGCCAGGTTCTTCAACGTTGTGTGGACAAACACCTTGTTCTGAATTGGGAAAAATGTCATTTTATGGTCACCAATGGGATTTTCCTTGGTCATCGGATTTCTGAGAAGGGGATAGAGATTGACAACGCTAAGATTGAGGTGATGTCCAGCCTGCAGCCACCTAAAACAGTGAAAGATATACGCAGTTTTTTAGTACTTGTAAGCTTTGGAGAAGAATTCTGAACCCTTTTATTTCTCTTTGCAATTCAATTATGTTTTCTACATCTTTGATTTGTTGTTCTTTTGCTTCCATGTCTGAGTAGTTTCACTATTGGGTTTCGGGTTTCCAAAAGGGGTTGATGATTCTCTAAACTTAGGTTGTTAGATTTGGGATTGATCGTATTGTTCTTCATCTATTGTTGTTCTTAATGCGTAAGCTAGACTGATCACCTAGATTAAGATCTTAGGTTAAACTCATTGTGGCACCGAAAGTGTTGTTGAGTTACTGGAAAGAAACATAGGTGAGCAAGGTGGACCTTAGCCAACGGAACTTGAAGTTGAGGCACCTTGTGAACGAATCAAACTTGGACTTTAATGCTTGTTTGTTTAGCTAGATTCAAACTGAAGTTTAGGGTCTAGTTATTTTTTGCATAGTTAGCTAAAGCTGCAAGAGTAGGTTAGCTTTATAATTATGATTTGAGTTCAAGAATGGTGTCTAATCCTTTCTCAATCTAACATCTAAATTTGTGGTTGCATCCCCTGATTGATTCCCTTACTTTATTTTCTGTTTTAAATTTGTTACTTGAAACACAAACTTTCTCTTTTCCTTAGCTACATTCGAATCTATACAATTTCATAGTGCATCGCTTGGTCTCTGTGGATTCGATCCTGAAGTGTTACAACGATACTACTAGATCGTGGTGGAGTACACAAAAAGTGTTTGTAGGGAGCAAATGTGTGACAATCCAATGCATTTGTCTAATTGTAAGAGTTTGAGATGGATTTGGAGTGTTTAAACAACACTTATACCTATTTTATCCCAAAACAGGTTTAAACCAACAATATAGGCTAAAACTAAGAAAACATAGATTTGAACCAAAAAACAGCTTTGTTAGTATTTCTAGGGTCAAATTGTGATAGTCCAATGCTTTTGACTAATTATACGAGTTCGAGATGGATTCGAGGAGTTTTAGACAACACTTATACCCATTTTGTCCCAAATCAGGCTAAAACCAAGAAAATAGGCTAAAACCAACAAAACAACTTAGAATCAATAACCAGCTTTGTTAGTGTTTCTAGGGTCAAAATGAGTGACAATCCAATGCATTTGACTAAATATTAGAGTTAGAGATGGATTTGAAATGTTTAGACAACACTTATACCCATTTTGTCCCAAAACAGGCTAAAACCGAGAAAACAGTCTAAACCAACAAAAATATTGCTTAGAATCAGTAAACAGCTTTGTTAGGGTTTCTAGGGTTAAAATGTGTGACAATCCATTGTATTTGACTAATTATAAGAGTTCGAGACCATAGGAGTGTTTAGACTACGCGTATACCCATTTTGTCCCAAAACAGGCTAAAACCAAGAAAACAGGTTAAAACCAACAAAACATTTCATAGAAGCAGTAAATAGCTTTGTTAGTGTTTAAAGGGACATAATTTGTGACGATCAAAGGCATTTGACTAATTATAAAAGTTAGAGATGGATAGGAGTGTGTAGACAACACTTACACCCATTTTATCCAAAAGAGGCGAAACCGACAAAACCGGCTAAAACTGCAAAACTTTGCTTAGAAGAAGTAAACAGCCCTGTTAGTGTTTCAAGTGACAAAATGTGACACAATTCAATCTATTTGACTAATTATAAGTGTTCAAAATGGATTAGGAGTGTTTAGACAACACATATACCCATTTCGTTCACAATAGGCTAAAACCGACAAAATAGCCTAAAACCAACAAAAATTTGCTCAGAAGCAGTAAACAGTTTTGATACTGTTTCTAGGGTCAAAATATGTCACAATCCAATGTATTTGACGGATTATAAGAGTTATGGGTGGATTAGGAGTGTTTAGACAACACTTATACCCATTTCGTCCCAAAACAGGCTAAAACCGACAAAACATTGCTTAGAAGTAGTAAAAAGCTTTTTAGTGTTTTGAGCGTCAAACTGTGTCACAATCCAACATATTTAACTAATTATAAGAGCTAGAGATGGATTAGGAGTGTTTAGACTACACTTATACCCATTTTGTCCAAAAAAGGCTAAAACTGAAAAAACAGGCTAAAAACGAGAAAACTTTGCTTGAAAGCAGTAAAAAGCTTTGTTAGTTTTTCTAGGGTCAAAATATATCACAGTCCAATGTATCTGACTAATTGTAAGATTTAGAGATGGATTAGGAGTGTTTAGAGAACACTTATACCCATTTCGTCCTTAAACATGCTAAAACGACAAAACATTGCTTAAAAGCAGTAAACAGATTTTTTAGTGTTTCTAAGGTCAAAATTTGTCCGAATTAATTGAATTTGACTAATTATAAGAGTTATAGATCAATTAGGAATGTTTAGACAACACTCATACCCATTTGGTCCAAAATAGGCTAAAATCGACAAAAATTTGTTTAGAAGCAGTAAACAGATTTGTTAGTGTTTCTAGGATCAAAAATCGTCGCAATCCAATGTATTTAACTAATTATAAGAGTTAGAGATGGATTAGGAGTGTTTAGACAACACTTATACCCATTTTGTCCAAAACATGCTAAAACCGAGAAAACAGGCTAAAACCGAGAAAACTTTGCTTAATAGCAGTAAACAGCTTTGTTCGTTTTTCTAGGGTCAAAATGTGTCACAATCCAATGTATTTGACTAAATGTAAGATTTAGAGATCGATTAGGAGTGTTTCGATAACACATATACCCATTTTGTCCAAAACAGGCTCAAACCGTAAAAAATTTACTTCGAAGAAGTAAACAGCTTTGTTAGTGTTTCATGAGTCAAAATGTGTCACAATCAGATGTATTTGACTAATTATAAAAGTTAGAGATTGATTAGTAGTGTTTAGACAACACTTATACACATTTCGTCCAAAACAGCCTTAAACAACCAAAAGTTTACTTAGAAGGAGTAAACAATTTTGTTAGTGTTTCTAGGGGTAAAATATGTCACAATCCAATGTATTTGACTAATTATAAGGGTTATGGATGGATTAGGAGTGTTTAGACAACACTTATACCCATTACGTCCCAAAACAGGCTAAAACCAACAAAACATTGCTTAGAAATACTAAGCAGCTTTGTTAGTGTTTCGAGAGTCAAAATGTGTCACATTCCAATGTATTTAACTAACTATCAGAGTTAGAGATGGATTCAGATTGTTTAGACAACATTTATACCCGTTTTCTCCAAAATTGCCTAAAACTAATAAAACAAGCTAAAACTAAGAAAACTTTGCTTTGAAGCAGTAAACAGCATTGTTAGTGTTTCTAGGGTCATAATGTGTCACAATCCAATGTATTTGACTAATTGTAAGAATTAGAAATGGATTAGGAGTGTTTAGACAATACTTATACCCATTTCGTCCATAAACAGGATAAAACCGATAAAACATTGCTTAAAAGTTGTAAACAGCTTTGTTAATGTTTCCCGGGTCAAAATGTGTCAGAATCAATTAAATTTGACTAATTATAAGTGTTAGAGATGGATTAGGAGTGTTTAGACTACACTTATACCCATTTTGTCCAAAACAGGCTAAAACCAACAAAATAGGCTAAAACCGACAAAACATTGCTTAAAACCAGTAAACAGATTTTTTAGTGTTTCTAGGATAAAAATGTGTCACAATCCAACATATTTAGCAAATTATAAGAGCTAGAGATGGAATAGGAGTGTTTAGACAACACTTATACCCATTTTGTCCAAAACATGCTAAAACCGAAAAAACAAGCTAAAACGAGAAAACTTTGTTTACAAGCAGTAAAAATCTTTGTTTGTTTTTCTAGGGTCAAAATATATCAAAATACAATGTATTTGACTAATTATAAGATTTAGAGATGGATTACGACTGTTTAGACAACACATATACCCATTTTGTCCAAAACAGGCTAAAACCGAAAAAACATTGCTTCGAAGCAGTAAACAGCTTTGTTAGTATTTTACGAGTCAAGATGGGTCACAAACAAATGTATTTGACTAATTATAAAAGTTACAGATGGATTAGGAGTGTTTAGACAACACTTATACGCATTTTATCCAAAACAGGCTAAACCGACAAAACAGGCTAAAACTGAGAAAACTTTGCTTAGAATTAATAAATCGCTCTATTAGTATTTCTAGGGTCAAAATGTTTCACAATCAAATTTATTTGACTAATTATAAGATTGAGAGATGGACTAGGAGTGTTTAGACAATGCATATACCCATTTCATCCAAAACAGGCTAAAACCGACAAAACATTGCTTTGAATCAGTAAACAGTTTTGTTAGTGTTTCACGAGTCAAAATGTGTCGTAGTCCAATTTATATGCCTAATTATAAAAGTCAGAGATGGATTAGAAGTGTTTAGACAACACTTCTACCCATTTTGTTCAAAACAGGCTAAACCGACAAAATGGGCTAAAACTGATAAAACGTTGCTTAGAAGTAGTAAACAGATTTTTTAGTGTCTGTAGGTTCAAATTTTGTCACAATCCAGTGTATTTGACTAATTATAAGAATAATAGATGAATTAGGAGTTAATAGACAACTCTTATACCCATTTCGTTCTTAAAGAGGCTAAAACCGAGAGATATTGCTTAGAAGCCGTAAACAGTTTTGGCAGTTTTTCTAGGGTCAAAAATGTGTCAGAATCAATTGTATTTGACAAATTACAAGAGTTAGAGATGGATTCGAAGTGTTTAGCCGACACTTATACCCATTTTTTCCAAAACAGGCTAAAACCGACAAAACAGGCTAAAATTGTAGCAATTATACTCGTTTTTTAAGTGTTTCAAAAAAGAAAATTCCACGGAAATATAATTGCTACGATTTTAGCTTGTTTTGTTGATTTTAGCGTGTTTTGTTTATTTTAGCCTGTTTTTTTTATCTTTATTTACACATTGTTTGGACACTTCTATGTGTAGATTTTAACCACTATCTTATAACCGGTATTTAAAACTTAAATTCGAATCAATATTAAAACTCGTTTAATTTTATTATCTTTTAATTATATTTTAATCTTATAGCCTTAAGAAAATTTAATTCACGTAACGGTTTCCTTTTAATCCTACTTTTGAGATGATAAGCTTGAGCTGCTATGGTTCAATTTTGATGAGGTGTAGACATGGATTTGTTTACTATGTACATTTTCTAACAAGCATTTCTAAATAGATAGAGCATAAAAGACATTTGACATGTCAAATTAGACCACAGAAAAATCCTTCAAACTCTGTATCGACATGCACTATAAATGCAATCCATCATTAACACAAGTGATAAATAAAAGGAGAAAGACCCATAAACATCACATAATAACTATAGAGATCACATTCACATAGACATAACTGATGTACGTCAGAAGAAAGAAACAATGGAAAATCACTCATGTATCTTTCTAATAATCATCACCTTCTTCGTCGTCCTCCTCTGCTCCTTCTGCACCAACTTCCTCATAATCTTTCTCGAGGGCAGCAAGATCCTCACGGGCCTCCGAGAACTCTCCTTCTTCCATACCTTCTCCTACGTACCAATGGACAAAGGCTCTTTTTGAATACATGAGATCAAACTTGTGGTCTATGCGAGAGAAAACTTCCGCCACTGCAGTATTGTTACTGATCATGCAAACCGCTCGTTGAACTTTCGCCAGGTCACCACCTGGAACAACTGAAGGCGGCTGGTAGTTTATTCCGCACTTGAATCCAGTTGGACACCTAAATTTAAATATGTCCAAATATTTGTAATGTGCAGTAGAAGAAGATTGAAGAGACAAAGAAACACTAGTCTGAACTCTTACCAGTCAACAAACTGAATTGTGCGCTTGGTTTTGATGGTAGCAACGGCTGTATTGACATCCTTAGGCACAACATCACCACGATACATCAAACAGCAAGCCATGTACTTTCCATGCCTTGGGTCACATTTGGCCATCATGTTGGAGGGTTCAAAGACGGAAGTCGTGATCTCAGGGACTGAGAACTGCTCATGGTAGGCCTTTGCAGATGAAATAACAGGCGCATAGGAGGAAAGCATAAAGTGGATCCGAGGGTAAGGTACAAGGTTGGTCTGGAACTCCGTGATGTCCACATTGATGGCACCGTCAAACCTTAGAGAGGTTGTAAGCGAAGAGATGGTTTGGGAGATCAAGCGGTTCAGATTTGTGTATGTAGGCCTCTCAATATCTAAAGATCTCCTGCATATATCGTATATGGCTTCATTGTCCAACAGAACAACAACATCTGTGTGCTCGAGAAGAGAATGAGTCGAAAGAACACTGTTGTATGGCTCCACAACTGCTGTAGAAACCTGAGACAAACAAAAAGAGTTTGAACGCGATATGTTCAGCCGTAAAACCCATATTTTGTTCAAAACCGAAAATGAAATTCGGTGTAAGTAGTACCTGAGGAGAAGGGTAGATGGTGAAACCGAGTTTAGATTTCTTTCCAAAATCTACGGACAGGCGTTCCAACAGTAAAGAACCTAAACCAGAACCTGTTCCACCCCCAACAGCATTAAACACCAAGAATCCTTGTAACCCTGTGCAATTGTCTGCCAATTTCCTCAGCCTTTCAAGGCAGGTGTCAACAATTTCCCTCCCAACTGCAATGATGGAACAAAAATTCAAGACCATGATAATTAGCAGATGAACTAGTCATGGTTAAAGATGTCGTGGTTTCTCGTCATAACAATTGCATTAAATGGTGAGCAAAACACGTGATACATCATTCATTGACAAAAAAAATTAGGTGCACACGATACCCTACTAGTTAGCTTATACACGAGTTCAGCACATATGCTTTCAGTTTAAAAGCGCAAAGTTCGGTAGCCCCCGAAGGTGCATCAATCTAGCTTTCTTTAATAGAAGAACCCTCCAAAAATACTGAAAAAATCAGAGAGATGGAACATGTATATAACCAGTGTAATGGCCTCTAGCAAAGTTATTGGCTGCATCTTCTTTTCTAGAGATAAGTTGTTCAGGATGGAAGAGCTGTCTGTAAGTGCCGGTTCTTACTTCATCAATGACGGTTGGTTCAAGATCAAGAAATACAGCCCGAGGCACATGTTGGCCAGAGCTTGTCTCGCTAAAGAATGTGTTGAATGCATCATAACATACACCCACAGTGCTGTCACTGCAAAACAAATAAAAAACCAAATCACTATATTCAAGTAAAACCCAATTATAAAAACATTAAATTTGTCAAAGTTTTATTGCAACCCCTAAATCAGTGCCATGTCAATAAGAAGAAAACAAATTCTCGAAAGAAAATTTCGATTCAAACCCATAAACAATCAAGATGGTCATAAACTAGAGGGATGAATATAATAAAGACCTGGACATGGTGCCATCGGGTTGGATACCATGTTCGAGACAATAAAGCTCCCAACAAGAATTTCCAACCTGAATACCAGCTTGTCCGATATGAATGCTAATGATCTCCCTCATGTTCGAAATTTTCTCAGGAGACTTGTTCTTCCTCTTTCTCTATGTCTCACGAGGAAGATGGTTGTTGTTGGGTCTCCCGCTTTTAGACGTGAAAAGAATAAAGCTGGAATGGACTGGAAGAACTTAAAAAAGGCCTGGCCCCGAAAAAGTCTCTTCCGCTGGAATTGCCTAATTAAAGATTCACCTATCTTAGCTGGATTTTTTTTGGATTTTTATCTATTCCATTTTTTTTTTTATTATAGTGAAAGTAGGCATGACCAAAAACTAAACCGTAATCATATTTTGAACTGTAACCAGACCACTTTTTAACCATAACCGAACAGTAATCGTATAATACAGTTAAAACTCGTAACTGTAACCGTAAAATTATATTAGCTAAGATTACAAAAATTATTAAATATACTCGCTAATTAACCGTAACTGAAAACACATATTTGTGGTTAAGTCTAGTTAGGATCTACTTCGTGTTTGTATGAGCATAAAGTAAATAACACACAGGCTTTATTAACAGGGTTCGGTTTTTCCTACATCCCTGGAACCTAGTCCAGAACAAATTCACTAGAACAAAATAGCAATTACAACTGCATATGATACAAGCACTACTATGCCTATCATTCTTCTCTAGACGAATAAACCATCAAAAGATCTTTCTATCTTATTGATGGGGCGACAACACACATCTTGTGTGCATCTCTCAAAACTACCTTGAAGCGCGCAAGTCTTCATGAAGCGTCTTCTCGGTATTTATATCAATTGCCTAACCCCTAGGGTTAGCAACTTTCCTACCATACAACAAATAGGAATTGGGAGATTAACAATTGTACAACCCCTAGGATTGACAATTTTCCTATTATACAACAAATATGAATTTTCTATTATACAACAAATAGGAAAGTTTCTCTCCATGATCCCATTTTAAATCTTCCATTCAAGATGTTCATCCAGCTCAACAACCGCCACTTGGCTTGACCAAGTCGGCCTAAAGCTTCTGTACTCAAACTCTTCAATTCAGCTTCTTGTACTACTTCATGTATTAACGTCTGACTAGTACAAAAACTGCTTCAGACGTTTGATACATCCTCTGATATATCTAACTGCAAGGTTCTTGTTTCAACACCTTATCTTTCATGCTTTGTGTTAATCACTGTGTCAGCATGATCACCAAGTACTACTTAAGCTCTAATCTACTTAATCACTGTGTCTGCTCTACTTCATCCCCTGTGTTAGTTATGTCTACTTTGTTTTTCCAAACTGTTGCACCACCACTATGACATCTATGATATATCTCCATATCCATGTCTCATCCATTACAACCACTTAGTAGAGATTTCACCACATGTTCTAAACCTTATAAAACTTCATTCAACACAACATCTTCAATCTCTCCCTTGGTGATTGAGTTTTATAATCCATGCACCTATTAGAACTAGTCAACTGAACATCTTCAATCTCTCCCTAGATGATTGACTATTATAATCGGAGCACCTTATAAAACAAGTCAACACACTACTTTCAGTCTTTCCCTTGATGATACAGTTTTATCATTCATGCATCTTCTAAAACCGGTCAGTACAACATCTTCAGTAACCATATGAAAATTGTCTGTCAACTGCATAATTAAACCGTCAAATTATAACTGTAATCGTTTTTCATATACAATAAAATGTACAAATAACTACTTATGTATAGTTACTATGACAAACCAGCAAATTTTCCCCTCTATTTGGTGAACAACCCATCAATATTTTGCTTTTTATTGAATCAGGTTTTCTCTTTCTTCCAAGACAAACCAGCAAATATTCAGAACGGAGATATTGCTTTACTTCCCAATTAAGGCTGAAAACTCCATAGCCATAGCCACAATTATTATCTTGTCAGGAAACTCAGTGCTTCTTACGCCTTTCTCCCTCTTTGGAAGTAGCAAGAACTTCGCTGACGCCTGACGAAGAAAACCATCAATTTCTTTCCATCTTGCTCGCTTCAATTTTCTCCTTCTAGCCACAAATTCAGGACCATACCCGAAACAAGAACATATCTCTATCGAGTCCGCTCTGATACCGATTGAAAACGCATATTTGTGGCTAAGTCTAGTTAGGATCTCCTTCGTGTTTGTATGAGCATAAATTAAATAACACACAAGCTTTGTTAATGGGGTTCGGTTTTTCTTACATCCCCGAGACCTAGTCCAGAACAAATTCACTAGAACAAGATAGCAATTACAACTGCATATGATACAAGCACTACTATGCCTATTATTCTTTTCTAGATGAATAAACCATCAAAAGATCTCTCTATCTTATTGATGAGGCGACACCACACATCTTGTGTGCATCTCTCAAAACTACCTTGAAGCAAGCAAGTATTCATAAAGCGCCTTCTCGGTATTTATATCAATTGCCTAACCCCTAGGGTTAGCAACTTTCCTATTATACAACAAATAGGAATTGGGAGATTAAAATTTGTACAACCCCTAGGATTGACAATTTTCCTATTATATAACAAATAGGAATTTCCTATTATACAACAAATAGAAAAGTTTCTCTCCATGATCCCATCTTGAATCTTCCATTCAAGATTTTCATCCAGCTCAACAACCGCCACTTGGCTTGTCCAAGTCGGCCTAAAGCTTCTTTACTCAAACTCTTCAATTCAGCTTCTTGTACTACTTCATATATTAACGTCGGACTAGTACAAAAACTGCTTCAGACGTTTGATACATCCTCTGATATATCTAACTGCAAGGTTCTTGTTTCAACACCATATATCTAACTGCAAGGTTCTTGTTTCAACACCATATATCTAACTGCAAGGTTCTTGATTCAACACCTTATCTTTCCTGCTTTGTGTTAATCACTGTGTCAGCATGATCACCAAGTACTACTTAAGCTCTGCTCTACTTAATCACTGTGTCTGCTCTACTTCATCCCCTGTGTTAGTTCTGTCAACTTTCTTTTTCTGAACTGTTCCACCACCACTATGACATCTATGATATATCTATGTATCCATGTCTCATCCATTACAACCACTTAGTAGAGATATCACCACATGTTCTAAACCTTACAAAACTTCATTCAACACAACATCTTCAATCTCTCCCTTGATGATTGAGTTCTATAATCCATGCACCTATTAGAACTAGTCAACTGAACATCTTCAATCTCTCCCTAGATGATTGACTATTATAATCGGAGCACCTTCTAAAACAAGTCAACACACTACTTTCAATCTTTCTCTTGATGATACAGTTTTATCATTCATGCATCTTCTAAAACCGGTCAGCACAACATCTTCAGTAACCATATGAAAACTGTCTGTCAACTGCATAATTAAACCGTCAAATTATAACTGTAATCGTTTTTCATATACAATAAAATGTACAAATAACTACTTATGTTATAGAAATATATTAATTAGATCGTGCTCCATGCTTGTGGATGAAAATATCACAGATTATGTAGATCGTGTTTGTGTAAATGTGTTTGACTCTCTTTGTAAATCTGAGACACCATTTAAATTATTTTGTTAAATTAATTATGCTAAAAATAAATAAATCGAAAAGTATTATATAGTTTTGGTAAATAATTGACCGAACAACAAGAAAGCGTTAGTCAGTGTTAGACTGTTAGCCTGAGCTGTGGAAAAGTAGAGCTAAAAAAGTAGTTGTTCCATTCTTTTTAATAACAAAATTCTCCATAAATATTGTTCAAAACAAAGACTTAGATACTACTTCTCTCTTATTCCAGTATCCAACGTGTCCATGTTAATTTTTTCACAGTTTTGAGCTCTTTTGTTATTTGAGAATATCTTTGGACTCATTTCATTTCAGCAGTACAAGAGAAAATGTCCACAACTCATTATCAACCATCAATAGTCAAGAGAGTGCAACTAAAGAACAAGGTAGCAGGAATTCGGAAAAACAACGTTTGAATGGTTCTGATATTTTTAAGGTACACTTTCAAAAAGAAAACTTTGATGGGGAAATGAAACTTTGCTGTTATTATTTTAACAAAAGATTTTCTTGGAGGTCGGGTTCAGGATATGAATCATATAGGTATCATTTTCAACATAATTATCCTGAAAACCTTGGTGTAGAAACTAACCCTCATAATGCTTCTTCTTCTTCTAATCTTTCTTCTTTTCATTATTGAGATAAAAAAAATCGACAAGAATTAGCAAAGATGGTTGCGGTTGATCATCTTTCATTTAGCTTTGGTGAAAAATTGGGTTTTAATAATTATTGCATAAATGCTTTAAATCCTCAAGCTAAGAGAGTTCCTCGAACTACTCTTCCTCATACTCTAAAATCACTTTATCAAGAAACAAATATAGATTTAGAAAAATTGTTTTCTAATATTCATAATAAAGTTCACTATGTTGTGATATTTGGAGTGATCATTGGCAAATACATCATTATATGGGCATTACATTTAATTAGGTTGATAATGACTGGATGATTCAAAAGAGAATTATTGCTTTTAGGGTTTTTGATGAAAGACATACTGCTAATAATATATTTAAATTGATCAAGATAATTTTAGAAGACTATATATAGTTTAACAAAAAAAATATTTTTTTATTTCATTTGATAATGCACCTGCTAATACTGGTTTTAGTAAATAATTGTAGTCCTATTTTAGGTGGAAAATATTTTCATGTTCGATGTATTTATCATGTTTTAAATTTATGCGTTCAAGATGGTTTACTAGTTTCTCAAAATAATCTTCACTACAAGACAACACGCTTATTGCGAGGAACACTTCCGAGAGATTTCATCTCTCGTATATTTGTGTTGGATTTGCAAGGCTTATACAAAAACCGGATTGCGAAAACCATAGTAAATCCATTGCAAAATGAGAAAATAATTTATTTCTAAATATTTACAAAATTTAATAGAATTATTCTGAAATACATTTAAGTGTTCAAAAGGTGAATAATTCTGATATATATGTTTTTTATGAATACTTACAAAACTGAATCAACATGTTTTTGTTGAATTTCATATGTCTTTTGGATCCATCGACAATTACTTAATTATACTTCTCTATGAAGTGAATCAACATGTTTAGTTTTGATAATTGCATTAATATTAAGGATTAAAAAGACTTATAGTCGAAAGATAGGGTAGTGCAACACAAATAGTTGGAGATGTATTGTCTAAATGTAATGAACATATACAAGATATTGATTATATTCAGAGGGAAGTATACTAAACGATATCTAATGATTAGAGGAAGATGCAAAATCAGACAATTTTGAAGAGTACGACGATATGATAGACTATGATGAGACCTTTGGACATTATAATATATTTGAAAGTTAATTTGACTTATTTAAAAAAAAAATAATTGTTTTTCGAAAATAGATATTCAATAGCTATATATTTGTCCATCGTAAAACTGTTGTTTTCTGTAGTGGTTGCTTCACCAATTAAAAAGGCTTTAAATTACTTATGGGCCATCCAAATTTAATGAAACGATGGTTCAAGTTTTGTAAAATGGATAATGTATATCCTAAAAGGTTTTCTCGAGATGTTCCCATTCATAGGAATTCAATATATGATATGCTTGCTCGTTCTATTGGTTACAAATATTTATTATGTAGTTATTTTCAACAAAACTGTAGCTCTTTTAACTTTGTGGCCTATTCATTGGGATGAATGTAGTGCACTTATGAAATTATTATAATGTTTCAATGATGCAACATATTTATTGTTTGGTGTTTATTATCCGACTAGTCATTTACTTGTGTATGAATGCGTTAATATTGTTGATGTGATGCATGAACATGAAAATAATATTGTGTTGTCATTATGCATTGCAACTATGAGAGAAAAGTGGATAAAATAGTACAAAGATATTCTACCTATTAATTTGCTTGCATCGATTTTTGATCCTAGAACTTAAGTAGATGGTTTATCTGATTATCTCACTACATATTATAATTTATTGCATTTGTCTGATAGTGTTAAGGCATCTTTACTGGCAGATACTAATGAAAAGAGTTGCTCAGATAAAATAATATAATAATGAGAAAGAAGGGAAAAAGTAGAGAATCGTTTTTTGGATTGCTTCCACAAAAAACGTTGCTCACATAAAAAAGACAGGTGTAGTCTTTTTAATGGGTGCTATTAATGAAAAATAATAAATATATATATTTGATTAAAATAATATTTTTTCTTTTTTAAAAGCAACCTTTACTGCGTTGCTGTGGTGGTGATGGTCTTAGTGTTTCGAGCATTATTTCAAATAGAAAAAAAGACATAGAAAATCTATACGATGAATATTATAGAGTTTATAAGCATATGACACCAGATGTTGTTGAATCATCTCTTCAAAATGATATGTCATCAACTTCTAAGCTGAGTCTTGCAGAAAGGATGCGATGAGAAAAAAGACAACGACCATTACAAGGTAAGAATTCTGAACTTGAAAACCATATTTTCACTATTTGTAACATCCGCGAACCAAATAATGTAATTTGGGGGTGGGTGTCAATATACAACAGAGGGAGTGTCTATCGAGACCAGCAACTTCTGGTTCGACCAGGTTGAATTAAATCGTCATTTGGGTCGTTTTGGTTTAAGTGAAGCCCTCAAACTGGGTATTTAAGGTGGAAATCGACCTAGGTCGTGCAGCTTTAGATTTTGGCCGTTCCTGAGAGTGAGAGAAAAGGAGAAAAGCTTTAGATAGATTTTTAGAGATTCTAGGCTTGTGGGGTGAGATCTGTTCCTGTGGAGTGAGTATCTATTGCTGGGATCGAAGGAGAAGCCCTAGGGTGTGGATTCGTTGTTTTTTGGTCAGATCTTCGTGCAAAAGAGGTGAGTGCATGACCATGGCTGATCTAATCATGAGATCTCTTTTGTTTTGCTTGTTCTATGTATTTGTGGTGTTTTCTTGCTTGTGTTGGTTGTTATATGGTTCCTGCAGATTCCTAAAGCTTTTGGTCGAGTTTTGGACAATTTGGAGATGGTTAGAAATGGAGATTCGACTTTCGGCTTCGTGAAGATCGTGTCTGCGGAGTCGGTGTCGATCGACACCAGATAGGTGTTGGTTGACACCAAGGAGGAGTGCCGATCGACACTGAGAGGCAGTGTCGGTCGACACCAGCAGTCAGTGTTGGTCGACACCAACAATCAGTGTCGGTTGACACCCACTTGTCTAATGCTTGTTCTTTGGTTTGTTGTGTCTGTTTGTGCTTGCTTAACATTGGAATCTCAGTTTCTTGTGTGTATAGCCCAGTAGATGGGAGGATTTCCTCACTGAGTGTTTAAGACAATACTCATGCATCTCAATTTGTGTTTGTGGTGCAGGTAAAGGCAAAGTGTGAACGTGGAATCAAGGCGATGAGGAGGAGGATTTTCTAGAAGCTTGATTGATTGTGGACTAGCTATTGTTAGGTTCCTAGAGTTGAGTTGATAGAACATTGTAGGATGTTGGAATTTGTTATTGACTTGATTGGTTGTTGGATTATTTCATTGTTAGATTCTTTATTGGTTTAATAGTATTGTTTGATTATTCGCTATTGTTGATTGATTTAGGTTGTTACTGGGTAAGGGTTGTTCCATTTTGGTATCACTGAAGCTTTTGTTGTTGGTGTTTAGGATTTCATGTTAGATTTGATTATATGAGGTAGTCAATTGTGTGTGGCATGGGGTCCTAGAACATCTTCTTCGAGCCTGCTTTGTGATTCCACGGTGAGTTGTGTTCTTTGTGTAGTTAGAGTCATTTTGTTTTGCGTTTTGCTTAGCCTTCTGTTCTTGGTGGTACAGATGGTTAGAGGTGGGGGTGCTACTGTTTGCACACGTGGTTGTGGTCGTGGTCGTGGGCGTGGGCGTGGTCATGGCCGGGGATAGGTTTCCGAGGCCAGTGTGAGTGTGACCCAGGGCATCGTCAATGAAGAGATGGCAGAGTCACAGGTTCATCCTAGAGTGTCTACAGACCAGGCTGGTGATGGTATCGACAGAACGGGTGTGCTCGGTGTTGGTGCTGGTATTGCCCAAGGGGTGGGGGTGCAGCGAAGGGTGCTCGAGGTAGAGAGGATGTCCTAATGGGCTTGCTAGCTCAGGTGTTGGCTTAGCTTCTAGTAGTGGCGCCGGCAGCGGCTGGTGTGCAAGCTCCTATGCTGCCGTCAGCGGTTGGTGGGCAGGTTCCAGTGGTGCCGCCAGGGTTTGGTTGGCAGAGTCCCTCGGTGCAGCCTTTAGCTAGAGTGCAGGTAGGCATGCAACTGGGGGCCGGGGTAGTGGATGCAAAGTATGTTTAGATGTTGGTGCAACTACGGCAGGTGGGTGCGGGATCTTTTCTAGGAGGCATGGATCCGAGTGTGGTGGATGAGTGGAGAGAGAGGATGGAGGCTATTTTCTAGTAGCTCTGGTGTCCCGACCTGTATCGGGTGGACTTGGGAGTGCACTATCTGTCAGGAGATGCACGTGTTTGGTGGAGGTCGGTGAGAGCCCGGAAAGTGCAGCGGGAGATTACTTGGATGGACTTTGTGGGGGAGTTCAACTCCAAGTATTTTCCACGGGAGGCACTTGATCGCATGCAGGTGCGGTTCTTGGGCTTGACCTAGGGGAACCATAAAGTGTGAGAGCTGGACGAGAGTTCAGTCGGCTTGTGGTGTATGCAGGCCAGGCTTTGGAGGCTCTTGTTGGCTCTGCGTGATGACCTGAGGACTCGGTGCAGGGTGAGGAGCTACGCTACTAGAGCAAAGATGGTGGAGACTTCAGCCAGGATACAAGATGACTTGAGGTCACAGGTGGTGGTGGTTAGTCTTTCGGCGCTGCCAAAGAGGACTCAGCCGCATTTTGTTCCTATCAAGGGCGGCAAGCCTGCGTAGTGGCAGAATCAGAAGTATGGTGCAAAGAAAAGATTCGGGTCCGGTTGTCCAGGATGTTTTAGGTGTGGTAGCATGGACCACAAGGTGGTAAACTGTCTGTAGAGGGTAGAGCAGTGAGCAGTGGCAGAGCAGCGGGAAGATACCCGATTGTGTTACCACTGCAGGGAGACGGGCATATCAAGCCTTGTTGTCCCAAATTACAGCAGATGGTAGTAGCAGCGTTGCAGGCTAGAGGGCAGCCAAGAGTGCAGCTGGGTTTGCAGCCGGTGGGATTGATCGAGCCGACACCGCGGGAGTACTCGACTGTGGAGACTAGAGGCACCAGTGCAGGAGAGATCACAAGTATAACTTCTAAGACTCAGACTTGGTCAATTGAGTAGTTCAGATTTTATGATTGCTTTGCTTGTGATAGAATGTTAAGTTCTCAACACATGAGGTTTATGTAGGGACCTTGTCGGTTGGTGGGTAAACGTCCCACATCTTGTTTGATTATGGAGAAAATCATTGCTTCAATACCCCGGAGTGCGCTGAGAGTGCCAGTATTAGAGGAGATCCTGGTGAGAGAGCGAGAGTTGTCAGGGTTGCGGGAGGTGAGTTCACGAGAGTCCTTGGCCGAGTGAGGGATGTGGATATTCAGATCGCAGGGGAGTCGAGGCCGGCGGATTTGATTATTAGTCCTGTGGAATTGTATGATGTCATTCTGGGGATGGATTGGTTGCATCCTCACAGGGTACATCTGGACTATTACAAGGGTAGAGTGTTCTTTGGGCGTCTAGAAGGGAAGTTGGTTTTCGAGGGGGTGAGACCTACTTCGGGGAGTCTCGTGATCTCGGTTGTGCTGGTCGGGAAGATGATCGAGAAGGGAGTGAGGCCTACCTGGTTACGATTTCGATGTCGGAATCAGTAAGGCAGTCTACAGTTGGAGGCATTCAGGTTGTGGAGGAGTTTGAGGATTTGTTCCAATCGTTGCAGGGGTTACCACAATCTCGGTCTGATCCCTGCATGATTTAGTTGGAACGAGGGACAACGTCGTTGTCCAAGGCACCCTACAGGATGTCTCCAGCGGAGATGGCAGAGCTAAAGAAGCAGCTGGAGGACTTGTTGAGCATGAGATTCATCCGTCCTAGTTGTTCACCATGGGGAGCACCGGTGTTGTTTGTTAAGATGAAGGATGGGAGTTTCCGCTTGTGTATCGACTATCAGGGTCTGAACCGGGTTATCATCAGATTCCGATACATGATGCAGATGTGAGAAAGACTGTCTTCAAGACGAGATATGGGCATTACGAGTTCGTGGTGATGTCGTTCGGTTTGACGAATTCCCCAGCAGCGTTTATGAGATTGATGAATAGCGTGTTCAAGAGTTTCTGGACGTGTCTGTCATCATTTTCATCGACGATAACCTGGTATATTCCAAGAGTCTTGAGGAGCATGCAATGCATCTAAGTGAAGTTCTGGAGAAGCTGCAGAGCAGAAGTTGTTTGCTATGCTAAGTAACTGCAGTTTCTAGCAGCGAGAAATGGGATTCTTGGGTCATATTGTTTCATCAGAGAGAGTTTCATTGGATCCAGAGAAAATTCAGGCCATCAGGGAGTGGCCAAGGCGGCAGAGTGCCACTTAATCAGGAGTTTCCTGGGGTTGGCGGGTTACTACAGGAGATTCGTTCTGGTTTTGCGAGTATGGCATAGCCGATGACCAAGCTTATAGGGAAGGGGGTTCCATTTGTGTGTTCACCAGAGTGTGAGGTGAGTTTTGCAAGCCTCAAGCAGATGCTGACTACCACGCCGGTGTTAGCACTGCCAGAGCAGAACGAGCCTTATGTTGTGTACACATATGCTTCCAGAGTTGGGTTAGGATGTGGGTTGATGCAGCAGGGAAAGGTTATAGCATATGCTTCATTCCAGTTGCAGAAGCATAACGCCAATTATCCTACCCATGATTTGGAGATGGCAGCGGTGGTTTTTGCCGTGAAGATATGGAGGTCATATCTTTATGGTGGGAAGGTGCATGTATTTACAGATCATAAGAGCTTGAAATACATCTTCAATTAGCCTGAGCTGAATTTGAGGCAAAGGCGTCGGATGGAGTTGTTAGCGGAGTATGATCAGGAGATAGCTTACCACCCTGGTAAAGCTAACCTGGTTGCAGATGCTTTGAGTCGGAAGCGGGCGGCTTCGGCTCATGAGAATGATATGGATGCGTTAGTGGGTGAGATTGGTGCATTGAGGCTGTGTGATATCACACATGAGCCTTTGGGCTTGGAGGCATCTTATTGAGCGGACTTGTTGAGCAGAGTGCGGTTAGCTTAGGAGAGTGATGTGGGGCTGGTGAATGCCTCTAATGCTACGGGTTCAGTATTAGGTCTCTGCTAATGGAACTATCCTTGCGCATGGGTGGGTCTTTGTGCCCAAGGGTGAGGGTCTGAGGCAGGAGATACTGAGAGAGGCTCATTCGAGCAAGTTCTTTATTCATCCAGGAGCGACGAAGATGTACTATGACCTCAAGCGGTATTATCACTGGGTCAGGATGAAGAAGAACGTAGCTGATTGGGTTGCAAAGTGTGAAACCTGCAAGCTGGTGAAGGTTAAGCATCAGGTTCCTGGTTTTGGCCATCAAGAAAACTGATGGAGTAGCGGTTTTGGCTTTGAAGTATATGAGAGAGATAGTTAGATTGCATGGTGTGCCTGCTAGTATTGTGTCTGATAGAGATTCCTGAAATATTGTGTTTTTGTTGGGTTTTAAGCCTTGTTTTTGCATAGTTTTGTTGCATAATCTTGTCATTCTAGGTTTTTTTAAGAGCATTTGGAGTTGATTTGGTGCAAAAGAAGCAAAGAAGAGTGAAGTGGAGAAGTGGCAGAAGACTAGGGACTATCATCTGTTTAACCCATCGGCCAAGACCTCCCCGGTTGACACCATCGGCCATGTGAATCGGCCAAGCTGTCCCGTAGCAGCCAAAGTCCACACTTATTTTAGCTTTGATCCGGGTTTGACCCAGTTTGTTTCGGGTTGACCCGTCTCCCTTCTATTTTCCGATAAATACGTTAACCCCTATTTAGGGGAGACTGATCTTTGGTTTTAGGTTTTTAGCAGCTTTTTAGGGTTCTTAAACTTGTTTACTCTTGGTTTGTTGAATTATTGAGTACTTCCAAGTTTTTAATAGTAATTTCTTCTTCAAATATCCTAATCCATAATCTCTTATTATGATTTCACAAAGACCAAGCTTTTTCCTTTGTGTGATCATGATGATGAGAGAGTAGATCTATAGAACTTTGGGCTAGGTATAGAGGAAGATAGATGAATGATCTATGATGTCTAGGGCTTTATTTATGTGTTTGCTATCTTGTTTAGGGTTAATATTGCTAGATAGCCTTGATCATGCTTTAAATCTAGACATTAGGATTTCCATGTCGAGAAGGTGTTTGATGAAATTCTTGAACCAACCTTTACAAGAGTTTTGCATTTCTACCCAATAGAAATTGATGATTAGGGCGATTAGTGGTATTTAGACTTGTTTTTAATGCATACTTATCTTATGATTACCTTTAGAAATTGTTGATTATTGTTTGATTAGCATAGGATCTCTATCATGGAAATGAATTGATTTGCTTAAGTGTTCTTAGCCATAGGTTTGTTATTGATCATTGCTTAGACATCTAGGATTGATTAGCTATCTCCCAAATCACTTATCTTGCCCAAGGTTCACATGTTTAATCTTGATTTAAAACTGTTTTTAGTTGTATCTTTGTTTAATTTGAGTTTGCATTGTTTTGAGTTAGCTTTGTTTACAAAATCGAAATAAATACCAGCAACATAGATTTGCTGAGACGAAAAGAAATGATGACATCAATTTTTATTTTTACTAAGTTCGTCTCTGTATATTGATCTAGTATACTCATAACATATTTTTGAAAACAAAGAAAAAAAGATTGGCACAGAAAACAGAGAAAAAAAAATTGAAGAAGACAGAAGTATAGTAATTGAAATTTACAAATTATCATGCTCGATTATCATTGCTCCTCTCCATGTCTCTCCAGAGGCTACATCGACAGGGACGAGCATTGACATTGGACCGGTGCACACGAAGTAATGTTGCTTACCATACTTGTCCCACATCGATCCTGGGGATCCCACATACATCTCTTGGAACCCTATCCTTATCATCCTGAAGAACAACCCTCTTCCCTGCAAGATTTAATTAAATTCCGAACTAATCAGATTTTATTTCAAAGTTTGTGTTAGAAAAACTCCCTTAGGAAAAAACTGAGATCCAACATAATATATAAAATATATAAGCTAATTAAATTAGTTTTTGAATTGAAAGTTTTGTAAGACATCGTAGATAATTAAAAATTCAAAAGTAACAACATTGTATAAGAAACATACTCAAATATTTATTCTTTACCAGACGAAAAAAAAAAATTAGTCCTTACCAATTGATTTTGAATAAAAACCTCATGAACTTTAACAGTGATCTAATTAGTTATATGCCTTTGGATGTAACATCCATCTTTCACAAACAAAAAAACATCTATTGTTGTTTGTTTCTCAAATTGATTTTTGCAATCTAAATGTTTTTTTTTTTTTTGCACATTTGCTATTTTTTTTGTGTTTAAACTTTGTTGTTTGTATGTTTGTTAGGAAATCTCAAAAAGTTCAAAATAGTGCAAGGAAATTTTACAACTTAAGCACCAAAACATAATTCTACAATTGTGACGAGAAAACATAACTTCGCTACTTTGCAAAATTGCAACCAAAACAAGATTTTAATTTTTTTCTGTCAAAATGCAATATCTATCGTAACTCGAAGCATATGAAGTAACAAAAAATGGATGATGTAATTAAACGTATACCTCATGAGTTGGAAAGTTAAATATATATATATCTCTTCTTCTTCCATCTAATCACTTCTTATTTTCAATTTTAACAAATTAATCCACATCATCAAAGGAACATAAAATCTAAAGTTAATGCATTATTATTAAAAACAATAATTTAAACTAAAATATAAACCAAAAGCGAAATGAAAAATAATACAACAAAAAAATATATCAAAGTAAAATATGAATAAAGATTACATAAAAATAAAATTACATATTATTATCATAACATCTAATAATTGTGTAAATAATTGTAAAAGACTAGAATTAGAGAAAAAATAAAGCGATCATATATTTAATGAAACAACAATTATTTTTAAAAGTAACAATTATTAGGATAAGAAAATCAGATTCTTTTTAAGAAAAACAAAAAATTAAAGGTTTTTTAAATCAAGAGGTTATTCAATTCTTGGTGTTAAATTATAAATTCATGTTATCCATTAAAAATTGATGTATATTATTGTTTTCAATTATCGTATAATATATATATATATATATATTTGTTAGTGTTAAATTATAAATTCATGTTACCAATTAAAACCAGAATGATTTGGTGCATATTATTAATTAGAATTTCAATTAATATAAATATTAAAATAGTTCTATTGATATATGTTATTTATCGTTTTCAAAATTGAAAAATGGTGAAACTTGTTAAACGAAGGTATATCCAAAAAAAATATTAATCAAATGCTCAAACACCAAAATAATATATATATATATATATATATATATTTAATAGAAATGTACAATATTACTTGAAATAAAACATATCGAAGAAAAAATACTCTGAACATCACACACACCAAAAAAGAATAATAGTGAAAAATACTAAAAATAAAATTTTGAAAGCTATTTTTAGTTAAAAAATTATAATCATAGTGGTTTTTGTAGAATTAAAATTATTTTTACAAGAATTATATTTTTGAATAAATACACATATTTAAAAGTTAGAGTAATCTTATGAGTTTGTAGGTGTAGGAGAATCAAAATAAAAGAACACTATATAGAAACATAGTAGACTATATATATTTTAAAGTGAACAAAATTATATAGATGAACATAATTTTTCTTTTGTCAAAATAGAATATTTGATGTTATAATATGATTTTTATAGCTAGAAACGAGTCTAATTATGATATTCATTACTATGAAGCAAATTTTAGTACAACACTGTAAAAAAAAATATCACAAAAAATGGTGGATATACTTTTTTTATGACCACATCAGTAAGTAATGATCGCTCAACCGATAAAAAAAAGTATTGGAAGATGAAAAATATGAAAATAGATAGGGTATGTCTTCATAATAAATATATTGTAAATGAGATAATAGAATATGAAAAGAGTGTANATGCAAGCGACGAGTGTATACCAAAAAATTAAAAAAGAATTGATTGTGAAAAAATGTTAAAAGAAATAAATAAGTTATATATTGTTTAATAAAATAAATTTGACATTTATATAGATTTATATTTTAAATGTTGAGTAATTATAATTATATTTAACTGTTCACATTAGTAGAAAAACATTATAGTTCCCGCTTACCGCGCAGGTTACAGATGGAATTTTGGTATATATATTAAATAGTTTGGTAGCAGATTTGCATCCAAAACATTTTTTTCTTTTTCTACTATGTAATTCGTTTCCAATCCAGATTGCATCCAAATGCCGAAACGGACGTAGCATGAAATATCATACCAAATATATATATATTTGTAGAATTACCTGATCTATGGTTTCAAATTTAGAAGGTGGAGTGTTATAGACTGCCTTTAATCTCTCAGCCGGAGGAGCACCATATATTCTACTCATCTTTTTCTCAAGAAGTGTAATCACAGAATCTTCTACTGCCCAAATCCCCGGCTTCTCCCCAGCTTCTTCCCACGCAAACCACCCAGAAGAGTCCACCTTCATTGCCTCTGAAGGAGACAAGAGCTCAAAAGGCGATGACAAAGGAGGGTTGGGGCAATAAGAGCATCCCTTTAGTCCTTGAATTCCAGCCCCACTCCGTTTCTTGAATCTCAAGTAACTCATAATCCCCGGTTTAAGGGTAACGGGTTTTCGTCCATTGTTCTTCACCACCAGAGCTGTAGCCATGCTTACTGGGTATAGAGAGACGATATAGGTTATGTCGAGATGTCCGACCGTACAGCACAGTTCGATCTGAGAATGTTCACAAAGATATCATCAGTGTGGACAAGAAGATTTGATAGATTTTTTTAAAATATATATATATATTAACAAAAAAGAGTTGAAATAAATATACATATTTTATTTTTTTATTTTTTTGGGGTGGGGAGGGATTCAACCACCTGAACAGCATCAATGGCGTCTGAATCAGTATCCTTGACACTCCACTCATATCCTGAGATTACTGAAGACCCTCCTTTTGGTCCAGTAGCTTCTTCTCCATTTATAATAACAACACCAACTCCACCTCTAATCTCATCACCGTCAACTGTGTAAAGGACTTCCTCCAACCCCTCGTCTTTCCAGTATACCTTTGGCTTATATGAAACCACATGCGCATTTGATAAGCTCATCTTCAATGAACTTCCATTTCTGACCTTTAGCTCCACCATAGGAACGTTGTTTGATTCCGAGAATTTTATTCCCTTTCGTCCGAATTTATCTTGAAGCCTCTCAATTATTGTCAGTGTCTGAGGAGCTGAAATTGAACTTCTTATGGCTTTTGGTTTTGGGAGGGGAGAAAAAGAGATAAGAGAAGCCATTGATGGAGAGTACTAAGGAGAAGAAAAGATAAGACGAGTGAAGTTTGTAGTCCGAAAAAAGCCTAATCTTTTGCCAAACTTTGTTTTCTTTCGCCGCTTTCTTCCACTATTTTCCTTAGCCTGTGGTTGTCCTTCAACATATAACACACTTTTACCCACAAGATAATAGCCGGAATTAACCCATAATAAATAAAGCCTTTTATTTGATAAAAACTTGTGGCCTAAAAAGTTTGTACAAAACTAAAATACAAAATGAATAGATACGGTATGGGAAAATATTTAGGTGTATTTGAATTTATTTGTTACAAAATAATAGTAGAAAAAATATTTATTCTATATATTTTCTAAAATTAAATATTTAATTTCTTTAATTTCATACTCTGATTTCGATCCTAGTCAGTATTACTATTTGGGTATGGATGCAATATTAAATTCTTTAATTATAAATTTGATAATTTTTAAAAAAGAAACCAACAAAACATATATTAACCTGTGATCTGGTATTACAAATCGATGTAATCGTGTTTAGAGATCTTAATATACCAAATTAACAATAGTGATTGGTATTAATATTAACACCATTGCAGTTATTGGTATTACATGTTAGTATATATTAACTTTATATGTGGAAATTACAATTAGATATGAATATGTATATTTTCAACATTATACATTTAGTATTGTTTATATAGTGAATATTGGTATAAAAAAATAAGCTTTAGCCAATTAAATAGTTTGTTATTGTTTTCTAAGATTTCGGAAACAATAAATATGATCTGTTAAATAATTTTGAAAATATTATTTTATTATTTTGTAAACAAATATAAACTTTTTTTTAGTTAGTTATTAGATTAATTAAAATGCAATAGCATTTTTTGTAATATGTCAGATCAAAGCTGGTTAAAGTTCTAACATTGCATAAATAAGTATATAAATATATATTTAAAATATAAGCAATGTTTTATCTTAGTTTTAAAATATATTTGTAATTATTAAACGATTTAGATATACAAATATTTAATCTTAGTTTTATAAATAAAATTAAGTTGTATAATTGTTCTAAATAGTTTGTTATTGTTTCCTAAGATCTATGAAATAAGAAATAGAATCTGTTAAATAATTTTATTAATAATTTCAAAAATATTTTTTATTATTTTATAAACAAATACAATTTTTTTATCTTTTTAGTGACTAAATTAATTAAAATATAATAGCATTTTCTGTAATATGGCACATGATAGTACGGTTAAACATTAACAATATTTCTTAAATAAGTATATAAAGATATAATAATCATATCATTTGTGTACCTAAAGTTATAATATAATGGCACCTTCTTTTTAAATGATAATTTAAAACTTACACATAACAAAAATGTAAACTCTAAATTTTAGATTTAGAATATCATCTACATTTTTATTTTGAAGGAATGTAAAAGAATTGCATAATAAAGATATTGAAAAACAAATGCAATTAATGTATTAAAAAGAAGTAGAATGTAATACAGATCTAAGTAAAAGAATTGTAAAACAGAAATTAAGAAATCCTAACAAAGTTTGTAAGAATGTAAAATTTGCTCTTAAACCTCTATCGGCAGCTCTCGCTTTCTGTCGTACCGTGTTGTGGCTGTCGAAATAGGAAGGGCTTTATATATGGAAACCACCTGACCTAGCTGCAACAGCTGTATTCCAAAGCATCTGCCCGAAGTTAGGGTCGAGTACCTCTTCGTGTTGGGTTTCGGGTGGCTCTTCTTGTGCTTAGCTCCACTGGTTCGGGTTAAGGCTTCAGGTAGTTCTTATGCAAAATCACACCTTCAAATCATGGTTCAGGTGACTCCTCATTCTTGCTCCTTTTTTACTACAAAACACTTGTTTTCATCCAAAATACAACAATACATAATTAGAAACTAAATATTATATTTGCACCTATTGTGTCGTTGTAATGGAAACGAAATATTGTATTTGTAATTTACCTCCAAATAAAAAGACCCTATAGATGTATATGACAATACTAACATAACCAAAACAACGGAATAGTTGTCGAGTATACAATAATATGTATATGTCAACAATCAGAAATTACGAACTCAAATTAAAAATATGAAAAAAAATTATAATTCCACCTACTTGTGCGCGACGAGCGGCTTCTACACCTAGTATGCGGGTATTGGCCAAGTATTGAAAACAAATGCTAAAATTTTGTTGTTTCCAAACTCTATTATGTTTTGAAATAATGAATCACGGTTTATTTGATCTCTTGTTGGATACACCCAAGACTTCAAGTATTAAAATATGATGTTAGTGCAAAACAGTATTAAATTACCGATAAATCACCTTCTATGGATTTTCTGATTTAGTTAGGATTATATTTTGGAGAAATAGATGTCTTCCCGAATTTCACCATAAAAAAAATTAAGTACTGACAAATAAAAAGTCATCCTTTATCATATAAAACACAAGTCATTTGGCTAATTAAATCTTGCTACGTCAGATTTTTGTTTTTTCTAAACTAT
Organism: Camelina sativa; assembly: GCF_000633955.1. Classification (NCBI taxonomy): domain Eukaryota; kingdom Viridiplantae; phylum Streptophyta; class Magnoliopsida; order Brassicales; family Brassicaceae; genus Camelina; species Camelina sativa. The sequence goes on from NC_025691.1 coordinate 11,606,817, forward strand.
ATATAATAGCAATCCGAATAAATGCCACCAAAAATTGTGTTTTTTCAATAGTACCTTTTGAATAATTTCTAAAAAAAAATCTGTAGAAAATTAAAATTGTGTGTTTTAAAAAAGTTGTGATTATTCATTATAACTGTTTTTTTTTTGTAAAGTTGCAACTGTTCATTGTAGAGTTGTGTTTATTTGAATATTCGTATCTTTTGAAATCCATATATATTTGTCTGTTCGAATTGTTTTCATTTTTTTGTCATGACACAAAATAATATAAAATTTCAATCTCAACGGTTTTTATAGCTTTCTAAATTATTCTCTAGAATTCATTTTTTAAAAATTAAAGAAATTCCTCCAATTCTTGATTTAACAAAAGATTTTTGGAATGATGAATCTAATTTTACAACTTTTTTTTTCTTCACCATTACACGCGGAGCTGCAAGCTCTGATGTGGGCTATGGAGTCCCTGTTGACGGCTAGGGTTGATTGTCAAGCCTTCGAGACGGATTGTACAGAATTGATTGCGATGGTACAGCTGCCCGAAGACTGGTCGGCCTTCTCAAATCTGCTGGAAGAGTTCTCCTTGCTCCGGTCTTCTCTCCCTTTATGAAAATCCGTCCCGCGGATCCCACTAGCCCCCCTCTAGCTGCCCCAACGGAGTGTCTGTGGACCCTGCTAGCCCCCCGCTAGCCGTCCCAACGGACCCCAAGTTGGCCCTGTAGGATATCGATCCTAACCCATCACTGTGGATTTGGATGAATAGTTCCATTTGCCACGGTGATCCTGCGGGCCAGCTTTGGGCCTATAGGGGCTAGCTAGCGGGAGGTTAGTGGGGTCCACGGGATGGGTTGTTACATCTTTCCTTTACCTTGACCAAGATCCCTCGTGAGTCCAATGTCAAGGCAGATTGTCTTGCCCGTTCTTCAAGATCTTTAATTTTTGAAACTTCTTTTGTAAACTCTTATCCTCCTGTTTGGACAACTAATCTTGGAGTAATCTTTTAATTTGTTTAATATTTGGTTGAAAAAAAAATTAATGAAAATACCTAGAGTTTTTTTTCCAAGAGTTAGATGGATTATATATAGTGAGTTTTGGGATTTAACTTTTCAATATGGTAATATAGATGTCTTCTATTTAAAAGCAGTGTATATGTGCTATTAGGTATAATCAAGTGCAAACACAACAGATGCAATTTATCGTAGTACCTTTTCGTAAAAATTTGATTTTTTTTGTTTTTTGTTTTTTTTTAATTCAAACGGTTATATCTGTTTATTGTAGAGTTATGTCTTTTCACTATACATTGTTTTTGTTGTTTTCATCACAACTTTTCGTTCTAATAGGTACATCTATTTAAATAGTCATATCTTTTTAACTTTCTTTATATTTGTCTCTTCATCAGTAACTAAAAAGTTCGTTGAAACAGATTTTCCATTTTATGTTAAACCTAAATAATTGAATATTAATATCTAATATTCAACGTTATTTTATAATCTAACTAAAATTTTAGAAATGATTATAGCAATAGAATTTAATAAAACTTAATATAGAATTTATAGTTGTGTCTATTTATCTTAAATTTTCATTAATTTTTTTTTAATATTTAACAATAATAACAACAATCTGAATATTGTTTCATAGTACTTTTTTGTAAAAATATTGTTTTCATTTGTTATTTTTTAAACTCAAACAGTTGCATCTGTTCATTGCAGAGTTTTGTCTTTTCACTATATATATATATATATATTTATTTTCATCACAACTTTTCGTTCTAATAGGTGTGTCTATTTAAATAGTCATGTCTTTTGAATTTTCTATATATTTGTCACGTCATCAATAACTAACATATCATTGTTCGTTAAAACAAATTTTCTGTTTTATGTTGAATCTAAATAATTTGAATATTAATATCTAATACTCAACGTTATTCTGTGATCTAACTAAAATTTTAGAAATGATTATAGCAATATAGAAATTTGATAAAATTTAATATAGAATTTACAGTTGCGTCTAATTATTGTAGCTTTCGTTAAAAACTATTTTAATATTTAAAATTTATTTTATTTTGTTTTTAAAAGTTGTATATTTTAATTTTTTGTTGATACAGTTTTACTCATTATTAAATATATTATTAATTATAATTATTTAATAGAAAGTTACATTTACTCATTACAACCATTAGTACAATATTCTCATTTAGGATCACTTTATCATAATGATTTTTTAATTGTAGCTCTTTACCATAATTCTTCATAAATTGTTTTATATTCATAATATTTTAAACAATGTTTTTTGCAAAGTTGTGTCTATACTACATAAAAATTTTTGTTATAAGTTTTCATTTTGATGGTTGTGTTTGTTTTTAGTAACAGTTTATGTTTAATGTTTATGTATTCAAACTATTCTATTACATTCAATGATTTCACAATATTTAATTTTAAATTTTAAATTTAATCTATTTTTTTTAAATTTAATCTATTTTTTTAAAAATATTTTCCTCGCGATATCGTGGAGAACCTTTAATTTGGTTCACTTTTTTCTTTTTCTTTTTCCAATGGTCAGCGTAAACGATTTTTTTTTTTTTTTTTTTNTTTTTTGTTTAAACTAGGACTCAAATCAATATATATATATATATATATATATATATCAAAATCAAGCTTTCACAGTTTCACTAACACTTCATTCTTTCTTTGGTCCTTCGCAGCCTGTTCGTCAAAGGTTCTATTGAAAATGCTCAAAGACAGTCCTCATCAAGACCAATGTCATTGCATCATAGGCAACGGGTAGTAGAAAAGAGAAAGTTTCCCGAATGATACCAAAACAATAAGTTCCTAACTCGAAACGAAACACCAGGTATCATGATCTTTCACATCTCTCTCTTATGTATTTTCTCTAGGAGGACACTAATTTTTCAGGTAATATGTACATATGATGAATTGTTTAAATGCAGTGCAAGAATCGCAAGGGAGGAAGATGAAAGAGAACTTCAACTCTTAGAGGAAGAAAAAAAGAGAGAAAGAATGAGAAAGAATCAGAAGCTGAGCCTTAACAAAAAAAAAGTTAGAAGAATCTTGCTCTTTTGTCTTCTTTTAGGACTTCAGATATTTTTTTTAGTGTTCCCCTCATTTAAATCTCTTTGGCCGCTTGAGGAAGAAGAGAGTTTTAACTAAATCTCTGAATTGAATCTTTATCCAATTGAATCTCTCAATTTTGCAAAGTAGTAAAAGGCAACTAAAATTTGCCCAGGAAAGAGCAACTAAAATTGTTTTATTAGTTAAGAGTAGTGTTTGTGTTTGTGAAAAGATTAACACAAAAAAATCAATTATGTACTTACAATTCGTGTAGTATTGTTTAGTTGTTTATTTTTATTAAAATCATACGAATCTTATTCTATCCATTTACATATATATAGTATTAATAACAGTAAAAATATATTTTAGAAATTAAGGGATGATGGAAAATTGGAAGGCTAAGCATAATAGTTGTTGGGTCCTTTCTTTTCTGATTTGCTCAACAAAATTGCGAACTTTATTTTCTCATTTTAACGTTGCTATGAAAAATGACTTTATTTAATATATATATTATAAAGAATATTTTTAACTTTTTCAACTTTGAGTTGATTATAAGCCTAAAGTAACCAAAAATACATTTACTTTTAACACTTGCTAATATTCAACCAATAAATTATATTGTAAACTACTTAAAAATATATTACTCATTACAAAATAATATGTAGTTTTATATTATTTGATCACAAATAATAATTTGTGCATATGCACCGGTCAAATACTAGTATATATATAAATCAGTAATAAACTAAGGCCACAAAAGTCTCACTAAGTTCAACGAACTCAATATAACCTCAAAACATCATCCCTGACAATAGAAACCAAACGGTTAAAAAAAACAAAGAATAAGACAAAGAAGAAAAAGAAGAGGCTGAGGAAGCGACAATCTGAATAGGGAAACTGCATTGTCCTTGAGATATATTCTGCGTTGTAATGGTGGCCAAACCTTGGAAGAAACAAGCACTCTCGTCCTGATTCTTGACTTGAAAGTACATGTTAAACGCGTATGAGGCATTCCCATTTGCATCAAGACTATTGCAGGAAGATCCATAACCAAGCGCCGTGCAATCGGAGAAAGTGCAGGCGAAATCTATGTTAGCCGCGAGTTTAGTCAAATCTTTGGCTTCTGGATTAAACACACACCACTTGTTTGGTAGATATGGCACGTTTTGTGCACCAATCAAGAACTTATTCTGTCCTTGACCCGACAGATCTATTGGAAACTTTGGTTGCCCATCGAATTTAAATATTCCCCAATGGCGTTCAAACTCTCCAGGTGCTATACTTTTCGCATCCTCATCAAGTAATCCGAACAAGTATACCTCAATGTAGGTGGGCCTCAATGGAGTGCCTTTGTTTGTTCCAAGCCTCGGTAAAAGCCCGTTGTAGAATCTGTAGGCATTGCCTACGAAAATTTAAACATTTCATGAAAAGATAAGGGAAAAAAAAAACACCTAAAGCAGTTAAAAAGGTCAGAGATATCTACCGGAATTAGCGTGTTTGTCACCCTCTGTTGGCCAACCGACTTCTCCAACGATTATCGGCATATCTCCGTGACCAACAGCTTTCAAAGACGATACCAAAGTGTCGAAATTGGCATCAAAGACGTTTGTGTAATCAACACCGTTGTCATTTATCGGCTGAGCTCCATCGAAGAAGGCGTAATTGAGTGGGAAATCATCATTCCCATAGAGACTTAAGAAAGGGTAGATGTTGATTGTGATGGGAGCATTGTTCTTGCCAAGGAAGTCAACAATCTGAGTCATTTGACCAATGATGTCAGGACGGAATCTTCCTGCAGATGGAACGGGGTTGCTTGCAGGTGAGTCGTATACATCCGCGTTCAAAGGGACTGTTGCTTTGACGGAGTTTCCTAGTCCGGCTTCATTTAAAGCATTTTGGATGTTTTGAAGTGCAGGGAATGTGAGGTTTATGAACGATCCATTGTACGACTTGAGGAATGGCTCATTCCCAACAGCTACAAACCTAAAAACACACACACATCCACAAGAGATAAGCTTGACTGAGACATGTATATAAAACACAGTGTCGGAACATTTTAGTCTTTTGCATTTTTGACAGTAGTGTTAAAAGATTTACTTTTTCAGATATTTAATTTCACAATCAGACAACACAGCTTTCACCAATTCCTAAAGAACCAAAGAAAGTGACATAACTCAAACATGTTTTTCCATTTGGCGGTTTCAAGGAACTTGTCACTCTGGCTGGCTTCTCATAAACTGAACAATCATGGGTTTTACGAGGTTTGGACCAAGATATACCAAAACAATGAATGTTAATTTGACCTACAGACAACATTATAAGCAACCAGTAACAATCAAACAGAGAGGGAGAGAGAGAGAGAAACTGACGTGATATTGACACCACCATCGAAATTATAACGAGTGACATTCTTACGAACCCAA
>NC_025691.1:11612961-11670309 GCF_000633955.1 Camelina sativa
AAAAAAAAAAAAAACAAAGGTGAGAGTTTTATCCAAAATCAAGCGTGATATTCTAAAATCTCAGTTTTGAGAAATGAAAATGAGAAACGCTTTGAGGACCCATTACCCCCTTAGATATCTAGAAACTGATGAAACGCGTTCAGAGGGAAGGGAAGAAGAAACGCGTTGAGACTGTAGAAGAAACCTAAAAAAGGTAAACTATTTTGTTTTTGGGAAACAAAAAGAGGCGATAAAAGTTGGAGATATTTTTGATAAATGATAAAATAATAATAATGAGTTTTTTTAATAGAATAATGACGTTGTGGGTGGATGGATTTATAACGGCTCTATTCCTCCGGAGTGCACATGGGCCAATGCTCGTTCAGTCTTTGTCATCATAACAATTAACAACTAATACACAAATTTAACTTACCGACATTTAAAAAAAAAAAAAAAAATCAAAATTTTAGTTTCGTGATGAATTTTTTTGATAAACTAGCATTTTATTTATGAGACAAATACAATCCAAACCAAACGAACACGGAAACAAGTTTTGAAACTGTTTAACCAAAAAAAAAACAATGTTTGAAATTCAGTCAAAATCTTATTGTGGTTTAATCGATCGGTAATCTTTTTTACTTAAAATATCGAAATTTGATAGAAGCTTTTAGACTTACGTTCCATGAAAATCTTTTTAATGGAGAATAATATTATATAAAATCAAAATCTTAACTAAAATTAAAGTCATACTAAAGGAATTAGATTTAATTTTTGCTTTTTGTTTTACATTTTGGTAGATATATTTTTGTTGAAAGTTAATTCTCAAAAATAGCACCGATTTAATTTTTTATATAAATTTAGCATACACTATCCTATTTTCCAAAATTAACACACATAACATTATAATTATTAATTAAAATAAACTACTCTTTTATCTCTACATTAGGAGATTTAATGTTATTGTCACCGTGAAAGGTATACTCAAGCTCATCATGGGTATGTTATATGGCATTTATCCCAAAATGTGAAAGGTATGCTCATAACGTCAACAAAGATGTTGTTGCATGGAGATTCATGGAGTGTAGTAGGTTTTACATAGTGGTTGAGTTCAACGTTGCTTATTGCTTTTTTTACGACTAGATATCCTTTTGCTGCCAAGTATCTTGAAGAATCTACCAAGAAAGAAAAATGGGAAAGATGTGTTTTTCCAGGAGATAGATACAACCTAGACACAAGTAACTGTGTTGAATCGATGAACAACATATTTAAAGATGCAAGGAGGTACTCCTTAATACCAATGCTTTATGCAATACTTAAAAAAAGTCTCTGAATGGTTTAATGAACATCGGAAAAATGCCATGTCTAGATCAGTCGCAAATAAATTGGTGCCTTTAGTGGATAACTACTTACATGAATTATGGGCAACTGCTGAGAAACTAAAGGTGGCAAAGCTAAATGGTTTCGAACTTGAATACAATGTCATTGACAGTGACGAAAAGCCTTAATTGGTGAAATTGCGATTGAGAAGTTGCAGTTGCAGGTTTTTCGATGTACAAAGGTATCCTTGTGTGCACGCTCTGGCGGCTTTCATTACATTCCAAAAATATGGAGGTAAAGATATCGAGATACATGAGTTGTGTTCTAAGTATTATTGGACGGAGCTGTGGGCAAATGCATATTGTAGGAAAATTTATTTAGTACCAGATAAGTCTCGGTGGGATGTCCCAGCTGAAGTCAAAGATATGCAGATCATTCCTCCGAATCGGAAAATAAAAAGGGGAAGAAAGAAAACAAAAAGGTATGCATCTGCTAGGGAAAAATGACCAAAACTCGACGTATGACGCATAATAAAAGGTGGTGGAGACAAGGACTCCAATGGTTGTTATTTGGAGATTTTTGTAATGTTCATGTTTGATTCATGCATCAATTGTGTTTGGTTTGACTACTCTCTACTTTTTTTTATGGCATAACTCCCTCTTGAAACTTAATTTGAAGTCTATTGTTTTTTTTTTTTTTTCAACATCTGTGTATAGACGAGAGTAAAACTGGCACAACTAAAATAAAACTAGTAAAAATGATAAAATTGGTACTACCAAAAATAATAAAATTGAGAATGAATTAATAAAACCTAAAACCAGTGTTGATAATACATATTGTGTAAATGTTCTATTGAGTTTTCTACTATATATGAATAATGGAAGAATCTCAACAAGTTTTTCTTTACACTTTTAATGTCACTTTGTAAATAATAACCAAGTAAGGATGATAAAGTTGTAGAATTACAAGTTTTGACATATGAATACACAAAAAGCTTGTAATTTTATGTTAATTAAGCTTAATTAACTGTCAAACTAAAAAAATAATTTTAAGGTTTAGTATAACTAATTAAACTGAAAAACCCCTAAAGTACAAATGTGTGCAAGTTTGGTGCAGCTGCATTAATCGGTACAACTGTGTGTGAACAAGTAGTGTGAATGCACACATATTGCACATGTGGCAATAATGATGTGGTTTTTTCCTTTTTTTTCCTTGACCCCAGCCCCGATGATTTCTCAATCTTCGTTCATTGTCTTCTCTCTCCTCACTTTCATTCATTCATTCTTGTTCTTCGAAACTTCTCTCATTCACTCTCCATCTTGAAAGTCGATCTAGATCTCTAATTTCTCTTTTCTCAAACCATGGAGCAATTTGAGGGGATCTATACTATGCTAATCACAAGAGGGCAAGGAAGTTAGACGTAATGCGAACAGCCATAGTCGATGGTGATTTGGGCATGCCTCTAATATGCTCGGGTGGCAAACGAATTGTCGAAGAGATCTCTCCAACAGAAACAGAGAAAAATAGATGGTTTACTTGCATTAAGTATTAGGTAAATCAAATTAAATCAAAATACAATTAAGAGATCTCTGAGTATGATGTCTGTGCATTGAAATATTGTGCAGGATGATGGATTGCACAAGCATAAAATTTGGGTTGATGCAATTGAAGAAGAAACGAAAAGCTTAAGTAAGGATGTTGATAAGCATTAGGAGAGATTGAGGGAATTTGAGCCCCATCATACTCAGATCTATAATTTAAAGCTGCAGCTTAAGGACAAGACTGGCAAGATTGCCAAACTAAAGGAGGTGGTGGCGTGTCTTTCCAGTCGAGTCTATCTCCTTGAAAAATTGTGTTATGAATGATATTATCTTTGTTGGTTAGTTTAGAACTTGTTGAATGATGTTCCTATATTTTTCTATGAATTCTCTTGATTTCCTTTGTTGAATGATGTTCCATAAAGAAGAATTTTTATCTTTTTCTATGAATTCTCTTGTTGAATGGTTCTGTTTTTAAATATACGAAGTTTAACATAGTTTTACTAGTAATACGATGGCTACAATATGGCAAATCCAGGAAAATAACATAGTTTTACATAGTTTTCCTAGTAATACGATGGCAAATCCAGGAGATATGCCCAAATTCGAGGATCACTCAGCCGGATTAGAAAGGATAGAAACTCGCCAAGGTGCAAAGTGCAACAAGGGAGATTTGATGGATTGAGGGGTCGCACAACAATTGCGGAAGGCTGCTGATATTCCCAACTCCAATCGCTGCTAGATATAACACACTAGTCCAGCAAGAGGAGGCTGTTGCTTGGATATTACACACCAAGAAACAAGAAAGTGTTCTAGACAAAGAACAAAGAGATAGACTCATAAAATGAAAAAAAAATTGATTGATCATTCTCAAATGAGATACATGTTTTTATATAGGGATAAAAAACTTGGTAACAAGGCCAAGTATTAATTGTTCTTGAAACTAAAAGAAAATAAATATATATAGTTGAATGGAGACCCAACTCTTGGTGCATGTATCCCTTCCAAAGGTGTCCTTGCCAAGGTGAGTTGAACTCCATTTTTGTCATCCTCTTTAACCACAAAATAAAGTGATTATTTTGGGCTTTCTTGGACTTGAATTAGGCTCAAAGTGGAATGGACTTGATAGGTATCATCCCCAATAGTTTTTCCATGCTCTCTTTGGCCATAAGCTCTTGAATAAGCCCATTTAGTGCATTTCTTAGCTTCTTAGCTTTTGCTGTAGTCATTGGTCCTTCATGTACAAGCAATGGTTCCTCCGTTACAAGCTCCTCAGGTTCAAGTTCAGCTACAAGTTCCTCAGGTTCAAGCTCAGCTACAAGCTCCTCCTCTTTAGCTCCATCCATGATCACATCATCTCCCTCCTCTTGAAAAGGATTTGACCTCAAATCTGGATCATGTGCCACAAATGGAGCCAAATCAGCAACAATAAAAATCGAACTCACTTTGTACTTACCATGCAAGTCGAGTTTGTAAGCACTGTCACTGATTTTTGTCAAGACTTTGAATGGACCATCGACCCGTGGCATTTATTTAGACTCTCTTTTAGCTGGGAAATATTCCTTTCTCAAGTGTATCCACACTAAATCTCCCACTTTAAACACCAGCTGACGTCTTCCTTTGTTTGCTTTATTCTCATATTGCTTTATCTTTGTTTCAATATTGAGTCGGGATTTCTCATGAATCTGCTTAACAAGTTCAGATTTCTTTTTCCCATCCATACTAACTCGTTCACTCAAAGGCAAGGGGATTAGATTTAAAGGCGTTAGAGGATTGAAACCAAAGACAATTTGGAAAGGAGAATACTTAGTAGCAGAATGAACTGAATGATTATATGCAAACTCAACATGAGGTAAACATTCTTCCCAAGATTTGATGTTCTTTTTAATGATATCACACAAAAGAGTAGACAAAGTTCTATTCACTACCTCGGTTTGTCCGTCAGTTTGAGGATGACAACTAGTTGAAAACAACAGCTTAGTTCCTAACTTAGACCACAAAGTTTTCCAGAAATAGCTTAAGAACTTAGTATCTCTGTCAGAAACAAGAGTACTAGGCATGCCATGCAATCGCACAATTTCTCTAAAGAACAATTCAGCAACATTTGTAGCATCATCAGTTTTGTGACATGGGATGAAGTGTGCCCTCTTAGAAAATCTATCAACACCCACAAAGACAGAATCTCTAAATTTCTTGGTTCTAGGTAATCCTAACACAAAATCCATTGACAGATCAGTCCAAGGTTCAATAGGAATGGGTAAAGTAGTATACAAACCGTGGGGTTGAAGTTTAGACTTAGCTTGCTTACAAGTGACACACCTCCCACATATTCTTTCCACAACTCTCATTAAGCTCGGCCAGTGGAAATGCTCATGAACCAGTTTGTGAGTCTCCAAAATGTCCAATCAGTCCACCTCTATGTGCTTTCCTGACAAATAACTCCCTCAAAGAACATTGGGGCACACAAAGACGGTTATCAAAGAATAGGAAACCAGACATTTGATAATATTTCCCATAAGCGACTTTAGACCATTTTCTATAAATCTATTTAAAATCCTCGTCAGTTGTATACAATTACTTCATGAACTCAAAACCAAGCAACTTAGTCTCAAGAGCTGAAAGAAGAATATACCTTCTAGACAAGGCATCAACCACCACATTTTCCTTACCTTGTTTGTATTTTATGACGTAGGGAAAGGTCTCAATGAATTCAACCCAACGAGTGTGCCTTTTGTTCAACTTTTGCTGGCGTTTGAGGTGCTTCAAGGATTGGTGATCTGTGTGAATTACAAACTCCTTTGGCCAAATATAATGTTGCCATGTTTGGAGTGCCCTAACCAAAGCGTATAACTCTTGGTCATAAGTGGGGTAATTGAGTGTAGCTCCTCCCAATTTCTCACTGAAGTAGGCAATGGGTTTCTTTTCCTGCATCAACACAGCACCAATACCCACTCCTGAGGCATCACATTCTATCTCAAAATTTTTGGAGAAATCCGGAAGTGTAAGTAAAGGAGCTTGGGTTAAATTCCCTTTGAGTATCTGAAACGCCTTCTCCTGAGCTTGTTCCCACTTGAAACCAACATTCTTCTTGATTACCTCTGTGAGTGGAGCTGCTATTGTGCTGAAGTTCTGGACAAACCTCCGGTAGAACCCAGCTAGCCCATGAAAGCTCCTTACCTCTCCAAGGGTTTTGGGGCTAGGCCAATCATAGATGTCCTTGATCTTTTCTTCATCCACTCTGAGTCCATCAGCACCTACAATAAAACCTAAGAAAACCATGTGATCTGTTCCAAAAGAGCACTTCTTAAATTTTGCAAATAACCTCTTTCCTAAGGACGTCTAGGACACATATTTCAAATGCAGCTTATGTTCCTCACGGTTCTTGCTATAGATAAGAATGTCATCAAAGTAGACAACAACAAAATGACCAATAAAAGATCGCAAGATATGATTCATCAAACGCATGAATGTATTAGGTGCATTAGTAAGGCCAAAAGGCATGACAAGCCACTCACACAATCCTAGCTTAGTTTTGAATGCGATCTTCCATTCATCACCTTCTTTCAGGCGAATTTGGTGATAACCACTTTTCAAATCTATTTTTGAGAAAACAGAAGAACCATGTAATTCATCTAGCATATTATCAAGCCTAGGGATCAGATGCCTATACTTTACTGTAATATTGTTGATGGCACGACAGTCTACACACATGCGCCAAGAGCCATCCTTCTTAGGCACAAGGAGAACAGGTACAACACATGGGCTTAGGCTCTCCCTGATGTAACCTTTTTCAAGAAATTCTCCAATCTGCTTTTGAAGTTCCTTTGTTTCCAACGGATTGGTTCGATAAGCTGGCCGATTTGGAAGTGACGCACCTGGGACGAAATCAATTTGGTGTTCTATACCTCTTCTTGGCGACAAACCGTTAGGGTTCTCTTCTGGAAAGATATCTGAGAATTCTTGCAAAACATCTATCAAATCACTCGGGAGCTCCGGTGCAAGGTCAGAAAATGCTATTATTTTTTCTTTATACACAAGCAAAAGCAATGGCTGTTGAGAGTACATAGATTTCCTTACTTGACTCTCTTTGACAAAGAAGTTGAAGTTCTTAGGAGATACCTCAGGTTTTGCTGGTTTAATTTCTTTGTCTCGGCTTTTCTTCAACTGGACCTGGTCTTGATTGACCTCCAACAGAGTTAAAGGAACCAGAGTGATCTTATTTCCATTATGCTCAAAGGAATGCCAGTTGGTGTAGCCGTCATGTATTGCCCTCATGTCAAACTGCCAAGGTCGTCCTAGAAGAATATGGCTTACATCCATGGGAAGGACATTGCACATGATCTCGTCTTCATATCGGCTGATGGTAAGAGGAACCGTGACTTGCTCACTGATATACTGTTTGCCCGTTTCATTCAACCTAAAAGGTCGCGGATGAGGTCTTGTCTTAAGTCCAAGCTTCCTAACAAGAGTATCACTAGCAACGTTAGTACAGCTTCCACCATCAATGATCAAAGAACAAACTTTATCTTGACCTAAACATCTAGAGTGAAAGAGATTCTCCCTTTGTTCTTGGTCATTGGACTTAGGCTGAACGCTCCATGATTTCCTAGTGACCAGAAGTGTCCCTTGAGTTGGATATTCAAACTGCTCTTCCTCTTCGTCAAAGATTGGATCGAGATCTTCCTCTTTTTCTTTATCATCCTCGGACTCCACTTCTCCGTTTTCTAGGAGGATCATTACCTTTTGATTCAGACATTTTTTGGCATAATGTCCAAGTCCTTGACATTTTAAACACCGAATATCCCATACCCGATTGTTGGTCTCGACTGCCTTTCCTTTATCAAGATGAGTAGGAGCATTTGTCTAAAACACTGAATTTGATGGGGTTGGAGACATACCTTTATCTTGATAACTTGGTTTTGGAGCAAAGGAAGGTTTAGAGAAACCCCTCCTCTTGGTTTGTTGTTTGATTAGAAACGCCTTGTGCAACATTCCCTCCAAGCTTTCATATTCTTGAAGCTCCATTTTGTCCTAAATGTCACAATTGAGGCCTGCAAGGAATCTGGCCATGGTAACTTCTAAGGTTTCATCTACATCCGCCTTGATCATTAAGCTTTCCATTTCCTGGAAATAGTCCTCCACAGATTTGGTGCCTTGAAGCAAGCGTCTGAGTTTTTGGTGGAGATCTATGTGGTAATGAGCCGACACAAACCGTTTCCTCATCAAGTTAGTAAGCTTATCCCATGAAGCTATTGGTCTTCCACCTGTCCTTCTCATGTGAGTCATAACTTGGTCATACTAGTTAATAGCATAGCCTATAAACTCAGTTGCTGCTAACATAACCTTCTTGAGTTCAGAAATTTTTAGACAATCGAACACTACCTCCATTTTCCTTTCCCAGTCTAGGTAAACATCTGGATCGTTTTTACCTTCAAAAGTTGGAATTTTAAGTTTTAAACGACCTAAATTTTCATTTCTTGTACCAAACGGATTAACATCACCTTGATCACAGTTTATATGACTTTGTCTAGGTCGGTTGATGGATCGATCATCTTCTTCATGAAACTCCTCTTCTTCAATTTCCTCCTCGGGCTGGTAAGTCCTCCTTGAACGTTCTCTCCTGACTGCGGGTCTAGAACGGGTTTGTTGGCTGTTCTGAATCTCGTCGAGCCTCTGGTGTAGTTCTTCTATACCTGTATTCATAAGGTTAGTAATAGTGTCATTCAATGCCCTCATTTGCAAGTTAGATAGCCCGACGACATAATTTCCTGGCCGATCTCTTTCTCCATCACTTTCCATGGTTTCCTGAAAACTTAACCCAAAAATTAGCAGATAAACAATCCTCACACACAAAAGTGTTTCTCTCAATTTTGGTAGGTCACTCAAGAGCTTTCTCCCTAAGTTCTAAGAGAACAAATCCAAGCAACCCAATGGACTTCCCAAGCAACAAGGGAAGAAGGAAGATAGAAAGACAAGAGGATTTTGTGAAATCTGTTTTACCACTCCAAGGCTGGATTTCTCCTCAGCCAGCAGGATTTCTCTTCCTCAGCCAGCAGGATTTCTCTTCCACCACCTAGTCAAATGCAAATCTTTTTTGTTTTTTTTAGTTAGGATTTTTTTTTTTCTCTTTTTTTTAAAAATTTTTTTTCCTTTTTTGAAAATAGAGATGACTTAGGTAAAGAGATGACCCAGACTTAAGATAGAAAGAAGAAGAAGTATTTAGAAATGGAAGATGAGAAGATGAACAAACAAGTACCGGTTGAGTGGCTCTTATACCACTTGATACGCCCAAATTTCGAGGATCACTCAGCCGGATTAAAAAGGATAGAAATTTGCCAAGGTGCAAGGTGCAACAAGGGAGATTTGATGGATTGAGGGGTCGCACAACAGTTGCGGAAGGCTTCTGATATTCCCAACTCCAATCGCTGCTAGATATTACACAATAGTCCAGAAAGAGGAGGCTGTTGCTTGGATATTACACACCAAGAAACAGGAAAGTGTTCTAGACAAAGAACAAAGAGATAGACTCAGAAAATGAAAAGGAAATTGATTGATCATTCTCAAATGAGATACATGTGTTTATATAGGGATAAAAAACTTGGTAACAAGGCCAAGTATTAATTGTTCTTGAAACTAAAAGAAAATAAATATAGATAGTTAAATGGAGACCCAACTCTTGGTGCATGTTTTCCTTCCCAAGGTGAGTTGATGTAACATCCGCGAACCAAAATTGGGGATTTTGTGGATGGGTGTCGATCGACACCAGGATAGTGTCGATCAATACCAGCAATTTCTGGTTTGACCAGATTGTTTTAATTCGTGATTTTTGGGTTGGTTTGGTTTATTTGGGTTGTCCAAACCTGGTATATAAGCGGAGAAGCGACAAAGTGAGACTTTTAGAGTGTTTTGGTCGCCGTTGAGGGAAGAAAAAGAGAGAAAGGAGAGAACTTGAGAGTTTGGGGATTTTTGGGTTGTTCTTGGCTGTATTGGAGAGATATGTTCCTGTGGAGTGGAGATCTAGAGCTAAGGACGAAGGAGAAGCTTCCTAAGGTGTGGGATTCATCATCTTTTTGTCAGAATTTTCCTGCAAAGAGGTGAGTGCATGACCATGGCTGATCTAAGCCTGAGAATCCTTTGTTTTACTTGTTTTGTTGTTTGTGTTGTATTCTTGTGTCTTTGTGGATGGATGTGGGTTTCTATGAGTTTCCATGAGTTTTGGATGAGTTTCGGACGATTTGGAGGTTTTAGGAAACAGTTCTTCGACTTTCGGCTTCGTGTAGATCGTGTTGCAGAGTGGGTGTCGATCGACACCATGTTGGCGCCAGTGTCGATCGACACCAACTTGTCTGTTGCGTGGTTTCCTGGTTTGTTGTGTTGTTTAATGTTTATTAAACATTGCTATCTTAGTTGCTTGTGTGTATAGCCCAGTATATGGGAGGATTGCCTCACTGAGTGTTTATTAAATACTCATGCATCTCAATTTGTGTTTGCATTGAAGGTAAAGGCAAAGTGTGATCGTGGAATCAAGGCGATGAGGAGGAGGATGATCTAAGGTCTCGTTTGTGTAATGTTGGTTATGTATGGTTATGTTGTTGGAACCTTGGTTAGAGTTATGTTAGGTTGTTGGATAGAATAGTTAGGAATGTTATTGTATTAATGATATATTGGTTTGGTATTACTTGTATGTTTCTGCTGTGTAAAATGGTAATTGCTGGTATAATGATGAGTTGTGGTTTGGGTTGGTTTAATTTAGTAGTATGGGATGCTTAATTATATACTGTATTTATTATTGAAAAAAAACAAAAAAAAAAACGGGACGGGTCGTTTCAGTTTGGTATCAGAGCCCTTACGGTTCTAGGATGGCTAAGTGGATGGTTTAGAGCGGGTTTAGGAATTTAATTGGTTGAATTATTTTCCTGTTTGGCGATGCATGTTGTAGTGAATGGGAATTGTCTATGAGTAGTTAGTTAATTTGTTTGTGGTATTGAGTCCTAGTATCATCCTCTTCGAGCCTTCAATGAGATTCCACGGTAAGTTGTGTGCTTTGTGTGCGGTTTTGGAAATTGTGTGTTTAGCTTTCTGTTTTGGGTAGTGCAGATGGATAAGGGTGGAGCTGTTGCTGGTCGTGGATGCGGACGTGGTCGGAGACGCGGTCGTGGTCATGGTAGGGGCAGAGTTCCAGAAGTTAGTGAGTCTATTGAGCAGAGTGTGACAGCTGAGGGTGTTGGCGAGTTGCAGGACTTCCAGGAGGGGTCCACGAGTGTGGCTGGTGGTGATACCGATAGGACCGTAGGCGCCGAGGGGGTCGGTGTGGGCAGTGGTGGTGCTTGAGTGGCCAGTGATGCTAGGGTCCTGGGTGCGGGAGTCTCAGAAGGTGGAGCCCCTGGAGGAGGCGTTGATCTTGCGGGCTTGTTGACATAGTTATTGCAGCGGATACCAGGAGTGGTACCAGCTCAGGATAGGTAGTGCCGCCAGTGGCGGGATGGGTGCAGTAGCCAGTGGCTGCGGAAGTAGGAGTTCATTCTCATTATGTCAGTGTGCTAAGGGAGATGAACTACATTGGTATTGAGCGGTTTTCGGGTGGTACTGATCCTACTGTTGCAGATGCTTGGAGGACGAGAGTGGAACGTAAATTCAGGTCTCTCATATGTCCTGAGGAGTTTTGGGTGGACATAGGGGCCCACAACCTGATTGGTGATGCTCAGTTGTGGTGGAGATCAGTGGCTGCTAGGAGAGTGCAGAGGAAGATGTCTTGGGTGACATCGTCAAGGAGTTCAACCGCAAGTATTTTCCTAGAGAGGCATTGGACCGGTTGGAGGTGCAGTTTCTACAGTTTTCTCAGGGGACTTGGTCGGTGCGGGAGCTGGACTTGGAGTTCAGTCGGCTTCTGATGTATGGTGATCGGGCAATGGAGTCTGAGGTCACTCAGATCAGGAGGTTCATGAGGGCGCTTCGTGAGGAATTGAAGGTCCACTGCAGAGGGAGGAGTTACGCTATGAGGGCGGAGCTAGTGGAGACTGCAGTTGATATAGAGGATGACTTGAGGGTGCAGGCTGTGGTGGTTAGCCCTACCATTCAGACAGAGGAGACATTGGAGCCGAGCATTCCGAGCAAGGGTAACAAGTCGGAGCAAAGGCATAAGAGCAAGCGGGAGGAGACGTCGGTGACAAACCAAGGTGGTCTGGGATGCTACGGGTGCAGGAGCATGGATCACAGGTTGGCAAACTGTCCCAAGAGGAGTGGGACGCAAGAGAACATTCGTGTGTGCTTTTACTGCAAGGAGGTGGGACATATCAGGCTACAATGTCCAAGGTTGCAGCAGTTGACAGTGGGAGGGGTGCAGCCGAGGAAAGGCCGGACGCCAATCCCAGAGTTTAGATTCTTTCTGTTTTCGTTCGTTTTGTTAAGCTTTTGCGTTTTGGAATTGTAAACGTTTCTTGCATTTGAGAATTTAATTAGATAATTAGTTCTTATGAAATCTTGATGCGTAATGGTTGAATGTTTATGCGATTCGGGAAATGAAAAGCTTCCATAAATAGAAAGTTCCAGAAATGGAAAGTTTCCTAAAATAGAAGTTTCTATAAATGGAAAGTTTCCAAAAGAAGATAGTTCTAAAAACAGAAAGTTTTATGGGAGTTAGAATTTTTCCATTTTTAGCGGTTGTGAGCCTGAGGGGAGGGCTTGTGTGGCCTTTGTGGCGGGGTGTTTAGCCAATTGTGTGGCCGATGTGCTTACTGGTGTTGTTGGAGATCCAGCGGGATTTGCGAGTGTGGTAACAGGTTTTGCTTAGACCGAAATGACCTTAGTGCGGATTTACTGACAATGTTGTTGGAGAAGGTTTAATATGATGATTAGTTCTTATGAAAACTTGATGTGGAATGGGTTAAGGCATTATGTGATTCTAGGAATGGAGGGTTTCCATAAACAGAGAGTTTCTAAAAATGGAAAGTTCTATAAATAGTTAGGACTTTTCTATTTTGGGAAAAGGGATGTGAAATGCCTGAAGTGGCGGGAATGTTTAGAGGTAGACCTGAAGAGTGATCACCGATGAGATGATCAGTTTTCAAGGATTTTTGATTGGTGATGTCACGGTGCTAATAGAATATGCGGGTTCTAAAAAGAGGAAGTTTTATGAATAGTTAAAGCTTACCTATTTATGGAAAGTACGGTTGCAAACAAATAGAAAGTTCTATGAATAGTTAGAACTTGTCTATTTTGGAAAGGGCGTGTGTAGACACCCGAATGGTTAAGATGTTATAGAGTTGGCCTGAATAGTGGTCATGATGGTGTTGATATTCCACTGAGGGAATATGGTGGTTGGTAGGACATTGAGATGTTTTACGCGAACCACAGGAGGTGGTTCCGGTCAGGATCTGCTTATAGACATTAGGACTAGTTTGCTCATGAGGAGATGATTAGTTCTCCGGAGGAGATGATTAATTCTCCTGGGGAGATGATTAGTTCTCCTGTGGGGATGATTAGTTCCCCAAGTGCACCGCGGGCTTGACGGGTTGCGACCCTAAGAGTGGCAGAGGAGATGATTAGTTCCTCAGAGGGGATGATTAGTTCCCCTGGTACCGAGATCTTGAGGGTGACAATCCAAGAGTGAGACGGTATGGCTCGAGGACGACAGTCTGAAAGTGCAGGCGGTGCAGTTCGAAGGTTGTGACCTGAGAAAGTATGAGTGAGAGAGCAAACAATGTCTAGAACGTGGGTATGAGCATAGTGATTAGATGTAGACCTCGGATGTTAGTTATGTATGGTTATGCTGTTGGAACTTTGGTTAGAGTTATGTTAGGTTGTTGGATAGAATGGTTAGGAATGTTATTGTATTAATGATATATTATATTGGTTTGGTATTACTTGTATGTTTCCGCTGTGTAAAATGGTTATTGCTGGTATAATGATGAGTTGTGGTTTGAGTTGGTTTAATTAAGTAGTATTGGATGCTTAATTATATATTGTATTTATTATTAAAAAATAAAATAAAAAATAAAAAAACGGGATGGGTCGTTTCAAGTTAACTCCATTTTCGTCATCCCTCTTTGACCACAAAATAAAGTGATTATTTTGGGCTTTCTTTGACTTGAATTAGGCTCTAAGTGGGCTGGACTTGATAGGTATCATCCCCAATAGTTTTTCCCATGCTCTCTTTGGCCATAAGCTCTTGAATATGCCCATTTAGTTCATTTCTTAGCTTCTTAGCTTTGTCTCTAGTCATTGGTCCTTCAGGTACAAGCAATGGTTCCTCCGCTACAAGCTCCTCGGGTTCAAGTGCAGCTACAAGTTCCTCAGTTTCAAGCTCAGCTACAAGCTCCTCCTCCCTAGCTCCATCCTTGATCACATCACCAGGAAAATAACATAGTTTTACTAGTTATACGATGGCGAGGAAAATAACATAGTCTTCACAGCGGATTAGTCTTGGACCTTCTGGTGATTCGGGTGTCAATGTTGTGTGCGGCACTCCGTTTACCACCCCTCTTCTTCTTCTCTCTTCCATCTGCTACTTGCGAAGTACTCAGTTGCTTGTTTGGTGGATCTACATGGAGCTCATCATCTTCATCGGCAGGCGCCTACGATGAAACCAAATAAAGTTAACACCTTATACTTTTACAAAGTATTACTAGAGTCTCTTACCTTTGATTTCTTTTGCTCCATCACATATTCTTCCAACGGTATGATCCTTTTTTCAAGCCCATCAATCTTGGCCAAAATGTTATCAAACTGGATTTTCATATCCTGCTTCATGGTGTTTAGAAGATCCACCAATTCAATAGTATATACTCTCGGTTGTTCAATGGCGTCTATTTCCTCGACCACCACATTCACATTGTTTTGTCCTAACCGAGAAGCCACATCTGCTGTGTACATCTCCTCAAAAAATACAAATAATCTTCTACGAAGACGCCACATCCAACTGGCAACAACGATATTGGGTATCATCTTCCTCAGCTTTTTCCATGATTCCACCGAGAAGAGGAATTTCTTCATCAATAGATGGAATCACACTAGCAATTTCCTATGTAAACGATGAACTTTATATACATTGCGAACCAATTTATACAAAGTAACTGTTGTTGTACCAAGTTTATCATTTATTTCTTGAAGAGGAAACCCTTTCTGCACGGTTTTCTTAAACATTCTCCTGCACATCCTAAGCCAGTTTTCATCCGCATCATGAATTTCTTCAATGTATTGGTTCCACAAATTTGGAATTGCCTCAAATAGTAAAAACTACACAACACACATATAACTAAAATCAGCTTTAATTATAAGAAATATCAACAATGAAAAAGACTTTAAATTTTAAGATTAACTCACCTCCAAAGGAATACAAAACCTGGAACAGGCCATAACGCACCCTCTTTCTTCACGACCTGTCCAAAACGTCTCATTGTATGGGAAATCGATTTTAGCATGTGATCGAATGATAATCTCCCCCAAGAAAAAGTTTGACAAAAATCTAGATCATTCACCGCTCTTAGACAAAAATCATCGACACCCATAGCATCTTTTCCCGAGTCTTTTATCTGGCCTACAATGATGCTTCCTAGAAAGAAGAGAACCGCCATCTTCAACATATCACGAGAATGATTTGGTTCCATTTCCTCAAGCTCTTTTCTCACGTCTTCAAGTCTAACCTTTTTTATATTTGCAAAATAATTCGTTTTCAAGACGTTATTGTCGGCTTTCTTATAATGAAGTGGATAGCTCCGTCAGTTTAATCCAGACATTAACACGTGTTCCCTCAGACTATAACGGATTGATACACCATTTACAACGAACCATGCTTCCTTCTTTTTTCTATTTTTGTCGTTCGAAGAAGGAGCATCCACATTTCCATAAGCTTGTGGTTTGGGTCCCTTGGCATGTGGAGAATGTGATTGAAATGTGGATGCTTCCCAAACCAATCCCACTCATAACTAGTCAGTGGATGCTTCAATCCTTCTAGCATTGTCAAAGTTTCATAAATATGACACCTTGTCGATAGCTTGATTTTCTTGTTGTACTCACTAAAAGTGAAGTGCATTCCTTAAGGTTGCATCGCTTCTGTTTCCTCCTCCGATTCCTACAACAAAACCATTTTTATCTAGTTATACCAGTTTTACACAAACAAGTTGTACCAGTTCTGCCAGTTTTACAACCAATAGTTTTGCTAGTTTTACACACTAGTTCTACCAAGTGTTACCAGTATTACTTAAATTTCAAAATCCAATCCAATTCCAAATGACAAAGCAAGATATCTGCAAAAATAAAAAAATTCTCCAATTACACACACTAGTTGAACTTACACTTGAATCGATGTGGTCGCTCTCACTTTGGCTTGTACTCCTTCTCGAGTTAGTTCCCGAGTTCGAACTTCCCTCCTTATCTTCTTCTTCTCCTCCTTCTCCATCATTGTTTTCTTCTCCTTCATCGTCTTTTGCTTCTTCTACTGCATCGTATTCTTCTTCTTCATCTTTTTTCATCTCCTTCATCGTCTTTTTCATCTCCTTCATCGTCTTTTTCTTCTTCTTCTTCTCCATCGCTTGATTCCAGAGAAATGAATCTCTCGTTATTTCCTCCTTCTTCATCATCTTCCTCTTAATTACTTGATTCCGGAGATACGGATTTTGCGTTATCTCCTTCTACTGCTGCTGTACTCAAACCCGACTTATTATCTCCTTTTTCTTCTTTAGGAGATATGGATTTTGTGTTATCTCTTTCTACTGCTGCTGGACTCGAACCCGATGCATTATCTCTTTCTTCAACAACCGAAATAGTTGGTCCAACTATCGAATTTGTCTCTTCTCCTACTGTCGCCGGTCTCATACCCGACTCACCTTCTTCTTCTTGATTCGCGTTATTCCCTTCTTCAACCACCGGAATAGTTGGTCCAACTATCAAATCTATCTCTCCTCCTACTGTCGCCGGTCTCAAACCCGACTCACCTTCTTCTTTCTGATTCGCGTTATTCCCTTCTTCATCCACCAGAATTGTAGGTTTTGGAACCCCTCTTTCTTCTCTACCACCGGAATAGTTTCTCCCATATTTGAATCTGTCCCCTTCTTATTCTTCAAACGAGTGCTCCTTCCCGGAAACCCCCTCTTGTTTTCACCATCTTCTTAATCGATTTAGGGGTTGATTGAAAGAAGAAAACTCTAGTTCTACTTAGATTCACCCAAATCGATTGATTTGCTCGAAGAAATAGAGGAGAGAGTGGATTTTAAAAAATAGAGTTTACAGTTTCTGATTTAGTTTTTGTTTTAAATTTCCAGGTTTGTGAATAGATCCGAGTAAGGTTTGTTCGGGTGGATAATACCCAGATTTTAAAGAAAATCAATCAGATATTCCATTAAATTGAGGGAGTTTTGAGATTGTCAGAATTGTTTTAGGGACTTTTGAGATGAAAACTTGATCTAAAGTGCAACATTTTCTTACTTAAATTTCGGTTAGGAAGGCTTGCATGCATGACTAAAAGGATGGGAAAATTGAGCCAAGTATTCAGGTTAAGATAGTATATTTAAAGGATCACTGCACTAAATTTTCGTGCATAAAATTGGCTTGCTTGCATGTAGGACAGTCTTAAGTTGCTTAATTTTTATTCATGCTTCCTGAAGATTGTGGTGGAATTTCTGGCTTGATTTTCTTGCAACTTATTGCCTGATTTTCCTTGCTTGAAAACGTTTGGGTGGCCTAGAAGTACTTAATTCTTTGTGTCACTTAACTTAGAATTAGGGTACTTGTTTTAGCTAGTTCGCGAATTATATGTTTCGGTTCGTAGCTAGGACTAGTAGTCGATCTTCTGTTCCCTAAAAGTGATGAGGAAGTCTAAGCAAGTTAACCTAAGTGGTCTCGCAATATGGACACTTTGGTGCTTAGCTAGCTACTAACCCGAACTGCTGCATGACGATGCGGCCAAGTAGAAATCCGGTTGGTTACCTTTGTGGTTCAACGCGGACGGTGTGATGGGACTGGACAGATTATCGAAGGGCCCTAGGAAGTGAAGAGTCTAGTGTTGTTCAAGTTGTCTTGATGTACTTCTAGTATTCTTACCCATTGTTGATGCGGGTGATGTGGATTGGTTGCCTAGGATGTTTAAGAGTCTAGATTAGTCAAGTCTTCTTGATTATTTCTAGCTTATACTTGTGTGTTGCATGCTGCTTTATATAACGCTTCTGCATTGTGTGTTTTGTTTACTTGATGTTGTGGGGCAGTTGGGTGGGGAGAATGCATGTTAGAGGGTGTAACATCCACGAACCAAAACTTTGTGTTTTGGGGATTGGTGTCGATCGACACCAGTAATTTCTGGTTCGACCAGTTCGATTTAATTGTCGATATTGGTCAGGAAAACC
Source organism: Camelina sativa (assembly GCF_000633955.1). Lineage (NCBI taxonomy): Eukaryota > Viridiplantae > Streptophyta > Magnoliopsida > Brassicales > Brassicaceae > Camelina > Camelina sativa. Next base: position 11,631,131 of record NC_025691.1, read on the forward strand.
ATAGAACCGGCTATTAAAGGAGAAAATTCGACCTAGATCGTGTTTTTTAAGTTGTTTACGCAGCTGAAACAGAGAGAAAAGGAGAGAAAACTTTGTTCTTAAGGTTTGTTGAATTTTTGTGGTGCAGGTAAAGGCAAAGTGTGATCGTGGAATCAAGGCAATGAAGAGGAGGATGTTCTAGGGACTCGATGGGTTGTTGTCTGGCATTGCTAGGTTGCTAGAGTTGGGTCATTAGAACATTGCTAGGTTGCTGGTTCTATGTTTCCTGATGTTTGGTTATTGGAATTATTATACTTTGAATATTGGTTATTTGGTTATTGGATATTTATTGGTTTAATGTTACGGTTTATGTTATCCGCTGTTGTATGTTTGTGGTTAGGTGGCTAGTGGATATGGGACTACTAGTTGTAGTGTATTTATTATTATTATTATTATTATTTATTATTTATTAAAAAAAAACGGGTCGGATCGTTTCAGAGGCTTACCCAGCTCACTGAGTAATCTTAGATTACTCATGATATTATTTTGTCTTGCAGGGAAGACTAAGGTGGGTTAGAGCTTGGGCAACTAAGAAACCGGCTAGGTGATGTTCACATATTTTACCCTGTTTTCCCTTAATATATTCACATCTTTTGCATCCTTCGCTATCCTTTTTGACCATTATTGCATAGTTTTAGGATTGTTCTTGCATTAGAGTGTAGTTGCATTACATTTGCATCTTTTCTTGCATAAACAGGTGATTTTGGAGCCTAAGGAGCATGGAAGCAATGCTGAGGAGAAGTGAAGCAATCATGAGGAGAAAGCAAAGGAGTTAAGGCTGGAGAACCAAGGTCCGGAGTCCAACTCGACTGCCCACTCGACCAGACACTCGACCGTGTGCTGAGAGTGACTCGACCGAGTGGAAGGAGCACAAGAAAACCCAACTCGACCGGTCACTCGACCGAGCACTAGGTCGAGTTGGCCGAGCCGCCTGGTTGTTTTGTCTTTTAGCATTTTTAGGGCTTCCACTACTTTTTCTATTTAAAGGCCTTGTACCCTGCAGCCACCAAGAGTCCAGCTTTTTAGATAGTCAAAAACCTAGTTTTTACCCTTTTGGGAATTATTCCTTTTGCACTTTTATTTTTAGATCTTGTACCTCCTTGAAGGAGAAAAACATAAGATTCTTGGATTTTGTTGGTTCCATAACTTTCAAGATATTAAGAATTCGTGTTTGATTCCTTCTTCAATATTGTAGATCTTTCCTTTATCTATCTATTGATGCAAGTTTCGGTATTTTCTGGGTTTATTACTTTGTTGTTCATCATGTGTTCTTGTGAGTAGTTGCTTAGGATCTTGAGGATGGGTTAGGCTGGGTTGTGTTTGAGGTTTGTTTGATTTGGTCAAGCTTGATTGTTGTAGATCTCTTCTAGGCTAGATGTTCTTAATGCTGGTCCTATAACTGAGAGGGTAGGATCTGATTTCAAGCATCTTAGCATCACACCAATGTCTAAGGAGCATAGATAAGGCTAGATCTAGAGACTATCATTAGGCTTGCTAAGAGATTAGAAGTCTTGTTTGATTTTTGACATATTGCTTAATGCTTGCTTGTATAGGTTCTTTACTTTGTGAGAACAAGTCTAGAAATATATGAGTTTGATTGTTTTTTGCCATGAGAGTGGATTAAACATGTTCTTAGAAATTATTGTCTAGAGATTAGCTCAAGTTGTTTGAGATTTGTTGGCCAAGTTAGATGACCTCAATCATTAGTCCAGCCCATGAATCCCTCAAGACCTTCCTTTTTTTATTGATTTCCTAGCTTAAATCCTGTTGTTTGATCGTTGTGTTATTTGCTTTTGTATTGCTCTGTTTTTCTTGCATTGCTCTGTTTTCTGGATTTGTCCAGCTCGACCCTGCACTCAATCTGCACTCGATCGAGTGCTTGCTCGAGTTAATCCCCAGAATTCTTGTTTATGCTTTGTAGTTATCCTGTCTTATTTCCTGTTTCATTTTAGTTGCATTTCTGCTGCATTCACTTAGTGTCTTGTTCATTACTTGTCTTGCATTAGTTCAGTACTTGCATTATCATAGTTCTATTTCTATTCTTGGTTCATCATAGCTTTGATTAGTCTGTTCTCTTTACATTTAGCATCTATCTTAGTCGTTTTTTACTTTCTGCATTTTACATTTCATCAATAGGATTGTTAGTGACAAACATCCTTTACATTTGGCTTGACTTAGACATTTATGCACATTCTGATTGCTTGCAAACTCTCAGATTGGATTGACACCTCTTATACTACAATTGCATAAGGGGAATTGAAACACCTTGCTTTCACCATTGTTCATCATTATATCATTCATTCACATTCCATCACACACACACAAGAAAGATACAAGTTTCAATTTGGCGTTGTTGCCCATTTGAGTGTTTATTTGTGACAATTAGGGTCTATATTAGTTTAAGATTAAGTTCCTTTGTCCCCTTGTTCGCTACTAATCTCGATTCTTCTTCTGCTTGGTTGTATTGAGTTTCAGGTACCAACTCGACCTTCAACTCGACCACCACTCGACCGAGTGAGTGATCGAGTACTTGATCGAGTCAGAAGCCGGATTCAAATAGACTTCTCATCTCAGTCGACTCGACCTTCAACTCGAGCCAGTGCTCGACCGAGTGACAGTTCGAGTCAGTAATCATGTTTCAAAGCAGCATGTTCCATTATGTACCCACGCAACAGCAACCAGGGTTCCAGGCTCAATGGTGTTACCCTCCAATGGTTCAGACCTCACAAGCCCAAGAACCTGACTTAAGAGCTATGATGCAGCAATTTTTACTTGGGCAAGCAAATGGGCAGATTGAGGTAGCAAAGCAATTTGCTGAGCTGAACCAAATGTTGAATTCTTATTCTATTGACCTGATTTTTACGGTCAAGTACATGGAGAGCTCCATTGCTTCTACTTCCGCTCATAAGCCAAACCAACTTCCTGAAAAAGCTATTCAAAACCCAAGGGAGTTTACATCTGTCACAGTAGACAGTGAGGTTCAAGGTTGGGAGGATTCACTTATTGAAGCCCAGAGTAAAGGTTCTTCAAAGCAGATTGAAGCCGTCAAAACACTCGACCAGGTGCTCGAGCCTGTGCTCGACCGAGTGCATACTCGAGTGACTGATCGAGTTGAAGACACTGAAGCTGTTACGCTTGCTAGATACATCCCTCCTGCTTACAAACCGCCTCTACCATTCCCAGGACGTTTCAAGGCACATAAGCTGAAAGAACTCAGGGAGATAATTGAAAAAAAGGAAGAGATGGCTTTGCAACAAGAGCAAGTGATGGCTTTGAAGGAAGAGGTGGTGATTGAAAATAAGGAAGTGATGGCCATTCAACAGGAGGTTGTCATTGAAAAGAAGGAAGAGGAGAGAGGACCAGCTTTGGAACAATATGCCCCATATCCTCTCTACAAAGGCATGTTACTTGACATATCCAAGCAGAAGGCTCAGAATCAAGACAGGAGAGATCAAGAGGAGATTGGGACAGCTATTGTTCCAACAAAACTTGAAGATCCAGGTCCATTCAATCTACCTTGCTCCATCAGCTACCTTCACTTCAACAAATGCTTATGTGACTTGGGAGCATCTATCAGTGTAATGCCTTACTCTATAGCACAAAAGCTTGGGCAAACTGAATTCAAGTCCACCAATCTTCACATATGTCTAGCTGATGGATCAAACAAGGATGTGGTTGGTAAGTTGGAAAACCTTCCAGTCAAGATAGGAAAGGCAAGAATTCCTACAGACTTTGTGGTTATAGAGATGGATAAGGAACTTGAAGACCCTATCATCCTAGGGAGGCCATTCTTAGCCACTGCTGGAGCTGTTATAGCTGTCAAGGAAGGTCTTGTAACCTTGAACATAGCTGAGGGTTTAACCATGAAATTTGACATCTATAACCCAACCAACCTGCCTACTATTGGTGATCAACCTTTTACTATCAAGGACAAAGGTGGTTATGAGGTCTCAAGTGAAGAGGAAACTCCAAAGGCTAAGTTCTCATCTCCAGAGGAATCTGTTGAAAGGCTCAAGGGTTCAGTTCAAGAGTTGACTGATCTAGTGAAGGATCTTCAAGTTCAACTCAACAAGAGGTCTTTGAAGAAGGCAAGACCAAGAGTCAAGTTTAAGAAGAAACATGGTTCAAGTGTCAAGGAAGTAGTGATCAAGAAGGAACACCAAGATTATCAAGTAGAACCAGGGGGGATTTCATCACCTCCTTGGTCCCTATACCAAGCCTGAAAAGGCATCAAAAGTCAAGCTTAGTGACTTTAAACAAGCTCACTAGGGAGGAAGTCCCTAAGGTATCCCTGTACATAATGATTAGGATTTTGTTATTTTGATATTTGTTTTGTTGTTTTCAAAATCAGGGAAGCAAGGGAGTCAAAACAGACGAAGAAAATGAGACTCGGCAGCCAACTCGACCCCGCCACTCGACCATGCACTCGACCGAGTGCCAGTCGATTCCCATCGTCGAGTTGCCTCCATCTCCCCCTCAAAGTCACCAACCAGACCTCAACTACACTTATGAGAGCATGAATGAGGATGTCGACAGCTTCTTCCAGAATCCATGAGGTACCACTATCACCTTCCTTGTAAATATCATTGCATTTGATGTTGTGTTTTGTTTTTAGTCTTGAATCCTCTAGNTGAATCATTAAAATCAGTTTCTAATACCCTTAACCAACCCTTCTTTCAAGCCATGTTTATTCTTGAGTGTGTAAGGCCTATTTTGGGATTGAGCTTGGTAGAAAGTGTTAGGTTTGAACTGACAAGAATAATGCCTTTTGTAGTTCTAGTTTGCATTTTCCAAACTAGATAGGACTAGGTGGTTCACTTGTTGGGTTTGGGACTTGGCTGTTTTGAAAAGAAAAGAGGAAAAAGAGAAAGAAAATGGTAGAGTCTTTAAGAGGGGAATATGTTTAAGTAAAATCAAAATCTAGTGAAAGGATGGGAAGTAAAAAAATTGTTGTTGAAGATGGTTCTAGTTAAAGAAAAGAAAAGAAAGAAAAGAAAAGTCTAGCAAAATGCTTATATGTCTTAAGAATAAGAAGAAAAGAGAACCATAGCAAATAAGTAAGAATCCCCCATCCCACTAGAAAGATCATATAAGAAACCTCTCCTAAGACTTTAAAATCAAGAGAGAACAGGGTGAAAGAGAAGAGAAGAAGTTAAAGGGTAGCACTAGGATCAATTGGGTTTAGATTGATAGGATAAACACTTTGGGTGCCTTTGGGTAGACAAGGTTTTGTTCTTGTATGTGTCTAAGTGTTCTTACCTTTAGCCTTCTTCTAAAGCTCAATCCATTTTTATGAGAGAACCTTGATATTGATAAGCCCCACTCTAAAGAGAGACCATCATTGTCTCTAAACCTTTTACTACCAAGCCAAATGAGTTTAAGCATTGCATAGAATTGACTCATGTTCTTGATTAATGAATGTTAAAGGAAATGGTTGATTTGAATGCATGTGGACATCTAAGGCTCAAATCAGTAAAGGTTGTGATATGCTTGTCTAAAATCTTTAAGTACAAATCTTTAAGTACAGCTCATTCAACTTGCATCATAGTACTAGTAACTTGGACATTGATTCTAGCTGGTTTATTTGCAAGCTTTAGGAGCTGAGATCCCACTTTCAACCCTCACCTACCTTCTTATGTCTTATTTATTTGCTTGAGGGCAAGCAAAGACTAAGTTTGGGGGTGTTGATGTTCACATATTTTACCCTGTTTTCCCTTAATATATTCACATATTTTGCATCCTTTGCTATCCTTTTTGACCATTATTGCATAGTTTTTGGATTGTTCTTGCATTAGAGTGTAGTTGCATTGCATTTGCATATTTTTTTGCATAAACAGGTGATTTTGGAGCCTAAGGAGCATGGAAAAAATGCGGAGGAGAAGTGAAGCAATCATGAGGAGAAAGCAAAGGAGTTAAGGCTGGAGAACCAAGGTCCGGAGTCCAACTCGACTGCCCACTCGACCAGACACTCGACCGTGTGCTGAGAGTGACTCGACCGAGTGGAAGGAGCACAAGAAAACCCAACTCGACCGGTCACTCGACCGAGCACCGGGTCGAGTTGGCCGAGCCGCCTGATTGTTTTGTCTTTTAGCATTTTTAGGGCTTCTACTACTTTTTCTATTTAAAGGCCTTGTACCCTGCAACCACCAAGAGTCCAGCTTTTTAGATAGTCAAAAAATCTAGTTTTTACCCTTTTGGAGAATTATTCCTTTTGCACTTTTATATTTTAGATCTTGTACCTCCTTGAAGGAGAAAAACAAAGAATTCTTGGATTTTGTTGGTTCCATAACTTTCAAGATATTAAGAATTCGTGTTTGATTCCTTCTTCAATATTCTAGATCTTTGATTTATCTATCTAATCATGCAAGTTTCATCATTTTTTGGGTTTATGACTTTGATGTTCATCATGTATGCTTGTGAGTAGTTGCTTAGGATCTTGAGGATGGGTTAGGCTGGGTTGTGTTTGAGGTTTGTTTGATTTGGTCAAGCTTGATTGTTGTAGATCCTAAGAATGGGGTAATCGGTTCATAAGTGTTCTTAATTTCCTAGGATGTTTAACAAACTCTCAATCATGTTATTTCCTAGACAATGAATATCAAAACCTTGGTAATCCACTCTCGTAGTAGAAACAATTATTCCCTTACCCAACTCTCATTGGAGAAACATAATCAAGAAGGCATTAATATCCAATTCATTATTGTCAATAAACGGTTTAGACAACTAATTCTCTGGCATTAGTTGGTTAACACATTTTATCAAACACCTTTCAGTGTGAAAATACCTAAGATCTGACTCCAACCTTTGAGTTCAAAATCAGCAATAAGAACACTAATCCAAAAGAGAAATGAAGTAAACAAACAAGCTTAAACATCCTATTCGAACAAGAACATTTACTAGACTGTCCCTTCCTCAGAAACTTTAGGTCACTACTTAGATTTCAAACAAAAAAACATTGTAACATCCACGAACCGGATTCCCGGTTTGGGAGGTGCATCGACCGATGCAATGCAGGGTTGGTTTTTGCAAGACGACTTAACTTAAACGCTCGTTTGATTGCATTTTGGGTTAGGAAAACCCTTGAAGTCGAGTTTAAAAGGAGGGCTTGTCGTCTTCGGCCGAGTTTAGCCGTTTTTGAGAGAAAAGAAGAGAGGAAGTATTCTTGAGATTTCAGGTGAGTTTTTGGGAGATTTATTCCTGTTCTTGAGAGATTTGAAACTAGAATCATGCGGGAAGCTTGCTAGGAGTGTAGATGCGTCAGTTTAGAGTCAGAATCTTCTTTGGCAAAGGTGAGTGTATGACCATTGCTTTTCTAAGCTTGAGATTTCTCTGATTTTCGTGTGTATGTGTTATGTGGTTGATTCCTTATTTTGTTGGAATGGTTTCGTTGTCCTTGAGGCCTTGTGGGAGTCCTTTGTGGTTTTGGATCTAGTTTAATACGTGTAGGAACGAAGATCTAGCGAGGAGCTTCGGGGAAGACGATGCTCGGCATGTGCGTAGATCGATGCACTATGTGTGTTGGTTGATGCAGTGCGAGGACGACGCGATATGACGTAGGAGCATCAGCCGATGCCATGTGGAGGTGTCGATCGATGCAATTAGGGATTTCGCAAAATGTCGACCATGCATCGATCGATGCAATTAGGGATTTCGCGAAATGTCGACCATGCATCGATCGATGCAATGTTGGTGTCGCTCGATGCAGTCGAGTCTTGCATCGGTCTACGCAAGCTTGGTGTCGGTCGATGCAATCCAGTTAGTGTCGGTCGATGCAATGGTTGGTGTCGGTCGATGTAGATTCCTGGTTTGTTTGTTGATTATTGTTTGTTGGTTAGAATTATCTCAATTGCTTGTGTGAATAGCCCAATATATGGGAGAATTGCCTCACTGAGTGTTTATGATAATACTCACGCATCTCATATGTTTTGTGGTGAAGGTAAAGGCAAAGTCTGATAGTGGCTTGTTGATGTGTTGTCTGGCTTCTGTTAAAGTGCTAGAGATGAGTCATTAGAATGTTGCTAGGTTGCTCGTTTAATGTTTTATGACTTGGGTGAATTATCACTATTGTTGGTTTATTAATTATTGGTTATTGGTTGATGTTCATATATTTTACCTTGTTTTCCCTTAGTTTATTCACAACTTTTGCATCTTTTGCTATCCATTTAGGCCATTATTGTGTAGCTTTAGGACTAATCATGCATTAGAGTATAGTTGCATTACATTTGCATCTTTTCATGCATAAACAGGTGATTTTGGAGCTTAAGGAGCATGGAAGCAATGCTGAGGAGAAGTGAAGCAATCCTGAGGAGAAAACAAGAGAGTTAAGGCTGTAGAATCAAGGTCCGGAGTCCAACTCGACCGCACCACTCGACCACCACTCGACCGTGTGCTGAGGAGGACTCGACCGAGTGGAGAATGCACGAGAGAAGCCAGCTCGACCAGCCACTCGACCGAGCACTGGTCGAGTTGACCGAGCCGTTGACTGCTTTGACTTTTTGTATTTTTAGGGCTTCCACCTCACCTCCTATATAAGGCCCTTGTACTTGCAGCCAAAAAAAGAATCCAGCTTTTTAGAGAGTCTAAAACCTAGTTTTTACCTTTTTTAGATATTATTCCTTTTGCACTTTTTTTTTTTTTTAGATTTTGTACTTGTTTGAGAGAGAAAGACTAGATTCTTATATTTTGTTTGTTTCATAACTTTCAAAGTATTAAGATTTCGAGTTTTATTCCTTCATCAATATTGTAGATCTCTGTTTCATCTTTCTAATGATGCAAGTTTCATTATTTTCTGGGTTTTTGACATATTTCACCATGTGTTCTTGTGAGTAGTTTGTTTAGGACCTTGAGGATGGGTTAGGCTGGGTTGATCTTGTGGTTTGTTTGATTTGGTCAAGCTTGATTGTTGTAGATCTCTTCTAGGCTAGATGATCTTAATGCTGATCCTATATCTGAGAAGGTAGGGTTTGATTTCAAGCATCTTAGCATCACACCAATGTCTAAGGAGCATAGATAAGGCTAGATCTAGAGCTTACCATTAGGCTTGCTAAGAGATTAGAAGTCTTGTTTGGTTTGAGATGTATTGCTTAATGCCTGCTTGTGTAGATTCTTTTCTTTGTGAGAACAAGTCTAGAAATGCATAGGTTTGATTGTTTCTTGCCATGAGAGTGGATTAAACATGTCTTAGAATAGTATGTCTAGAGATCAGCTCAATGTTTGCTTGAGATTTGTTGACCAAGTTAGATAACCACAATGATTAGCTCAGCCCATGAATCCCTCCTCAAGGCCTTCTTTGTTTATTGAAATCTTAGTCTAAATATCATTGCTTGCTTGTTGTTTGATTAGTTTCAGCATTGCTCTGTTTTTCTTGTGTTGCTCTGTTTTCACGTTTAAGTCTAGCTCGACCACGTACTCGACCTACACTCGGTCGAGTGCTGCTCGAGTTCATCCCCAGAACTTGTGTTTTTGATTTGTGATTGTCTTGTTTCATTCCTGTTTCATTTCCATTGCATTCACGTAGTTTCCTGTTCATTACTTGTCTTGCATTAGTTCATTAGCATAGTGTCTATCTCTGTTCTAGTTTCATTATAGCTTTAATTTGTCTGTTCTGTTTGCATTTAGTATCTTGTTCTAGTTGTTTTTACTTTCTGCATTTCATATCTCATTTTAGGATTGTTAGTGACAAACAATCTTTACAATTGGCTTGACTTAGACTCATATGCACATCTTAATTGTTCACAATCACTCAGATAGGATTGACACCTCTTATACTGCAACTGCATAAGGGGAATTGAAACACCCTGACTTCTATTCATTCCATACATCATCATTCCATACATCATTCATTCACCACACCACAAAGAAAGTCAGTTTCATTGGTTTAATGGTATAGTTGGTTATTTCTGCTGTTTGGTTTGATTGTGGTTTGGTGGTTAGTGAGTATGGGATCACTAGTTTAATTATATATAAAAAAAAATGGGTCGAGTCGCTTCAAACATAAACACAGAAAGTAACAAGAATTGCTTAACAGAAATATAAAGAAGTGATAAACGCTATATTAAAAAGAAGCAAATGGTAAACATAATCAAAGTAGAAAGAAATACAAAAATTGGAAAAGAAAATGCTGTTTTAAAACTTGCTCAAGAAAATGTGTAAAAGCGGCTCTCGCTACTTGTTCTTCGAAAATGAATAAGAGGGGGTTTATATATGGAAACCAATTGACCTAGCCACACCAGCTGTTATCTGAGGCATCTACACGAGCCTAGGGTCGAGCTCCTCTTCAGGTGTAGCATTGGATGGTTCTTCTTGTGCTCGGTTTACTAGTACGGGTTGAAGCCTTGGGTTGTTCTTCTGCATGATCACACCTTCGGGTTATGGCTCGGGTTGCTCCTCTTTTGTTCATTTCCTCCTTCTCTCCTTCTTGGTTTAGACGAAACTTGTCCATCCTCATTCTTGCTCTTTTTAAGCTCCAAAGTACATGTTTTCATCCAAAATGCAACAATGCAGCAATGCAACACCCTAAACAACCTAAATGCAAATATCTAAGGTTAAGGACCTAAATACTAAAGAAAGATCTAAACAATGCAAAACATGGCTAAAAAGATGCCTAAGAAAGTGTAAACAGAGAGATATGAGATTATATTTCACTCTCGTTGTTACATAAACTCCAAGGCATGAAACTTTATCATTAATGGTAGTTCATGCATTAATGTAGCCAACAAGTATTTGGTTGATAAGATAGGTCTCTAAAAGACAAAGCAACCTTATCCATATTGACTTAAGTGGCTCAATGAATGTGGCTTAATGGAGGATCTCCAAACAATTCACCATATTCTTTACTATTGGCAAATATTCAGATCAAGTTGTGTGTAATGTGGTTCCTATGCAAGCTGGACACCTTCTTTTAGGCCGGTCATGGCAGTTTCACAAAGAGACTCTACACAATGGTTCAACCAACTAATACACATTCTCTCACACCAGGACAAGAAGCATACTTTAGCTCCAATTACTCATTGAGAAATGCATGAGATGCAAAAGACCATGTCAAAGGGAGCTAAATCAAGCAAAACCAACCTTTACATAACACCTTGTACTGTTTTGAAATCGATTAACTCGCAAGTAAATGTGATACTAATGATTTGTAAGGAATCTTTGTTTTCAGGTTAAGAAAAAAAAAGAAGTACCCTCAGAAGTACTTGAACTATTAAGAAGAAGGTTTAAGGAGGTATTTCATGAGGAGATACCACCAGGTTTACCACCAATAAGAGAAATTGAACATCAAATTGATATAGTTCTCGAAGCACCATTGCCTTATAAACCAGCAAATCACATTACCCCTGAATAAGCAAAAGAATTGAAAATGCAAGTTCAAGATCTAATGTCAAATAGCTACATCTGAGAAAGCTTAAGTCTTTCTGTTGTACCAGTTCTTCAAGTACCCAAGATAGAACTTGGAGAATATGTGTCGATTGCCGATTTGTCACGTAATCAACAACATCAAATGTTACCTAATTTCCAAGCTTGATAACATGCTAGATGAACTTAATGGAGCTACCATCTTCTCAAAAATCGACTAAAGAGGTGGATACCATCGACTGAGGATGAAAGAAGGTGATGAATGAAAGACATCATTCAAAACTAATCAACGACTATATGAGTGGTTAGTCTTGTCATTTGGACTCACCAGCGCCACAAGCACATTCATGAGGTTAATGAACCATGTTCTAAGGGAGTACATTTTGTAAGTTTGTGGTCATATACTTTGATGATATCTTGATTTATAGCACATATCTTGTAGATTAATTAAAACATCTTGAAATAGTAATAGAAACACTCAAGACTGAAAAATCAATTATATGTCAATCTTAAAAAATGCACATTTTGCACTGTTCAAGTTATGTTTTTAGGATTTGTTGTAAGCTCGCAGGGACTGAAGGTTAGCGAGAAAAAGATCAAGGCTATACAAGCGATAACAGGATTTTCACCCAGGGTATCAATTCCCTATGCAGTTGTAGTACAAAGGATTATCAATCCAAATGGTTGCATGCTAGCAGATAAGATGTGATCAGAACAATGCAAGTCAAGCCAAGCAATAAAGGGGGTTTTATCTAACAACCTAAAATGAATAAAGAACTACACGACCATGGTACACGGTGCAAGCAATCGTGTACCGGATCGGGTAGTAGATCGGGTGATGAACACATAAGAACAAAATGAAGAACAGCTTGAAGACCCACACGATGTAAGTGATCGAGTACCGGATCGGGTAGGGGATCGAGTTATGAATAAACTATAAACAATCAAAATACACGAAAGCTCCTAAGCATGGGGTAATCAGTTGATAAGTATTCCTAATCAACCTAGAATGTTTTACAAGCCTCAAGCAATATATTCCCTAGACAATGAATATCTAAACCTTGCTAATCCACTCTCATGGCAGAAACAATCAATCCTAATCACTTTCTTACCCAACTCTCGTTGGAGAAACATGACTAAGCAGACATTAAAATCCAATTCACTATTATCAATAAACTCCTTACTCATCTAATCTCTAAGGCTAAGTGAGTAAATCTCTGGCATTAGTTGATTCAGACATTTCATCGAACACCTCTCGGTGCGGAAATGCCTAGAATCTAATCCCAACCTCTCAGTTTGAAACTAACACTAAGAGCATTAATCCAGAAGGGAAATTTCATATAAACACTCAATCTAAAACATCCTAATCGATAAAGAATACCTACTAGCCTATCCCATCCCTAGAAGCTTTGGTTCACTACTCATATTTCATGGCAAAACATATAAACCCAGAATAAATAAAAAATTGTATAACCAGAAATATGAAAAAGAAATAAACGTTTTATTTGAAAGAAGCAATAGCAAAATGTAAACAAAATTCAAGTTAGAAGAACTACAAAAATTAGAAAAGAAATGTTAAGAAAAATGTAAAAACGGCTCTCTCTGCTTTTGTCTCGAAAATAGTGTTAAAAGGGGATATTTATAAGGAAACAAGTTGACTAAGCCGGGTCAGCAGGTACCCGAAGGTCTACACGAAGCTAGACTCGAGCTCCACTACGGGTGAATGGTCAGATAGGCGATCGGGTAGTTCCATTCTTTGATCTAGATGTATATACGTTCACTGAAACAAGAATTACTCTTGAACAGCATCTCCGATTGGCCTGAAATTACCACCACTAGAAAGCTAACTCGAGTTCCTATAACTTTAATGAAGAACTCAGAAGCTGAATCGTAACGGAAAAGATTCATTCGAGTCGATCTTTGAGGCTCTCGTCATGAACTCGACCAGGTATTCTTTGGCAATGGTCGGGTGGTATAGTCGGATGCCTCCCTTTTCCTTCTTCATGCTTCAAATCCCCTTGTTTAAACCCCATAAATGACACCAGATCCTTCATTGTGATAGCTGCAACTTGTCAGTCTTTCCTTTTGCTCTTTTTAGGCTACAAAGTACCGGTTTTTATCCAAAATGCAACAATGCAGCATTAAAATACTCTAAAACACCTAAATCAAAATATCCAAGGTTAAGGACCTAAAAAAACTAAGGATAGACTCTTACAAATGCAAAACATGACTAAAAAGATGCCTAAGAAAGTGTAAAGTAGAGAGATATCAATAAGACTGATCTATCCCAACAAAAATTGGACATGTTAGGAGCTTCCACGACATAGCTAGCTTCTATAGATGCACCATTGGCTTCGGTGATTTTAGAAGAATGTGGAATTCAAATGGGGTCAAGTTAAGGAGGATGCATTCCAAATACTTCAAGACAGTCTCACGCATGCACATGTTTTGCTAGTTCCTAACTTTGATTAAATGTTTCATGGGACTTATGAGACATTTTGGACGGGACAAGACTCTAACTGTCTCTATGGAGCATTTCTGTTGGCACACTCGAAAGGCTATGCACAGTGCATTACTTGCTTGAAAGCAAAATCTATTCCAGATCCTGAAGGTTTATATATCCCTTTGCCTATTACCAACCTATCATGGGTAGACATTCTATGAGTTTTGGTAAACAACCTATCAAGGTCAACCATAAACACCCGATCTTAGTCATAGTGGATAGATTATCGAAAATGGCTCATTTCATTCCATACAACAAAACAAATGATGCTTCTAAAACAATTGATTTCTCAAAGAAGTTGTGCGTTTACATGGAATGCCAAAAAACATTGTTTCAGACTTGGATACAAAATTTTTTCTCGGTCACTTTTGGAAAATTCAAAATTTGTGACACCAAATTTTGACCCTTCACTACAAATTAAACATTTTATCGACACTTGGAAAAACTAGTGGGAAATAAACTACTCAATGCTATTATTAACCCGTAAGATGTTCCCCTTCTTTGTGTCATGCCTCTGAGAGTCCCCAACTGTGCCGAATTCTAGGATCGCATTTTAGAAAATCCGGCAATACACAGTTAAATCAGGATATCATAAGTTTCGTGTGGAGAATCCAATGGATCACAAGAGCGGATTACTCGGCCCAGATATAAGACATTTACATGCTTTTTTGGAAGTTATTACAGGTTGTGTCGATCACTAAAAATTTAATAAAGAAAGGTAAAAATTGTGATCCATATTGTTCTTAATGCGGAAATCCATAAGAGACAATAAATCACGTCATATTTGAGTGTCCACCAGCTATAGCAACTTGAGTTTTATCACATGTCCCCACGGTACCTAGGATTATTCCATCAGAATTGTTGTATGCGAATATGAACTATTTAATTTAGAGAACACCTCTGAAATTCCTTATTTCAATGTATATCTGGGAAACTCGAAATGATAAGGCTTTTGATAATATGGGCATGGATCAAGGAGACATCTTGTAATTAGCCTGAGGCACAAGATTGGAATAAGGCTCAAATGTAAATTTTGTTGATAAATGGATTTCAAGATCATCTCTTTTACGATTTAGATGTTTTATTAATGGATCTTGAAAAAAACGTGACAAATTTTCAGGAATCGCATGCTAGTGTATACATACATTCTAATGACGCATCACCTACCACGGGAGCTGCCAACATGCGGCGGAGCTTGATGTCATTGCACATATAGAAAAAAGCTCTTGTTTGGACGATGAAATGTATGTTTTGGAGCACACAAATAAGAAGTGGCATTTATTACATACGGTATAAGTGGTGTCTTCTCCAACTGAATTACTAGCATTTTCTACATACTTCGAAGAAATACAAAGTGACAAGAAAGTTTTCATTTCTTTTTCTTTTGACCCTTATCTCACTCAAACTAATGTTTGGTATGTAAAATACATACCAAACTGCTGTTAAGTTTTTATATAGACAATGTTTCTCAGTCTTAGCTCGTATGAGTTAATTGTTGGAAAAAAAAAATATTACTCAAAATTTTTTTGTTACCACTTACTATGAAAGTTTGTTCAATTCTTCATCTACAACATATTAACATTTTTTTTTGTTCTTCGTTTAGCTCACTTTCCTTTCTTGTTTTATTTATTTTCCTTTCTATTTTTATAAATTTTATGATTTCAGCATTTTAAAATATATTACGATTCTCCACTTAGTATTTCATGTCAATTAATACAGTTACTGGTATCGAATTACATAGATCCAAAGCTACAATGCTAACAACCACATACAATGCTTACATTGCACAAAAGGAAAAACACATGCAAAAAAATACCCTTTTCTTTATATCTTTTTGAAATTGTCTATTTTCAATAATACTTTTTTATATATACAACTAAATTCTAAACTTTAAACTCTAAATACTAATCTTTACACTCTGAAAACTATAGCCTAAAACCCAAAACTTAAAATAAAAAAATCTAAAAATTAATTTAGCATATTATAATTGTACTGAGTAAAAATGAAATTGATTAAAAAAAAGAAAAAAGCTACCTAAATGAATTTCACTATTTAATCATATTACAAGAATGTCATTAGAAGGTTTTATGTTTTAATATAGTGGCAATGGAGAGAGTAAGCAATAACTAAAATATGCATAAAATAAAACCCCTTTGTTACGTAACAATATAACAAAAATGAAGTAGCCGTATCAAATAAAGAAAATGAGGTAAACTATGCTTCCCAACCAAGAACACAAGGATCTGATACAAGATCATGTATATCTATATATAGTAATATCAACTTCTGTGCATCTACATTCTCATGCGAAAGAAAAATGATACAGTATCATCCGCAACTCAAGGGATAAACGCTTCTGCCGAAATGAGCCTCTTCTACAAAATGGATTCAACAGCGATATGGAGAAGACAGTTTCCTTCCTACCCAATTGCATTATCATCATCACTTTCGCTGTCGTCGCTGCAAATGTAACTAATAGTATTTAGTGCAGGTCCAAGGGAACTAAATTTACCCATAACAAGAAAGTTTTGGTCATCATAAGAATTTCATATGTGAAGAAGATTAAGTACCTTTGTTCAGGAAACTTGGATAACCGTCGGGCATCCAATCCTGTTATATATTTTTGAGCTGCTTGAACATTTTCTGCGCCTGGAGAGGCCGATCAATGACATTAGTAAAATATATCCCTGTTACAGTTTCCAGAAATACAACTACAAAGAGAGATAGATGCAAATGCACCAATTTGCCAACATACTGTGGGCATAAAAAAACTGAGAGAAGTTTTGCAGATTCAATACCCTTTGTTAATTGGAACACATGCAAAGCACATCTTTCTGCAGCAAGTCTCACTGGTGTGTTCCCATCCTTCAAACATTCAGCAAAAGGAGGCCCAATAACACTTACATTTGCACTGGTTGCTGATGGGTTATCCTGTAAAATAATGTCTTCCATTACCACTGCACGTATCACTAGCAATTATATCCACTTCGATATTACTCTTGTAGCTTACACTTACTTTTGCAAAAGCTTTCAGTGAAGAGAGTGCTCTTCTTCGAACCTCACTAGAATCATCATGCAAAGCTGAGACAATGGATGAAAGGACATCGATAACCACTTTTGTGTTGGAAGGATCTATTGCAAGTTGATGTAGCAAAAGCCTTCCCAAAGCCTTTGTCGAGCTTTCGCGTAATGGAAACTATTCAAAAGAAGATGTCAGAAAACCAAGATTATCCAAAATAAGAGGGCAACATTTTTTCTCACAAAGGTACCTTCTCATCCTTCAAAGAGCTCTTAAGAGAATTTAACATAGAGGAAAAGAGTGACGATGTCATAATGGTTGAAGGATTGTGCTTCAGCAAGGATGAAATACAGAGAACTGAGCCATGCCTAGCACACCAATTTTGTGAAGCAGATAAATCTCTGACTTCCTGAAGCAGAACACTGAGTTGTGCAGCTTCCAAGTACTGCAAAAATAGGAAAGTAAGAAGCTCAGGCTTCAACAAAGCATTATAATCCTCAATAGTTAAACATACCCAACATACCCTAATTATGTTTCTATCAAAATACACTAAAATGAAGGTATGCTTAAGTGCTGCAACGTTGCAGCATAATAGATCACATGAGAAGTGTCTTACATAGTATCGAGTATGTGGCTTGAATCATAGGGCTAAAAAGAAAAAGTTCCCTATAGAAGAGACCCTACCTGTGATAAAACACCCAGCATGCTTGTGGCAGAAATTCGAACTTGGTCATCGTCATGGTGCAATAAATCCTTTAGGAGATCAAAAATGAGTAATCTGACAGCTGGCCCAATGCTCTTCCCAGCATGCTTAATTACACCTCTCATAGCAAAGAGGATAGCCTCCCGTACCCCAGAATCTGCGGCCTGATAAAATATAACAAATTCTTCATAAACAATTAAGACCTACATGGACACATTAAGATAATCTGCATTAGTTGCTGAAAGAAGTACCTGGAAACTTGTCATCAAGTCACCAACTAATGGGTCAATTCTCGTGCTTAATGCACTAAGCTTTCCCAGGGCAAGCGCAGCACTAGAACGAATGGTCCTGCAGTTGTAAAGGTGTTAAATCGATGTACACATGAACAAGATGTTGTCTACCATAAGATGTTTTGCCTGTCATTAGACATTCATAAACTTCACTTGCATTCAAGTTGAGACAAGGACTAACCTTGAAGAATCTTGCAAACACTTGACAAATGTTGTTTGAAGTTGAGGGAGAAATGGCTTAAGCGCCATCCCACCCCTTTGTATAAGGATGATTAATGTAGCCAAAATAGCGCTTTTGACCTGCCACGGAAACCGGTCTCCTATGATTCGAATAAGAGGCCTGAAACAACAAGAAAATGTATCTTAACACAATAGACAAACGATACCTAATAAAATTTGTTTTTTTCAGTCAAAGTTCTTTTAACACCATGCACAATCACTTCTATGCCTAACAAAATAGAACATCAATTTTTATCCAGATAAAACTATATGACCCAAGCAAAGTGAAAAATACTTTGTAGCAGAAGTATTGACACAAGGAATGAAGACTGCATACCCTGTTATAGGTATGACGAACTCCTTCAATGCTTGCTCACTAGTAACTTCAATAAGCTCACCAAGACCAAGTGCAGCTTGCTCTCTTAACTCGGCGGATCCACTAATTAAACCCTGAAATCATAACACCAAAACAATACAAGGTAAATCTAAGTACAAAGTACAAAACTGCTTGATTGCTCTTGTACGAGCATGCAATCTAGGGGGATATTTTGTGCGAAGAAAAATGTTAAATGTGCGATAAGCTCAAGCCACCCAGAAACCACTGCTAATTTAAATTATATGATTAAAAGTAGCCTTAAGAGCAAGAAAATCAAGGTATAAGTCATACCTGTAGAAATACAGGAAGTAATGGCTTAAGGGATTTAGGGAGGCATAGACCAGGAATAACAACATATCCTCCCTGCAATTCAAGTAGCACAGTATATTTTACAGATATTAGTCTACAATACATAATATGATCCCTCATTAATCTCTTATATAGTGACATTTACCTTCCGCTTCCTGCGCTCTTTGTCCCTAGCGGTAGATACAGCATCACGTACAAGTTTTATATATGAAGGAAGTACTTCCTTTGGAACTGAACCAATAACCCTAGCCAAAGCTTCCCAGGAAACCTGTACAAAAGAGAATAAGTTAGACAAGACATGCTAACTTTAACTCTTTTCTTTCTGGTCAACTACCCTACCGCAACAGTTGTTGAATCAGAATCACTGAGCATAACAATCAGGGTGGATATCATGTTTGGAGCTTCATCAATCAAGTAAAGCTTGCTACTCTTGAAGAAGTAACCAATCAGATAGGCAGAACTTCTTCTAATTGAAGCCTGAAAACAAAAATAAATAAGAAGCCTAAATTACTTACAAGCCAAAAATATACATACTAATTTAAATGAGGTTACAAGCGAACCTGAATATCAGACACTCCTTTGAGAAGTTCTGATAATAGAGTCTCAACTCCTTCTTCATCTATCACAAGCACCACTCTCTCTGCAGCCTCTTGAGCCAATGATTGGACTTCCTGCATAAAAGAAAGGGAATCTTAATTATAGATAACAAAATTTCATAAAATTTAAGGGTGAAGAAAGAAAATCATAAATTTTTACCTTGTTTTCATCTCCCATTGCAGAGAGCAAAGCAGGAAGTATGGTCCCAAGATGAGTGTTAAAACCAGCACCAGCAACCTCAGCTAAAGCTCCCAAAGCATGAGCATTTAAGGCACTAGACACGGCATTTTAAAACGTTTGAGACAGCCAGAAAGTAATTCATCATGCTTGATGATGCATATCTATCTATAAATACAGACAAAAGGAACACATACGAGAGAGGAAGGTGGACAAGCTTGGGCAAGATGTGTGGAAGAACAGCTGATGTCCTAACACTGCAATTCCAAAAGTTAATTTAGTAAACCAGAAATTTGGAACTGAGTAGAGGACGAATAGCCTGAGTAAACAGTAGAAGAATACCTTATAATTTGTTTAAGGCCATCCAGTGCAGTAGTAGACATCTCATCATCCTCTAACGCTTCCAGAAGAGTTGGGATAATCTCATCCATTGCTTGCAATCCAGCGCTCTACATTACAAAAGTAGACGAATGATTAATATAGAGTGAACTAGAACAATCTGATAAGAAACACAGGTCAGTACAGGTACCTTATACAGAGTGCTGAATGCTAGTCCAGCAGATTCACGAACCTCAAGAGCACTGTAGACGAACGAAGTTAAGAAATGTTAACTTTTTCATTAACATAAAAATATGCGAAATTAGAAGCTGATGCATGAAGAATAAATCAAACCTATCACAAAGTGCCGTCCGAATTGTGGGAATGAGCTGATCCATGAAACTCAGCAACTGACTCCTCCCAGCACTGGCCATCACTTCATTCAGGCCAATGCATACACCCTGTAAATCATAATTATATAAAATCAAGCAAACGAGATAGACATGTGCCTGATAGGTCTGCAAATCAGATTTAAGCAAACTATCCTATGCTTAGCATCAGCTGATCGATAAGAAAACATTTACGCATCACATATGGACATAAACAATGCAGCAGGACATAAACTTAATGGAACACAAAGCATGGTTAGCATGGGCGCAACAATAACTTTATACCAAAATAGTTCCGTATGAAAACAAAAAATTATGTGCAATGCTGTAAATTTGTTTAAAAAAAAAAGAGAGATTGAAGCTTTTACTTGTCTTTTGTCAACATCTGGATCTTTCAGTCCTTTAGATAAAATCGGAATGATAAGAGGAAGCACCCTTTCACCAAGCTTCCTAACCAACTCTCCAAGTGATCTTCCTGCTACCTACACAGTATGGTAGACTCATACAACTGCAGGTTATAAGGAAAGAAACATAAGAAAAATAGGATCCAAACCTGGCGCCTCTCAGAGGATGGTGATGCCAAAGAAGAAATTAAGGTACTCATCAAAATAGGCATTATTTCCTTCAAAGTCTTTGGTGTATTTGCTACAATGGTTTTCCATACATGTAGTGCCGCCTGGAAAAAGCAGAAATTTTATTTTGAACTCAGAATTTAAGTACATTCATACCAAACTCGTAGATAAAGCATTAACAACATTACCTGACGAACAGACAAACTAACATCAGTCCGGACCATATATAACGCAGCAAGAACTTCATTACGCTTGTCCATCCCTAAAATATCAATAATTGCACGACCCTGCGCTTCAGTACTTGCACCTTCATCATCACTTCCACCCTCCAGCAGAGCTTTACCCGATGTACCAGCAACCTAGTACAAAAGATACAAATATCAACAATAAGGGCAAGTCCTAGACCTATTAGTGCTGAAACTGATAGTACATTCTTCCATTTTCTAACCTGTACGTTTACTAATACACACTAAATACCAAGCACTGTACATCTATACTAGGCTAGGAGGATGAACATATTTGGTTACCAAGTATATACTAGGCTACAGGTTTCGAGAAGAATGATAAACAACAAGAAAACACAACACAAAAGATGATGTTAACCTTGAACAATAGATCCCCAAGTAGTTCGACAGAACTTTGACGGATACGCCAATTATCATTGAAAATACCATCCTCCACAGCTGGAAGAAGAAGAGGCAGAGACCTGTAAAACCAATCATGCTACTATCAAGACCTGAGATCTTTAATAATACGCTTCTATTAGATTTCAACAATCTATTCAAACAGAATTTCTCACTTTAATCTACCACAGATTCAAGGAAAAATAGTGGCACATAGGAGAACCATTCAAATAACTAATTAAATGGGTTAAAAATCTAACAAATCTACGTATTATGGTAGCCAATATATTAAATAATCTACTTAAACATGCAATGAAAAAAGTCAGAGAGAAGTAGATTTAGTGTAAATTTATACGTTGTTGCATGCTGCTCCACCAGTACATGGCCAGCCCCAAGGGCTGCATCACGAACAGATTCATTCTCATCGGCAAGACCTAAAACATTATTATAGAGCACCATCAATTTAGGCAATAAGTCAACAGCTATATTAGAAGTTAAAAGTCTGCCAAAAAAATTATAGGTTCACCATCCAAAATGGCCGGTAAAACAAGCTGCAAGTACTTCTGGAATTGAGCACCCAGGGATCTTGGTAAGAACTGTAAATAACAAACAAAAGCTTTTAGAACTTTTTTATAAACTGACATTTGAGGAACATCTACGAAGCGACAGTTCACCTTAAAAAGCGTAAGGTATCCATCTCGGACTGATGCTTTTTGATGAGAACAATGACGAATGAGATCAGGAAGTAGATTCTCAAAGTAATCTGTCCCAAGAGCTGCTAAAACCTGAATCATAAGGAGAAAATGTGTTAACAGATGCATCTAGAATATTTGGAAACAATTGTTATTGAGAAGCTGAGAAAGACGAATTTGCAACTTGTCATACACCATATCATTTTTAAATGTACTTGATTAGATTACAAGAAGTAACAAGAAGCATATCAACAGAGATGTTTCACTAAGTTATATGTAGATTAAGAGAATCAATCAACTTAATACTAAATAGTAAACCCTGATATTTCTGCAATGATGTATTGAAAACTGTGAACATAACAAAATTAAGCTCATTGTGTTAAAGCTAACAAATAATTTAGTGAATTTCCACAACATCAAACAAGGTGTTTTGACTAAAAGAAACAATGCCACACAAAACACATCTTATTCTACATACCTCACTTAATCCCTGAGCAGCTCCAGACCTTTCAACATTGCTTGTATCAGATTTTAGAGTTTCAAACAGCCATGGAACAAGATCTGGGAAATTATCCTCCCCCATTCCTCTAATAAGTGACCCAACAGCCCTTGCTGCCACAGAACGTACCTCGGGAATTGGATCCACAAGAACCTGACAGCTCCAGTGTTTAATTAATATACATCTTATGCAAGAGAGAGATAACTCATTATCTTGGTAAGAACAGGAAATTACCTTTTTAACCTCAGGAAGGAGCAATCCTATGTAAGGAATCATATCCTTTGGTTCTGTCACCAAAGAACACATATTGCCGACAATCTGAGAAGCTTTCTTTTTTGTTTCAGAACTTCTTTCCCTCAATCCTCTATGCACTATTGGTACCAATAGTGCAAGCGACGGGGCATCAACAGAATTAACGAATGTTGTCTGTAATCAGAGAAGAAAGATTATGAAAAAAAAAACGGAAAACAGATGTACAAAAAAGCACGGGCTAATTCAAACAGAATCCTTACTTGGAGAAGGATGTCAAGAGAATGTCGTGTGTACTCATTGGGATCTGTTAAGGCCAACAGAAGAGTAGGGACAAGGGAGGATATCTCTGGGTTCTTTATGACACTTCCAACCTAAATATAATGGTGAGACGGAAATCTAGTTAGTAAAGTCCATAAAATATGGTATCTTTTCTGTTATATCAGTCTAACCTGCTGAAGTGCTAACTGCCCAGCTGACTGGACTTTTGGATGTGTATCCGTCAAAACCTGTATAAATTTAACTCATCACATCAGATAATATCAATTAATCAAGGTAGGCAATCATTCCTAGGATTAAGGTTAAGAAGCAGGTGAAATTTACATGCATTACACACCTCTGTGAGTTTTGGAACAACCCTAGGAAGGCATTGAGAAAGTTGCTGAGGAGCACAAAACGCCATAGCACCGAGAAGCTGTACACTGCTCTGCTTTGTTCTCCATGCTTTATCTTCAAGGCCCTGTCAGAAAGAATGAAATCAAGAGAAAAGTACCTGTCATGTAAGACCGAAAAACATATGCAACCAGGTATACCAAGTTAGTAACTGAACCTTATTTCTAAGGTGCAGCACTCATACAGGGTACAACTAGCAGAAAAAGGGGTGATGAATCAAAACAATTTTAAAAGAATCAGTAAATTTTCCGTCTTTCCTGTCAAGCGCAAAGAATTACAACAATGAAAAAGAAGATAGCATTGCATCGTTAACCAAATAAAAAAGATGATCATGAGGAGGGCACATGGTAATGCACAAAACCTTAGTTATGGAACACTGAGCTTTAAAAATCTTAAGAATTTAATAAATAATCACCTTCAGCAGAGAAGGAAGGACAAGTTTCACACCATATGCAGATAGTTGAGACATCATAGCTCGAGCAGCACATTCTGCTGCTTCACGAACTGCTCCAACTTGGTCAGAGAACAACACCAGAAGTAAGGGTAACATCTTTATCACATACCTAAACCAAAAGAATGTATATTACCAAGTTGCAACATTTGCTTCTGGCATATTTATCATTAGAAAGTTATCTTACGGTTCAAATAATTTTCCAAGCTTCTCGCAGAGACATTCAAATGCAAGAAGTGCTCCTTCACGCCGTTTCGCAGAATTTCTGCAGCCAAAACACAAACAACACAGCAGAAGTGAAGTAAGGTTAATAGTGAACTTCTACATATTATAGATGTTATACAAAAAGACAAAGCATCAATGACATCAGAAATAACTAGCAACTAATTAGCACTTCAATGGAGTATTGACTTGCAAGGCAGCCTTTTTATTTGAAAATAAATCGATTATGTCAACAATGTATCACTAAAGAGAATAAACAGAAGAGCTAATGAATCAAAATGGACGGACTCTATGCAGAATATGTTTGGTCCCTCAGTACCATAGTGAACAGCTACATAACCTCAGAAAAATATAAATTAAAATACCAAAACACAAGCTTGAATGGCATCACAAGCCAACATGCACTCCTAAAACACTGATACCATAAACTTTAAATACCACAAAAATATAAAGTTAAAAGAATGCATAAGAAATACCTGTCAATAAGTGCCTCTTGCAAGGTGACTATAAGACCATATTTCTTCAAGCTAGAAATTCCAAAACCCGTAATTACTCCCGCAAGACCAAAAGCTGCCCCTCTACGCTCACCATATTTATCACTCTTCATTAGCTTATCCAAGAGCCTTGAAAAAAGGGCAGGGGCATCCTCCTAACAAAGCATCAGAGATTAACGAAAACAGAATGAAATACTACCCATGCCAAAGCCATTAGGTATAGCAAAAAGTGTTTAGGTAAGATCTCAAAATTTGTAGGAAACATACCTGCTTTGATAGCACAAGTGGAGAAAGGCATGTTGAGACTGCACGTTGCACAGATTCTGATGGTGTATTCAACACCTCCAACAGCTTTTCCACAACAGTGTGGACTTTTGGATCATCCTGCCATCATTGTTGATATATAAGATAGAGCAGGAAATCATGTGCACTGTGACGAGATTTAACAAATGATAGAGTTATCACTTTTGCTAGGTGCTTTGCCAGTGCTCCAGTGAATATAACAACACCCTCACGAACCAGGTCATATTCCTTTTCATCCGATGCCTGCAAGATAATAGATATGATAAAGCTTCAAAGCAATTCGTAATAATCATGAAACACACAATGTATCGAGCAGGTTTTCAGTTGCTAGTAGAACAAACCTCTTTATTTAAATAATTCTCAAAGATGGGGAACAACAATGAAACGTTTTCTTTGCCATGCTTATCAATAATCATGATACCAGCATTGATCATCCTTCCACGAACATCTGTGTTGGGATCAGCCTGCACTTGGGAAAAAACCACTCAGTTTCAAAAGCTTCAAGCTATAGTTTCCGAAAACAACATAAAATGTGGGTTTCTAGGTAAAATGACTGAAACCCAAATCCTTAGCAACACCAACATGGCTAAGAAAGGGGAGATTTCTTTCATTTGACAAACATTCATCTGACAAGAGGAGAAGACATACCAGCGCACGGGATATTAAAAATGTCATAACAGCAGGAAGGTCCTTTGTTGTCAATACATCGGCAGCAGATTGCAGTGCTAAGGCTATTCCTTGCCTTCCTATCCAACCAGCATCAAAGACATCCTCACCAGACGTAGCATCACGGATGTACAGAGAAAATAAAGTTGAAAGAGATAGCTGAAAAACCAATTAATCTTTAAAAACCATACTTCTTGCCACCAAAAAAAAAAAGTAATAATTAAGGAAATGCAGTGACCTGGATTGATGCCGGGCTTTCATGAAGAGCATCAGCCAATGCTTCTGCTGCAGCTAATCGGACATTGAGATTTGTATGAGAAAGTGCTTTAAAGATTCCTGAATAATCAATCCCCAAATCATATCCATAACGGGACCATATATCATCTGCTGCTTCAGCTACTGACTGCAACCATTAAGATCACGGAGCATCAGATGGAGGAATAACAAAACAAATAAGAGGACANGGAGGATATCTCTGGGTTCTTTATGACACTTCCAACCTAAATATAATGGTGAGACGGAAATCTAGTTAGTAAAGTCCATAAAATATGGTATCTTTTCTGTTATATCAGTCTAACCTGCTGAAGTGCTAACTGCCCAGCTGACTGGACTTTTGGATGTGTATCCGTCAAAACCTGTATAAATTTAACTCATCACATCAGATAATATCAATTAATCAAGGTAGGCAATCATTCCTAGGATTAAGGTTAAGAAGCAGGTGAAATTTACATGCATTACACACCTCTGTGAGTTTTGGAACAACCCTAGGAAGGCATTGAGAAAGTTGCTGAGGAGCACAAAACGCCATAGCACCGAGAAGCTGTACACTGCTCTGCTTTGTTCTCCATGCTTTATCTTCAAGGCCCTGTCAGAAAGAATGAAATCAAGAGAAAAGTACCTGTCATGTAAGACCGAAAAACATATGCAACCAGGTATACCAAGTTAGTAACTGAACCTTATTTCTAAGGTGCAGCACTCATACAGGGTACAACTAGCAGAAAAAGGGGTGATGAATCAAAACAATTTTAAAAGAATCAGTAAATTTTCCGTCTTTCCTGTCAAGCGCAAAGAATTACAACAATGAAAAAGAAGATAGCATTGCATCGTTAACCAAATAAAAAAGATGATCATGAGGAGGGCACATGGTAATGCACAAAACCTTAGTTATGGAACACTGAGCTTTAAAAATCTTAAGAATTTAATAAATAATCACCTTCAGCAGAGAAGGAAGGACAAGTTTCACACCATATGCAGATAGTTGAGACATCATAGCTCGAGCAGCACATTCTGCTGCTTCACGAACTGCTCCAACTTGGTCAGAGAACAACACCAGAAGTAAGGGTAACATCTTTATCACATACCTAAACCAAAAGAATGTATATTACCAAGTTGCAACATTTGCTTCTGGCATATTTATCATTAGAAAGTTATCTTACGGTTCAAATAATTTTCCAAGCTTCTCGCAGAGACATTCAAATGCAAGAAGTGCTCCTTCACGCCGTTTCGCAGAATTTCTGCAGCAAAAACACAAACAACACAGCAGAAGTGAAGTAAGGTTCATAGTGAACTTCTACATATTATAGATGTTATACAAAAGGACAAAGCATCAATGACACAAGAAATAACCAGCAACTAATTAGCCCACTTCAATGGAATATGACTTGCAAGGCAGCCTTTCTATTTGAATATAAATCGATTATGTCAACAATGTATTGCTAAAGAGAATAAACAGAAGAGCTAATGAATCAAAATGGACGGAANGATTTAAAAAAGAAATAATAGAATTGAGAAGGAAAGGAAAACATTTGCAAATCTAGTTTTGTTTAAGAAGCAGAGAATANCGTCCCTCAGTACCATAGTGAACAGCTTGAATGGCATCACAAGCCAACATGCACTCCTAAAACACCGATACCATAAACTTTAAATACCATATAAATAAAGTTAAAATAATGTATAAGAAATACCTGTCAATAAGTGCCTCTTGCAAAGTGACTATAAGACCATATTTCTTCAAGCTAGAAATTCCAAAGCCCATAATTACTCCCGCAAGACCAAAAGCTGCCCCTCTACGCTCACCATATTTATCACTCTTCATTAGCTTATCCAAGAGCCTTGAAAAAAGGGCAGGGGCATCCTCCTAACAAAGCATCAGAGATTAACGAAAACAGAATGAAATACTACCCATGCCAAAGCCATTAGGTATAGCAAAAAATGTTTAGGTAAGATCTCAAAATTTGTAGGAAACATACCTGCTTTGATAGCACAAGTGGAGAAAGGCATGTTGAGACTGCACGTTGCACAGATTCTGATGGTGTATTCAACACCTCCAACAGCTTTTCCACAACAGTGTGGACTTTTGGATCATCCTGCCATCATTGTTGATATATAAGATAGAGCAGGAAATCATGTGCACTGTGACGAGATTTAACAAATGATAGAGTTATCACTTTTGCTAGGTGCTTTGCCAGTGCTCCAGTGAATATAACAACACCCTCACGAACCAGGTCATATTCCTTTTCATCCGATGCCTGCAAGATAATAGATATGATAAAGCTTCAAAGCAATTCGTAATAATCATGAAACACACAATGTATCGAGCAGGTTTTCAGTTGCTAGTAGAACA
Organism: Camelina sativa; assembly: GCF_000633955.1. Classification (NCBI taxonomy): domain Eukaryota; kingdom Viridiplantae; phylum Streptophyta; class Magnoliopsida; order Brassicales; family Brassicaceae; genus Camelina; species Camelina sativa. Next base: position 11,659,485 of record NC_025691.1, read on the forward strand.
AACCTCTTTATTTAAATAATTCTCAAAGATGGGGAACAACAATGAAACGTTTTCTTTGCCATGCTTATCAATAATCATGATACCAGCATTGATCATCCTTCCACGAACATCTGTGTTGGGATCAGCCTGCACTTGGGAAAAAACCACTCAGTTTCAAAAGCTTCAAGCTATAGTTTCCGAAAACAACATAAAATGTGGGTTTCTAGGTAAAATGACTGAAACCCAAATCCTTAGCAACACCAACATGGCTAAGAAAGGGGAGATTTCTTTCATTTGACAAACATTCATCTGACAAGAGGAGAAGACATACCAGCGCACGGGATATTAAAAATGTCATAACAGCAGGAAGGTCCTTTGTTGTCAATACATCGGCAGCAGATTGCAGTGCTAAGGCTATTCCTTGCCTTCCTATCCAACCAGCATCAAAGACATCCTCACCAGACGTAGCATCACGGATGTACAGAGAAAATAAAGTTGAAAGAGATAGCTGAAAAACCAATTAATCTTTAAAAACCATACTTCTTGCCACCAAAAAAAAAAAGTAATAATTAAGGAAATGCAGTGACCTGGATTGATGCCGGGCTTTCATGAAGAGCATCAGCCAATGCTTCTGCTGCAGCTAATCGGACATTGAGATTTGTATGAGAAAGTGCTTTAAAGATTCCTGAATAATCAATCCCCAAATCATATCCATAACGGGACCATATATCATCTGCTGATTCAGCTACTGACTGCAACCATTAAGATAACGGAGCATCAGATGGAGGAATAACAAAACAAATAAGAGGACAACAACTTTGCTAGCCCCAGTCAAGTACATCAATTTAACAGTTAGGACATGGCAAACAGTTATATAACCAGCAGTTATGTACAACAAAAAGACAATATAACTAGATATCACAACAAATTACGAAGGTTAACCTTTTCAGGGTCATGTAAAGCTATCCAAATGTTTGTCGCTATATCAACATTTTGAGGAAGGGAGCATTTGGAAACAGCTGGAATGCACTTTACTGCGTTTAAGCAGGCCATTCTGACATGAACATCTTTTGAATATACTCCATAAAGTGCCTGTAAACAAAAAAAAAATGAAATATAACTCACTAGAAATGAAAATTTTGCTCACATCACGTAGTTAAAAGAAATACATTTGCGACATCATCTGCTTGCAATCCAAGACACAATTCATTAAGTGCAGGTCCAACTGATGCTTGATATGCGGGAACAACACCTAGCAGATGATAAAGAACCTGAAAATAATAGTTTAGATGTTATATTTAAGAAACCGAAGCTGGTTTGTAATATCAGCTCTCACAAACAAAAAAATGGAAAGAAATGAGCACATGTAATAGACACTAAAACTCAATGGATGTAGTGTATAAATAGACAGGGTTCAAGCCACCAAACTGATATCATCCGGAGTCTTGGAAGTGGCAGCATCGGATCTAGATGCATGCACAGAATATGAAGCACATCATCATGAAGTTTTGTCCGCTTTGATGACAGTAAAATTCGCTCCAGTATCTGGCAAGACAAAAGCACAGCTCGTTCTAGTGAAAGTAACTACCAAGTTAGAATAATGTAAACAATAATGGTAAGAAACACACCGGGAAAATGAATGTGAAGGTATCTACGGGAAGTGGTCCGGATTTACAAGATATGGATAACCCGTTTATAATCCTCTCAAAAAGGCCCTCATCTGTTTTCCCAGCCTTGTCAACTGATGGACGAAAATCAGATGAAGTATCAACTTCATCAATCGCGATCAACCGCAGAGCAGTTGAAATTTCTAGAGCCCAATTACACAGTGGCTGAACTGTACACCTTGCAAGCTTCACCAAGTTTTCAAAGGCTGTAGCACTTACGATAGGTGATCGCAGCAATGGATCCAAAAAGGTAGCCTGGGAAAGAGATATGGTGAGTGTAAGAGGTTAACAATTGTTGCTGAAATATATTCATTCACTCTACAGCATATAGATAAGTAAAACTGTTACGGAACTGAGTAAGAAAGCTTTTTACATACCAAAAAAGGTAACTGGCTGTGACAAAACACAGGATTAGCAAGACCCATCTCCCCAAGAGCATGGAGTACCAACGAAAGACTTTTTTGTATCCTGTGAACATTTTCCCGTGTTGAGGCCTCCTCTTTGAGCATCAGTTCCCGTGCTTCTTCCTTTGCAGTTTTTCCTTTGTCTGAAATTATTAATTGGCTGAAGAAAATATATATGCAGGGGCATAATAATCAAAGGTAGATTTATACCAGCTTTCTTGGTCAACTTTGAAGTGTCCCTTCTGCCTGAATTTGCAGCTTCTCTACTAGCCAATCCTTTCTTTAGAGAATGATTAGAACTCTACATGAGCCACCAAGAAGGATATGTTATTAGATCCCTAATGCTAAAAGGGGGAATCATGTATCAAGTATAAAACATATAAAAATAGAATAAACCCATTTTAAGTACCGGCTCCTGCCTTGTGTACTTGGCACCAATCGTCTCAGCAACATATATACCTTGCTCACTTAAAAGCATCCCCTCAGGTGTATGGAATATCTGGAATAACAACATGAGAAAATAAGAGTAACAACTACCCATGTATGAAACGTTACAGTGAAATGTTAGAGCTCAGTAAAAGTGAGGAGATCTACATTGATGTCGGTCACTGAGAGCATATCATGAGAGAGTCGATCTGGAAGTTCTTGCAGATGCTAGAAAAATAAAACATAAGACATCAGGAAAATTAAACGGGACAACCTCTTTAATTAGTAACAAAGTTTCTTAAAATAAATATACCATCTTAAACACTGTAAATGTATCCTCTGGCGCCAGAGACATTAATGTGGACAAGGAAGATACTGCCGCTTCCTGCTCGGGAATTTTAGAACTCATTAAACCCATCGGTCCAAGTAGACTCTGAAACAATCATTCAAATCAACAGTTAATTAGTGATGCCAAGAAAAAAGAAAAAAAAAAATCACAGGTTTTGGTGACATAGGTGTCATTGTTCGTGAGATTACCTTGCAAACACTTCTTCCATTGGTCGACAAAAAAGTAGCAACATCAAAACCACAAGTTTTGAGACACTTTTGCAATCTCTGAGTGTAACAGAAAGTGAAAATCAATGTTCAAAATGCAAATAAGAGATGTATACGTAGAATTAACCATGTAAAGAGACCAATGTCAAGATTACCTTCCAGACAGCGTCTCTTTTTGCAGTCCCAACTATGCTTGGATGATGCGAGCAAAATATGCTACGAACAATCCATGAGCTTGGAGGTCCAGTAACTGCTGCCGATGATATGACAATCAAAGCCTTCACTAACACCTCTACAGAAGGAACGAAAGGAGCTTGATGATCCACAGGATTTTCTGCGTCACTACAGAGGTGTCAAGTTAGTGCCTAGAAGGAACAAGTTGCTATTGACATCGAGGTCCAAACCTTTCAAAACGTTAAATTAATCGAACCGAATAAAAAGCCAAGATCAGAGAAATAATAGGAGATAAATCATAGCGCACCAAACACAGAACATGAAAGAATTTAAGGTACCAAAAGAGCTTATCATCAGTACCTGGTTCTAGGAGAAACGATTTGGTCCCCAGTTATGGAAAGAAAGTCCGAGAACTCGTCTAAAAGAGTAGTGGCTAGCTGTGAACTTGCGAGAAAGATCTTTGTAACAGAACTGTAAGCTGTTTTACGAACATTCCAGCTTGGATGGCAAAGTAGAAATAGAAGCAACTGCATAGAAAAGAGATGAAACATAAGTCCAGAACAGGTAGAAACGGGTCAGAAAACATGAACTCACTAACTACCTTTGATAGTGATTTCAGTGAAAATGCTTCCAAAACCCTGAATTCAGGTAGATAGTCAAACTTCCAGAAACTGTTCAAGCAATGAATCTCACACATTAGACAGGAGTATTACCTGGAGGAATGTTCCACGAGGAGCACCTCAAGAAGCTCAACACATACTACACAATCTTCACTCGAAAGTTTTGAGGCCTTTCAATTGTGACATGCAAAGATAAGAGAGAAAACGAAGAAAATGGCAGCAAAGTAAAAAGTAAGTACCCTGCCATAGCAAGAGCAGATCATAGAATAAGTACCAAACAAAACCTGTAGAAAATATTACCAAACTAATTTGCACAAGTGAAGGCTCATTTAGAGATATCAAAGTCCATAATTTCTCCTTCACCACAGTATCCTCTGAGTTCACAAAGAAGAAACACAACATTAAGGAGAAAGTAATGCAGGACCTTATGGTTATACTGCATAAGAGGAGTGTGACTCGTAAGTTGTTGGTTTGAACCTGCTTTGATGTCACAGGCAGCAATTTTGGAAACGGTCAGTAGAGCATATATCCCATCTAGACGTTGTACTGCCTTTGTAAATCCTGTCTTTACAAGTTGAATTAAAGGGGATAGCAAGGCTGATATCTGTAGGATAAATTCGGTAGCATATTTAGTTAATGAGAGGGTTTATATAATATAAACCAGAAAAGTTGTTTGCAAGGACACCTGGGATATAGTATCAGGATTTCTGCATATGATTCGTAGACAGCGGAGATGCCCCCTCCTTAGAGTTTCTTTCTCCTTGAGGCCGGTAGCAATAAAAGAAACTAAGTTTGGTTGGATAGTATCAGAAGATCGTGACGCCCAGGAAGCAACGGCAGACAAGATAGAAATTTTTACGTCTTCATTTCCTATAAGATAAAAAAAAAAGTAATCAGTAAGCAGATGACATAAGGTAAAGAGTTGAAAGATAACTGCCAAGGATGATAACTGAAATAGGGAAAAAAACAAATGTGGAAATTACGGAAATGAGGACATCCTCCAACTGTCTTGTTAACTTTTGGTGCGCACAACGGGATATGAAGAACAACTAATACTTTACCTTCATCCTTGTAGCAGGCTATGAGAAAGCTGCATACTGTCGTCGACAAACAACCAATATACTTTCCTTCAGGAGCACTTGCAAGTTCTTGCACTGCATTCAGCATTCCAATTCTTTGATGTGGAGATTGAAGTCTTCCTTCAGAACCTTAAGACAAAAGTCCACAGTAAATCATATAATATCAACCAGGAAAATAACTCAACCACAACCCAGCCTATCTGCTGTCTATAAACAGAGACGTGTCAGGCTCATATATATCTCCATGAGGTATTATTAATTAAATAACCAGTAAGAGTAATGTTATAAAAAAAGTGATCAAAAAGGCAGAAAGACCAACCTCCAATTATGGCTTTAACTGAAGCAAACATTGCTTCTATAGTATCAGGATTACTTGATTTTTCACTTAAGCACCTAACCATTGACAAAGCTCCAAGACGCCTGTCTTCATCCACATGTCGAGCTTGTGGTAATATAACTGGTAGCAGTTCCAGGGCATACTTACTTAAATCAATGTTAACATTAGCTAATAGAAAGCCAACAGATTCCAAGACAATTTCTGGATTGCGCTTCAACATTTTAACAGCTGCTGGAAGGATGACAGTTTGAAATTCCTCATGCGACAACCGTTGAAGAAGAGGTTGGAAGCATTTACTAAGATTTTGTTTCTGCTTTTCTCTGGCATTCAGGACATCTTTAACATAGATATCAATAAATATGGCCTGCAGACGAGAAACAAACAGATTGATGATTTAAAAAAGAAATAATAGAATTGAGAAGGAAAGGAAAACATTTGCAAATCTAGTTTTGTTTAAGAAGCAGAGAATAATGAGTGCAGTGAATTAAATTATACCTTAGACTGTTCAAATAGAGCAGGAGACGAACAAGAGAACTCTAGTAGTAGTCCTAATAACTCAGGGGCATCCTTACATGGAATCCGGGAACCTTTCACTTCATCCATATATAAATTGTAGATAGCTTGTGACTACAAAAGAACAACCGAATTCTAAATCGATATAGTTCATACAATTGAATACTTCATAAATAAATAAAAATGTACAGCGTGAAGCCAGCCAGACCTGAGAGAACAAATGAAACATAAATCTTTTACAAGCCCTCTGCATGCGGAAAGAGCTCTCCATAATATTACGAAGTATGGAAGCCTGTGTTGATGCTACTCTAACAAATGCATTCTTCGAAACTGTAGCGAACTGACTATTTTCCAGAAGAAGACATGACCAAGTTAGTAGTCTGTAACAGACGGAACCAAAACAACATTTCAACTGTTTTTCCATAACTTGTACAAGCATGGCCGCAAAAGTTTTCATGAAAGTAACATTTCCCAGGCCGTTGACAATCAAATCATCCACAGCTTTCCGTGAGCTGCGGTCATCATATATAGCCAATGTTTGAAATATTATGTCAACCAGAACGGGTGCAATCTCAGACGTCATATCTGCAAATAAATCATTTAGGATAACCTGAAATTAGAATGCTGTACAGACTAAAATTCCCAGCGAAGAGGAAAATCTGTCACAGTATGTTTACACCAATCAGTATGCCATGTGCAGCAATCACAAAATATGAAATTTACAATCTCCTGCAATGGACCATCTGCCTAGACTATTTCGAAGAACAAATCCAGTTCAATGATTCGATCTTTACACTTGAACTAACTAGGATTTATTAACTTCAGTTCACAATCAAAGTCAAAAATTAGCCTCAAGCTGTTAAACAAAGAGAAATAATCTTAAACGGAACAGTCGAAACTATTAAACCCATATTGAATGTTTACCGGAATTCTGAAGAATCTCCGGGATATCATGGCGGAAGATCCGGAGTCTAATTAAAGTGGAGCTTGTAGAGACAGAACCCGAGATGGCGAGAAGAGACTCCGACGGAGAAGCCATTTCTTTCCACGGAGATTGAACGGAGCCAGGTTTGGTAGGTCAGAACAATCGTAAAAGGCAAAACGGTGAAGCGTCTTCTCCTTCTCTGTGGCTGGCTACTAGGGTTTAGGCTAAGCCAGTTGGTTTGCACAAGATGAAGAGTGAAAAGTTAATGATACTGAACTTAGCTTTTGTTTGGGCTTTGATTTAAGTTTGGATAAGTCATTCAGGCTTTTAAGTTCATCGATTCACTTTTTTTTTTCTCAAACCCATTAAATTACCTTTTTTTTTTTTTTTTTTTTTNATAGTTTAGATGTTATATTTAAGAAACAGAAGCTGGTTTGTAACATCAGCTCTTACAAACAAAAAAATGGAAAGAAATGAGCACATGTAATAGACACTAAAACTCAATGGATGTACAATGTATAAATAGACAGGGTTCAAGTCACCAAACTGATATCATCCGGAGTCTTGGAAGTGGCAGCATCGGATCTAGATGCATGCACAGAATATGAAGCACATCATCATGAAGTTTTGTCCGCTTTGATGACAGTAAAATTCGCTCCAGTATCTGGCAAGACAAAAGCACAGCTCGTTCTAGTGAAAGTAACTTCCAAGTTAGAATATTGTAAACAAAAATGGTAAGAAACACACCGGGAAAATGAATGTGAAGGTATCTACAGGAAGTGGTCCGGGTTTGCAAGATATGGATAACCCGTTTATAATCCTCTCAAAAAGACCCTCATCTGTTTTCCCAGCCTTATCAACTGATGGACGAAAATCAGATGAAGTATCAACTTCATCAATCGCGATCAACCGCAGAGCAGTTGAAATTTCTAGAGCCCAATTACACAGTGGCTGAACTGTACACCTTGCTAGCTTCACCAAGTTTTCAAAGGCTGTAGCACTTACGATAGGTGATCGCAGCAATGGATCCAAAAAGGTAGCCTGGTAAAGAGATATGGTGAGTGTAAGAGGTTAACAATTGTTGCTGAAATATATTCATTCACTCTATAGCATATAGATAAGTAAAACTGTTACGGAACTGAGTGAGAAAGCTTTTTACATACCAAAAAAGGTAACTGGCTGTGACAAAACACAGGATTAGCAAGACCCATCTCCCCAAGAGCATGGAGTACCAACGAAAGACTTTTTTGTATCCTGTGAACATTTTCCCGTGTTGAGGCCTCNAATGACTGAAACCCAAATCCTTAGCAACACCAACATGGCTAAGAAAGGGGAGATTTCTTTCATTTGACAAACATTCATCTGACAAGAGGAGAAGACATACCAGCGCACGGGATATTAAAAATGTCATAACAGCAGGAAGGTCCTTTGTTGTCAATACATCGGCAGCAGATTGCAGTGCTAAGGCTATTCCTTGCCTTCCTATCCAACCAGCATCAAAGACATCCTCACCAGACGTAGCATCACGGATGTACAGAGAAAATAAAGTTGAAAGAGATAGCTGAAAAACCAATTAATCTTTAAAAACCATACTTCTTGCCACCAAAAAAAAAAAGTAATAATTAAGGAAATGCAGTGACCTGGATTGATGCCGGGCTTTCATGAAGAGCATCAGCCAATGCTTCTGCTGCAGCTAATCGGACATTGAGATTTGTATGAGAAAGTGCTTTAAAGATTCCTGAATAATCAATCCCCAAATCATATCCATAACGGGACCATATATCATCTGCTGCTTCAGCTACTGACTGCAACCATTAAGATCACGGAGCATCAGATGGAGGAATAACAAAACANTATCAACAGTTAATTAGTAATGCCAAGAAAAGAAGAAAAAAAAATCACAGGTTTTGGTGACATAGGTGTCATTGTTCGTGAGATTACCTTGCAAACACTTCTTCCATTGGTAGACAAAAAAGTAGCAACATCAAAACCACAAGTTTTGAGACACTTTTGCAATCTCTGAGTATAACAGAAAGTGAAAATCAATGTCCAAAATGCAAATAAGAGATATATACGTAGAATTAACCATGTAAAGAGACCAATGTCAAGATTACCTTCCAGACAGCGTCTCTTTTTGCAGTCCCAACTATGCTTGGATGATGCGAGCAAAATATGCTACGAACAATCCATGAGCTTGGAGGTCCAGTAACTGCTGCCGATGATATGACAATTAAAGCCTTCACTAACACCTCTACAGAAGGAACGAAAGGAGCTTGATGATCCACAGGATTTTCTGCGTCACTACAGAGGTGTCAAGTTAGTGCCTAGAAGGAACAAGTTGCTATTGACATATAGGTCCAAACCTTTCAAAACGTTAAATTAATCGAACCGAATAAAAAGCCAAGATCAGAGAAATAATAGGAGATAAATCAGAGCGCACCAAACACAGAACATGAAAGAATTTAAGGTACAAAAGAGCTTATCATCGGTACCTGGTTCTAGGAGAAACGATTTGGTCCCCAGTTATGGAAAGAAAGTCCGAGAACTCGTCTAAAAGAGTAGTGGCTAGCTGTGAACTTGCGAGAAAGATCTTTGTCACAGAATTGTAAGCTGTTTTACGAACATTCCAGCTCGGATGGCAAAGTAGAAATAGAAGCAACTGCATAGAAAAGAGATGAAACATAAGTCCAGAACAGGTAGAAACGGGTCAGAAAACATGAACTCACTAACTACCTTTGATAGTGATTTCAGTGAAAATGCTTCCAAAACCCTGAATTCAGGTAGATAGTCAAACTTCCAGAAACTGTTCAAGCAATGAATCTCACACATTAGACAGGAGTATTACCTGGAGGAATGTTCCACGAGGAGCACCTCAAGAAGCTCAACACATACTACACAATCTTCACTCGAAAGTTTTGAGGCCTTTCAATTGTGACATGCAAAGATAAGAGAGAAAACGAAGAAAATGGCAGCAAAGTAAAAAGTAAGTACCCTGCCATAGCAAGAGCAGATCATAGAATAAGTACCAAACAAAACCTGTAGAAAATATTACCAAACTAATTTGCACAAGTGAAGGCTCATTTAGAGATATCAAAGTCCATAATTTCTCCTTCACCACAGTATCCTCTGAGTTCACAAAGAAGAAACACAACATTAAGGAGAAAGTAATGCAGGACCTTATGGTTATACTGCATAAGAGGAGTGTGACTCGTAAGTTGTTGGTTTGAACCTGCTTTGATGTCACAGGCAGCAATTTTGGAAACGGTCAGTAGAGCATATATCCCATCTAGACGTTGTACTGCCTTTGTAAATCCTGTCTTTACAAGTTGAATTAAAGGGGATAGCAAGGCTGATATCTGTAGGATAAATTCGGTAGCATATTTAGTTAATGAGAGGGTTTATATAATATAAACCAGAAAAGTTGTTTGCAAGGACACCTGGGATATAGTATCAGGATTTCTGCATATGATTCGTAGACAGCGGAGATGCCCCCNAGGCATAATAATCAAAACTATAGAGGTAGATTTATACCAGCTTTCTTGGTCAACTTTGAAGTGTCCCTTCTGNTATCAGAAGATCGTGACGCCCAGGAAGCAACGGCAGACAAGATAGAAATTTTTACGTCTTCATTTCCTATAAGATAAAAAAAAAAGTAATCAGTAAGCAGATGACATAAGGTAAAGAGTTGAAAGATAACTGCCAAGGATGATAACTGAAATAGGGAAAAAAACAAATGTGGAAATTACGGAAATGAGGACATCCTCCAACTGTCTTGTTAACTTTTGGTGCGCACAACGGGATATGAAGAACAACTAATACTTTACCTTCATCCTTGTAGCAGGCTATGAGAAAGCTGNAAAGTACCGGCTCCTGCTTCGTGTACTTGGCACCAATCGTCTCAGCAACATATATACCTTGCTCACTTAAAAGCATCCCCTCAGGTGTAAGGAATATCTGAATAACAACATGAGAAAATAAGAGTAACAACTACCCATGTATGAAACGTTACAGTGAAATGTTAGAGCTCAGTAAAAGTGAGGAGATTTACATTGATGTCGGTCACTGAGAGCATATCATGAGAGAGTCGATCTGGAAGTTCTTGCAGATGCTAGAAAAATAAAACATAAGACCTCAGGAAAATTAAAC
>NC_025691.1:11675024-11675755 GCF_000633955.1 Camelina sativa
TCCATAACTTGTACAAGCATGGCCGCAAAAGTTTTCATGAAAGTAACATTTCCCAGGCCGTTGACAATCAAATCATCCACAGCTTTCCGTGAGCTGCGGTCATCATATATAGCCAATGTTTGAAATATTATGTCAACCAGAACGGGTGCAATCTCAGACGTCATATCTGCAAATAAATCATTTAGGATAACCTGAAATTAGAATGCTGTACAGACTAAAATTCCCAGCGAAGAGGAAAATCTGTCACAGTATGTTTACACCAATCAGTATGCCATGTGCAGCAATCACAAAATATGAAATTTACAATCTCCTGCAATGGACCATCTGCCTAGACTATTTCGAAGAACAAATCCAGTTCAATGATTCGATCTTTACACTTGAACTAACTAGGATTTATTAACTTCAGTTCACAATCAAAGTCAAAAATTAGCCTCAAGCTGTTAAACAAAGAGAAATAATCTTAAACGGAACAGTCGAAACTATTAAACCCATATTGAATGTTTACCGGAATTCTGAAGAATCTCCGGGATATCATGGCGGAAGATCCGGAGTCTAATTAAAGTGGAGCTTGTAGAGACAGAACCCGAGATGGCGAGAAGAGACTCCGACGGAGAAGCCATTTCTTTCCACGGAGATTGAACGGAGCCAGGTTTGGTAGGTCAGAACAATCGTAAAAGGCAAAACGGTGAAGCGTCTTCTCCTTCTCTGTGGCTGGCTACTAGGGTTTAGGC
>NC_025691.1:11676758-11677525 GCF_000633955.1 Camelina sativa
AACAACTAATACTTTACCTTCATCCTTGTAGCAGGCTATGAGAAAGCTGCATACTGTCGTCGACAAACAACCAATATACTTTCCTTCAGGAGCACTTGCAAGTTCTTGCACTGCATTCAGCATTCCAATTCTTTGATGTGGAGATTGAAGTCTTCCTTCAGAACCTTAAGACAAAAGTCCACAGTAAATCATATAATATCAACCAGGAAAATAACTCAACCACAACCCAGCCTATCTGCTGTCTATAAACAGAGACGTGTCAGGCTCATATATATCTCCATGAGGTATTATTAATTAAATAACCAGTAAGAGTAATGTTATTAAAAAAGTGATCAAAAAGGCAGAAAGACCAACCTCCAATTATGGCTTTAACTGAAGCAAACATGGCTTCTATAGTATCAGGATTACTTGATTTTTCACTTAAGCACCTAACCATTGACAAAGCTCCAAGACGCCTGTCTTCATCCACATGTCGAGCTTGTGGTAATATAACTGGTAGCAGTTCCAGGGCATACTTACTTAAATCAATGTTAACATTAGCTAATAGAAAGCCAACAGATTCCAAGACAATTTCTGGATTGCGCTTCAACATTTTAACAGCTGCTGGAAGGATGACAGTTTGAAATTCCTCATGCGACAACCGTTGAAGAAGAGGTTGGAAGCATTTACTAAGATTTTGTTTCTGCTTTTCTCTGGCATTCAGGACATCTTTAACATAGATATCAATAAATATGGCCTGCAGACGAGAAACAAACAGATTGATGATT
>NC_025691.1:11679425-11733365 GCF_000633955.1 Camelina sativa
ACTTTTTTTTTTTTTTTTTTCTATTCCATGAATACACTACCCTCTATTTTTTTGTCTTACCTCGCTTTTTGCATTTACACCTATTTTTGCATAAATATCTTTCATTTTGACCTACTTTTTGTTATTGATATATTTTTCAACATTTCCTTACTATTGTTCACAAATTTTGTGACCAATTTGCCCTAAAAAATCAGCAAGCTAAGAGCAACTCCAACGCACACCGGAAAACATCAATTATAGTGCAAAAGCACTCCAACCCAACGGCATAACAAACACTATCCTATTTTTTTAGTGTTTTGTGAATAGTGTGTTGCATTATATTTGGTGTAACACTAATCACAAAACATTAAAAAAAAAAAGATTATTCTATTTGTAGTTTTGATTTAAAAATATATCTAACCTATTGTTTATCCATTGAAAACCAAATATACCATCAATTTTATTAAAACTATCTTATTACAATTAATAATATGAACTATTAACTACATTTGATATAATTTAAAATAAATAATTTAGATAAATATTTAAAATAAATATCAAATTGATTAAGATTAATTATTCATATTAAAGTTTAATAAACTTGTGGATACATAATATTACAAAATTAAAACTAAACAAAAAATTTAAGAGAAATACCCTAAAATAGCACTAAAACATGTTTTATGGACAACTATACCACACATTCCAAAAATAGCACTATTTAACACATTAAAATATTTAAAATTAAAATTGAAGCCACATGTAGTGAATCATCTCCGAAAGAGAAAAAAATTCATGACAAACCAAATCAAGACCAAATCGGAAGGTCTTTGATTTGGTTTGAACGACGAAATAAAATCATTTACCCCTCGAACTTTATTCAAAAAGAGATCAGAACTGGATTATTTAAATGGATTGCATCTAGCTATGTACTACAAAACTTCATACTACTCGAATGATTCGGGTGAAAAATAAATAGATACTTGGTTTGGTTGTTTATGAATTGGATCAGGTTTAGTTTAATAGCCAAACCAAATTTAACTGGTTTAATATTTGGTTTAGATTATAAACTGATTAAACCTAGATTTATGGAAAAATAGATGATAATTTTCGATTTGGAGAAATATAGGTTGAGAGGCATTTGTGCATAGACATCTAAGACAAAGCTAAAGTTTGGGCTCTATCTGATAAGATGTAATAGTTTTGATGGGAAAATAGGACGTGTTCCCTATTTATTAGGATACAAAAAAGAACATATCAAATCAGTTTGTGGTTTGTCATGAATAACTATTAAACAAAAAATTATTCAAGGTAAACAGTGAATTGACAAGTTTATGTGGATTCAACGTTAATGTTTTAGGTTTAAAATTTAGATGTTAGGGTTTAGGGTTTAGGGCTTAGATTTAGGGTTTATGGTACAACAACATCAATCCTTATGTTCATGGTCATGTAGATACCAATAGAATATGTTGGTACTAGTAGCACATGATTAGAAATCCTAAATATTGAAGCTTATACAAGAAACATATTACCCAAACCATATACATAGACATTGAATCTACTAAAAACCTAAATCTTTAAGCCTAACACACTAAAAAATAGACACAAAATGTGAAAACCTAACCATCTCTATATTAGTAAAAGAAAAGTACAAAGCTACTTCTGGGTCGGGTCATTGAAAACAATTATCCAAAAAGAAGACAATCAGATATGGGTGAGAATAACCCGAAGCAAAGTAAATGGGTCATCGAGTTTTTAAACCCAAAACAAACAAAAAAATATTACCCATAAATATAAATAAATATAAACGTCTATAACTTCCCCCAAAAATAAATCCTTCTTCCACGTTATTTCCAATCCAGACTTCATCGTGATTCTCCAAAATTACCACTATCGATCACAAATATTCTCTTTATCATATCAAACTAAACTTCTACGTGAATCACTGAAAATATTTAGGAAAATCGAACAATCACAAAGATATCAATCTCAAACAAATATGTTGACTACCAAAATGATCCTAAATTTAAGCAACATAATTTGAGTCACGTAATTGATTGATTTCCAAATCAAAATACTCATTAATTATACTATCCTAAACTAACAAACCCCATATATTTCAGAATTAAAAGAGAATATACCCTAAAACTAACCTATCAAGTGACCGATCTATCATCCTATTAATATATGTCAGTCATCTAAGCTGAATTCATCATATTTTCTACAATTTCTATGCTTCATTTTCTTATTCTTCTTTACAAATGACGGTCATTCTTCCAATCACAGACTTTTCATCAATCAAGCCAGTCAAGATTGGCTGGAGGATTCAAGTCAAAATCGTTCAATCTTGGAAACTGTACACTACTTATTCTGGTGAGACCATTGCAATATTCATTTTATATGATTTCAGTTTATATATTACAATGAAGTTTGAAACTGATTATCAATGTGGTCTTCTATGTTTTTAGGGAACTCTTATTCATGTGATGGTTAAGAAACAACAACTTACTAAGGTCAAGAGAATGGCCGTACCTAGTCATTGAGAATTTTGCATTGACGAATGCAATGGAAAAATTTAGGGTTACAAAGCACGCTTATTGCTCAACACTTCTTCAATTGTACCATGTGCGAATAAATACATGAAAATCCACTGACCCGCGACAAAACTTCTTTTGACAAAAAAGAAGCAATGGCATAAAATAATTATGCAAATCCACTGATACGCTTCACATAACAAGATAACAAATATATTTGCTAATGATATTATGTTCTTATTTTGTTATGAATAGAAAATCAATAAAGACATATTTGGTTACATTAATTTTTTTTTTCAAATGTGATGTCTATTAACATTTGTTTATCAGGACATCTAAACTAAAGCATATGTTCTCTATTCAGGAATTTACAAAATTTCAATCAATATATGACCTATTCAAATTGTTTTATTTTTGTCTCATAGGCTTTTTAATTTTAATATTTGTTTTTTTTTGTGCAAAATATTTGGTTCAATCTTACATGCATTACCTTTGTTTCTCATCAGCAGATAACTCGAGACCTCCAAAAGTATTGATTCATTTGGAAGAATGACCAAATATTCTTCTCAGCCGACGATAAGTAAATATGGATGTGAACCGACGAGCCCCAAATTCATATTCTCCTCAGCTGTCTTAAGAGTGATGGATTTTTAGAAAGTGATTGTTCTCAGATTTTTGTGTATTTCGGAAACTTGTATAGAAAAATATAACTAATAGGAATAGCTTACCTTTGCAAAAATATCAGTTCGATCAACGAATTATTGTTGTACTCGGTTCGCTTTGAATTCATGATATCTTTGATGATAGAGAAATTTACAGATCAAGAAGATGAAATTATTATGTTTTATTGGTTGCTCACTTTCCCTTTCTATTTTTTTTATTGGCGAGATAGAAATTAAAATAAAAAAATTTTGGGCTTTATGGTCTTGGAAATTTGCCAGAGTTGTTATTCATACTTAATAGGTTCTTTCCTTTGTGTTTAATTATTGAACCCACGACCATCGGTTATTTTCTTAACAGTAATTTCTTAAAATATATTTTTCTGTATTTAGTATATAGTAGTTATAATCAACTGACATTTAGATTTCAGATGAAAAAAAAATGCCATTCAAAAGAAACCTTGTAATATTAATTGAGAATTATTACGTGAAATGCTATTTAAATAGGTGTCTTGCGAACCATAAAACAAAAACAAAGGTAAAAAAATGTGAAATTACTCATACTGATTTTGAGTATATCTGATTTAGTTCGACCTGTAACACAAATTATTATAAAATATTTCCAATTTTAATTAAAAATCTAACCATAATTTAGATATTTTTGTGTGGATTATTTCCTATATTTTAATAAAAATTAAATATTCAAACAACAAATGCATATATCCCGTCAAAAGTTTTACCCAATCTCTTATGGTAAATATTGTCGAAGGATAATTATTTTAAAATAAATAATTTGCAACATGTCAAAACATGTATGCAATTTTCCAATGGGTCAGAGCATTTAGAAAAATTTAGCTCAATAATATTATACTTTGTATTAAAATTTTCACCTTTTTTAATTATTTATTATACCAAAATTCATTCTCTTACAATTTACTTTTTTCCTTCTATTGTCTTATCCAAACTCATTGTAAAAATCTATAATTCACTGTAATCGACTGCATTATACTAAAATGAGAATTTAACATATTCCAATCTGTTATAGGCCGCATTTATTCGTGAATATTCTCCCGCGCTATAGCGCGGATCCGATCCTAGTGTATCTTAAAAAGTGAACATTAATGCACTAACTCCACATGGATTTCATGTTACTATCCACATGTGTAACTTGTATCCACGAATTGTAATAGTATCCACATGACCATGATTGTATGGATTTGATGATGTCGTTGTAACTTGTAACCACGACTATTAGTATCCACATGACCATGTGTAACTTGTATCCACGAATTGTAATAGCATCCACATCAAGCATATACACATCTTATATAATCAAACAAGAGTTTCAAAGGGTGTCTAAATGGAAACATATTTATTGATTGGAGTTATAGTGCAAATTTTTAGATAGAAAAGTATGTTAGAATACAATTTATAGATAGAAAAGTATTATTTACTTAATTTAGTTTGGACTTAAAAATTGTTGATTTGGCTATGAACACCATTTAATTATATTTGATTTAGATTGAACTCATAAATTACTCTAATTTTTGTGGAAACAAAAAATTGAAAGATGCAAACAATGTTTATCTACAAGTTACACCTAAAATATAAATGAAATAAAATGAAAAACAATAAATTCAAAAAAATAAATGAAAAACAAATGTTGAAGAATGGAATACCAAGGAAAAAAAGAGCAAAATGAGAAGGGAAAAAAAGTAAAGATGAAAATGAATAATTAGAGATTTTGTGAATTTAACTTTGATGTAAAAAATAGAATAAAAGATAAAAAGAAAGAAAAGAGAGTTGAGGGGGTATATTGTAATTATATAAGTGAAAAGTATAGAGATAACAAAAGTAGGTGTATGTGTGATTAAAGTTGAAGAAAGTATGTGTGAGTGCAAATATACCAATAATGTATGTCTTGTTTTCACGGGAAATTTCAGATGAGAAAAAAAATTAAAAAGCGAAAAACGTTCTTCATTAGAATAGGGCTTACGAACTTTTCTACCAAAAAGAAAAGGATAAACTATATTAACTCATAATTACATTTTATAAAGTATTATTACGTACAGAAGGAAGTGTCTTCCGTAGATTATTCAAAATGTCCAACAGAAGTATGGAAATGAAAATGTTGTCTGTCATGAATCTCATAACATCAGAAAATATTGTTTATGCTAGAATCATCTATGTAATGGTTCTTAGAATTTGTAATAAATAATCAATCCAAACATAAAAAAAATAAGGTATTATTTGTTTTAATAAGATATTACACAAATTGTCATAACATATAAAATAATTTAGAAGATAACTTGTAATAAATCGCGGAACAACATTTAAAAAAAAATCAATAATGTTATATCTTTCATATTTATAAATTTATTATTAAAATTATATGACTTTAGTTCCAAAAATAATTAACTTAAAATAAGGATTTATATGAATATAGACTTGATTGTTGTTTGTTAGACGTTCAAATAAATTTTATTATGTGAATTTTTATTATAATAAATTAATAGTTGTAGTTTTTCATAATATAATTTTAATCTATATTATAAAATTTTATAGTTTCAGTTTCATGTATGAGTGTGATAGAGCGGTTTAAGATAGGTATAACATCTCTCATTTAACTCGTCTTAGATCTACATCAAATATTTTGTTCGTTTTAGTAGGACAACACGTAAAAAATATATATAATCATATTTATGTCTCTAATCCGATCCATCACATATTACGCGAGTAATTTTTTGCTATAGTTTATCTCCTAGTAAAAGATAATAATTATAATATTGTAATAATGAGCAAATAAAATTTATTAATTTATTAAACTGCATTTGTGCATAAGTTAAGTATTACCAATCCACCAATGTGAAACGTTGAATACACATTTTCATAAATTGAGGAATATATCCTTAAAATATATATCAAATCACAACATATGCATAAAAAACGCTATATACTTATTAATCATATATATAACTAGAGATGGACTCGTGCGTTGCACGAGTTTTGTTTAATTTTTAATCAATATATTATAGGAAAATTAGCACTTAGACCTACTTTTGATCCATCTTCTTTCACTTACACCTACTTTCTACTCTTACTATACTTTTTCAACTTATTAGCTTAGGTGTCTTTATTTATTGGCAAAACTACCTTGGACCCAATGTAGATAACTGTGCAACTAATAATTAGAAATGGTTATATGACATTTGTGTTTGACCGTTAGATCGTAACTAGCTTTTAGATCTGAGGTTTGTAAGTAATTGTGGAAGAAGCTTCCTTTCGGCCAATTTGTTTTTGTTTTCTCTCTCTTCTTCTCTCTCTCTCTCTCGAACTCAAACACAAATATTTCTTTTTCTTTTGTAAATAGATTGTGTACATTCAGATCTTAACAAAATTCTTTACATTTGGACAATTTATCTACAAATCTTAAGCTAGTTCTGTAATCCATGGAGACCCAACAACTATTCACCTCCGCCCCGGCAGCCTCCTCCACTCCGACTCCGACAACTTTCTCTGCTCTGATTTTCGTCGGAGTTAATTTGAGCATCAAAACCCAAAACCACTCTGATCAGCTTTGTTATGATCTCTTTGCAAGGTTCATGTGTTACCCAAAACTCAAAGAACATAAAAAAAAAAGAGCTTAAGATGATTAGTTACGGACCTTAACTTGAAAAGAAACATAAACAAAGTTTGGTGGATAAATAAATTATGGATAGGTCTTCATGGATTCATTCAATGTTAGTCTCTTTTCCACCACCAGTTTGGAATGTGCGGCAATAACAAAGTATATTCATACATTAAGATTCATGATTTCCATCCAAGCCCATCCACTTAACTTTGACCACATGGTCATTAACCCTAATTTGTCGACATATGTTTGTTGGACATGAGCACATGCTTTCTTCTGTTATGATATCATTTAGTTTAGTTTGATCGCTACAAATGATAACCATGTGTACATGGTAGCATCGATATCATTGGTGTTTTGTTCATTCATATTCTGTAGGTATAGTATTGTTATTGTAGGATATCATTTAGTTTAGTTTGATTGCTACAAATGATAACCATGTGTAAATGGTAGCATGGATACCATTGGGGTTTTGTTTATTCATATTCTGCTTTCATTGTTGTGTGTTTATAATGCTCTGTTTTTATAATGCTCTGATTATTATGCTTTGCTTTCGTTATTTTGACATTTTGAACAAAAGAAAAAAATCAATATCACAGT
The DNA here is from genome assembly GCF_000633955.1 of Camelina sativa. NCBI lineage: Eukaryota > Viridiplantae > Streptophyta > Magnoliopsida > Brassicales > Brassicaceae > Camelina > Camelina sativa. Next base: position 11,686,829 of record NC_025691.1, read on the forward strand.
TAAGTACATCTAATATTTTAAGCATATAATTTTGAAAATCCCAAGAATCAAAATCGATTAATCATGTAAACCCAAAACTCAATTTTTCTGACGGGATTGAAATTTAAGTTTAAAAACTCACAAGACAACAAATAATCAGTAAAATGACAATCAAACTAAGAAACCCATATAGAATTTCACATTATCTGAAGATTTCTCTTACTTTGGATCTCTATCCTTGTCAGAATGGTTTTTGTCATTGGCTTCTTTATTAACTTTCTGCAGATCTTCCATTGATGCGCAAAGAGAGAAAAGAGAGAAGAGAGGGAGAGAGAGAGAGGGAGATAGAGAGAGAAAGAGAGAAAGAGATGAAAAACAGAGAGAGAGATAGTTAGATAGAAGGAGTTAAAAGGAGTTAGATATGTAATTAAACTTGAGAAAAGTATATGAGTAGTAGAAAGTAGGTATGGGTGCAAAATCCTCTATATTATAGTATATAATTGTAAAATATAACTATATGTATATATGTTTATTAGAGGTCATCCATTTTTATTTTTTTTAGTGATGTGTGCTTTATTTATGTATGCTTGTTTTTAAATTACATATCCATTATATTATTACTTTAACTAAAATAATATATTCTTTAAATAATTATTTACCTAACATTCATGAAATCCGAACTTTTGTATTACTTATTTTATTTGGTATAATAAAAATAAAAATATCCTAATGATGAGTTAAAACCAAATTAAAATAATTGTATAAAAACCTAACTTTATGCATAGACTTATAAAAAAATAAAAAACAAATTCATTCTTCAATTATTGGTTTCCTCTGTTGAACATCAATTGGTTCTTGACATTCGTTACGGATTTCGCGTTTGGTTCCGTAAACACATACAGACAAACCATTAATATATTAAGCGAAATAATATTTTGTATTTAGCAAACATAACACATCAATTATATATATGATATTTACTTTTATTTGGTCTATAATCTCCGAGAATGAAAAAGTTTGATATGCATTAAAATCAAACTTTTTAACTTGAATCTCGAACAAATAAGTATTTCCAACAATTGAATGCACAAATGTGGGAACGTCTTCTAATTATTTTTCGCCCAAATTATTTTTTATCTATATGAACAACATAATAACAGTTAATTGAATTTCAAGTCTAAATAAATTAATTCATACAATAAAATAATTTTCTACAATTTGTAGCTCTTATGATTTATGCAGTTGTTCCGGTGTTTTTTTCTGCATCTTCCAATTTCATTTTAAATACACAACATTCAATATCAGGTCTGTCACTCGCATTCTCATTTCCCGCCTGTTTTATATGTTTGTTCACTTCTTCCCATTTTGGATTTGTTGTTCTAGTGATAAAAATGTCTGGATTTCCATACCATCTACATATTGTCATTGTGTCTCGATAATTCTCTACCATTTATCGCGGTCCGCCTGTGAACGAAGATGGTAAAATAATTTTTTGGCCTAGTATTTTTGAATCTGCATCCCCTTTTTCAACTGGACCACATACATTATTGTAAAGATCTGTTGTAAGTTTTTTTTCTGGTTATACAGATAAAAGTTCATACGTTCTTGCTCAATAGCAGCGTATGCATCTGATGTAAAAGTACTTCAATTAAATTATCAATCCACAATCTGCATTAATCAACTCACTAAGAATGCACAAAGATGCTTAATCTAAACTTAAACAGAAATAGGTTTATTGTAACAGTCTCAACTAACAAAATGATTCAAAGAAAGAGAACAAAGCAAACTCAGAGCAATATAAACTCAAAACAAACAAGGACAAAACTAAGAACAGATTTTAAATCAAGATTAAACAAGTGAACCTTGGGTAAGGTAATTGACTTGGGAGATAGCTAACCAATCCTAGATGTCTAAGCAACAATCAAGAACAATCATATGGCTACGAACACTTATGCAAATCAATTCATTTCCATGATAAAGATCCTATGCTAATCAAGTGATAATCAACAATTTCCAAAGGCAATCATAAGGTAAGCATGCATTATAATCAAGTCTAAATACCAATAAACACCTTAATCATCAATTTCCATTGGCTAGGTATGCAAAGCTCTTGAATAGTTTGGTTCAAGAATTTCATCAAACACTTTATGGGCATGGAAATCCTAATGTCCAAATTCAAGCTTGATCAAGGCTATCTAGCATTATTAACACTAAACAAGATAGGAAACATATAAATAAAACCCTAGACATCAAAGATCAATCATCTATCTCCCTAATCTACCAAGCCCAAAGTTCTAAAGAATCTACTCACTCATCATTATGATCACACAAAGGAAAGAGTTTGATCTTTGTGAAATCATAATAAGAGATTATAGATTAAGAAATTTGAAAAAGAAATTGCTATTAAAAACTTAGAAGTACTCAATCATTCAACAAACCAAGAGTAGATAGGCTTAAGAACCCTAAGTGGCTGCTAAACAAGAGATAAAACAAAGATTTATTTTTTATTTTTGGTGGAAGACAGGGGAAATTCCCCATATTTTATTAAGAAAAAAAAAGAAACAACCTACAACCGAACACGACGCGAGGTCCCAAACCCAGTAACATCCTCTAAGACAATCAAATTCACAACATCCGGTATAGACTCAAAAATATGCAAACCTAAAGATAAAGAAAAAGCATAGTTGGCTAAACCGTCGGCGAGACGATTCGCTTCCCTATACACGTGAGAAATGCGGACTATCCAGTCCCTTGATAAAAAGTCGTAGCACAATCTTACTAGGAAGGATAATGGATGAGAATCATTAATTCCTGAATTAAGAAACTCAACCACTATCTCTGATTCTACCTCAAACTCCACTCTCGTCGCTCTCTTCTCCCAGGCTATGCATAATCCATAATATACACCCCATAACTCAGCCATAGGTGCAGTACAAATACCAATATTTAGAGAAAAACCCCCATACCAGTTCCCCTCTCCGTCTCGTAATACTCCTCCCGCTGTTGCTAAACCTGGATTTCCGTGTGATGCTCCATCAGTGTTGAGCTTAAACCATCCCTCAGTCGGTAGGCTCCATTTAATCAGCCTATCTTCTCGCACCACACTCTGATCACCACTACGCATGACTGAATTTGCGAGAGAAACTTCAGTAGCATAATCCTTCAAGAAACGTACTCTGTCACGGCATTTGTTGTTTGAACCGAAGACGTTTCCACAACGACATTTCCAACCCCACCAGGCGCTGATAGCAAAGAGTGTGGACCACTCGGCTCCACTAACATCCAAGTATTGTCCCAAGTTAGCATATAACTATTCCAAGACCGACATCTCAAAGAACCCATGTACCTTCATTGTAGCCCCAAGTCTGTGCCAAACTCCTGTCATGGCTGGGCAATCGCGCAGTATATGTATTATCGTCTCATTCCCACTTTTACAGACCTGACAAAGTCCCGAATTACACAAATGTCTCCTGTATCTTTCCATATTGGTCATTAGCACCTGATTCGTCACCAACCATAAGAAGATTTTCACACGTTCAGGTGCTACAACTCGCCAGATGCGATCAAAAAACTGTTGCATCCTCTATTTTGGGACTTGATCCCGTATTAAGAATTGATATGCAGACTTCACCGTGAATTTACCATCCGAACACTCCCCCCATGCTATTTGATTCTTAGCTCCTGTTACATTATCGAGCACTCTAGCGGCTAATTGTAATCGTGTGTTTGCTGACACAAAGGGTGCAATGCGTGATAAATCCCAGCCGATACCATCATTCCATAATTCATGTACCCGAAGTTCACCATAGCCATCCGGAAGTGGCATTGTTGCTGAATCTTGGAGGGGAGAATCAGAGAACCACTTATCTGACCATAATTTGATTTGTCGTCCATTACCAAGTATCCAACATAAACCAGGGAACACCACCTCTCTCAATCCGGTACCAATGCTTCTCCATGTTGCAGACCAATGCCCCTTTGAGGTCAACCAAGACAAATTTTGAGTATCTCCAACTCGATACTTACTTCTTAGTAAAACTGCCCATAAACAGTCCTTCTGCTTTAAAAGTCTCCATCCCAGCTTAGCTATGAGAGCTTTATTCATTGGTTTTGCCTGTCTAATCCCCAGCCCACCCTCTTTCTTTGGTAAACACACCCTATCCCAAGAAAGAAGATGTTGCCTCTTCTTCTCAGCTGAGCTTCCCCATAGAAAGTATCTTGACATTTTATCTAGTCTCTCAAGCGTGTGTTGTGGCAGAGATATTGTGCTCATTGTGTGAACTGGTATTGAAGGCAACACTGCCTTTGTCAACGTAACTCGTCCAGCCAAACTTAAAAACCTTCCTTTCCAGCCTGATAACCTTGAGGAAACTTTTTACAACACATCTCCAAAAGTCTCCTTATTGATTCGTTTATGTAAAATTGGCATCCCCAAATATTTACCCAAGTCTATGGTAGACTTAATACCACTCGCCGCCGAAATCTGTGTTGCCAAGTCCCGATGAACATTATACGAGAAAAAGATTTTAGATTTTTCGAGACTTACTTTTTGTCCTGATGCGTGACAAAATTTCTCCAGAACTCGTCGTATTATCTTCACCTGTACTACTGATGCCTCCGCGAACAGTAGGAGATCATCCGCATAGCAAACATGAGATAGCTTCGGGCCTCCTCTCGATAAAGCAATAGGTTTCCACTCTTTCCCAGCAACAAACAACTCAATCTGGGGGCACAACCGTTCTAAACACAAGACAAACAAGTAAGGGGACAGCAGATCGCCTTGACAAAGCCCTCTCTTTGGAGAAAACGGTTATGTCTTCTCACCATTCCACAGAAGGGTCATGGAAGGACCTGTAACACACTGCATTATCCAACTGACCCAATTCACTGGCAGCCCTACAACCCGAAGTGTTTCTTCAAGAAAGTCCCACTTGATTCCAAAAACAAAGATTAGATAAAAGATAAGTCTCCCCTTAATAGGGTTAATGTATTTATAGGAAAATAGAAGGGAACCCGGGTCAACCCAAAACAGACAGGGTCAAACCCGGGTCAAAGCTAAAACAAGTGTGGACTAAGGCGGCTGTGGGATGGTCTTGGCCGATTGGTGAGGCCGCTTGGCTCCATCGGCCATGACTTGGCCGATGGTGGTGGCCGCTGGTTGCTCTTTTTCGTGGCATGGAGAGTTCAATCGGCCGACTCTTGGATGATGGCCTTGACTGATGGCTTCAATCGGCCATCACTTGGCCGCTGCTCTTGGCCGCTGGTGTCTCCTGTTCGTGGTCCAAGTGAGTTCAATCGGTTGGCTTTTGGCCGATGGTCGTGCTCGATGGTCTCCCACGGCCATGGTTTGGCCGATGGTCTTGGCCGCGTGTGGCTCCTTTCTTCACTCTGGCTGTGTATACATTCACTCAAACAGGTATAACTATTTACAAGCATATCTTATTGGCCTGAAATTACCTCCATTGCAAAGATTACTCAATTTCCAATAACTTAGATGAAGAACTCCGGAGCTAGATCCCAAGGAAAGGTCTTCATATGAGTCGATCTTTGAGGGAATGCAGACTGGTTCCGAATCATCAATCATCTTGTGTGCATCCAAATGTGTGTCTTCCATTATATTGCTAATTATTGACTTATTTGGCTCCAAAGCACACTTTCCTTGTACATCTCTACTCCAACATCTGAGATAAAAAAAACTTGATGCAAAATGCAACCTAAACAACCTAAATGCTCATGAATATGCACAAAACAATGAAGAATTAAGCTCTAAAATTACATAAAAACACAAGATTTCAGCATCAACCACATATTGATGGAAAATATGGCCTGAACAAATTATTGTTCCTGGAGATGTCAATCTTGAATGTATTTGCCTAATTGGTATGCATAATACTCTCACATTGTAACATATGACCTCTTCGTAGTATATCTTTCTATATATGAAAAGGTTCTTTCCATATAATCTTGTTCACCATATGGAAACAATAAAAGATATTGCAGATACATGTACGATGGATGTAAAGAGCTCATGTATTTTGGTTTGTCTATTTTTGGATGCACTATTATATCTCTCTCACAATTTGGAATAGACATGTCACCCACAATAAGTCCAGCCATCTCGTCTCCTTGTGGAAGGTCGAATTGTCTACCACGTTCTTTATTTTTGATTAATCTGATTAAGTATTCTTCAATTGTTCCAGATTCCTATCTATCTCTAACAATTCTAAACACTTTAGCTAACTTGTTGTATTCGTCAAGCATGTCAATCAATCCGCTGAGAATACATTCATTCTACTCATTGTTTTTTCTTTTGGCAAGTGCATTAAGACGATTTTGTAGTTCATCGGTATCATATATGTATAGCTGCGCAAAACATAGTAGATCTCCTTCGATTGGTAGTAGAGATCCAATTTTGTGGTAATTCTAACCATGCATACGAAAAGTGAAAGGACCATTTCCCGAATTGATATCGTAATCAGTTTTTCCACCCATTGATGTAAAAGCAAGCATTGAATTCTATGCTCGTATATTGTTCTGTAACGATGTTGACCGTGACAATAAGTCATCTAAGTAAGTTGGAGGTTGTCAAGATGGTTGCAGCACAACTCATCTTTATTGACAACAAATCAAAAATTTCAACTCTTTTCCACTTTGTTTAAGACTTTCAGATTTCCACACCAAAGCCTCACAATAATTACATGTCACTAAGTCATTGTCTTCTCCTTTATTGTTTCCTGGATAAAGAACAATACACTTTTATAAATTAATGTTATTTAATGCAATTTTATTTAATTGTATAATTATTATAGTAAAGGATATTGAATTTCATAATATAAAATATAATTATTACCACGCTTGTTTGACGTTTTATTCCGGAGACATCTTCATTTTTGGTTTAGAGCATGATTATCTTGATTGTTATTAATACATTCTCTAGAACATGGATTGACATCAAAAATATCTTCAATTATCTTTTTCTGTAATATTCCCTTCCAACATATATGTGGTTAAATTTGATGGGTTTGAATGTTTGCTACTTATAACTTCTTTTGGAAAATTAAAAAAGAAAAAAAAATGAATTTGTTACCATTTTCTTAGCTGCATAGTTGTAAGCTGGGGTCCCTATATTTTGTAAAATAATGTTAGTCAATGATGAAAAAATATGAGTTTTATACTTACGCATTGATTTAGTTTGTTGACCCATGCCTCTAATATAGCTAGTCTAAGCACATTTTCCATCATAGCTAGTCTAAGCACATTTTCCATCATAACAATCTAATCAGTTTCCATCTCTAGTGTTCATGTTTTGAAAATTATAATTGAGTTCGATATATTGGAATGCCCTCTTCCTCTCTCTATATATATGACAAAGATATGAGAGACTACATAACTTAATATTTAAATTCTTTTTCTTTTAGGATTAGGCCAAGAATTCAATATAACTTAGGATTAGTTTGTATAAATATAATTATTGTAGATGGATTTTCTTTAGGAACTACATGTATCTTTATCTTAAGATTATTTTTATAATTTATTTTATGATTAGTAATTTTTTTTTATTTTTATTAAAGATTTTATCTTTTAAAATTAGAAATTTGTGTCAAATTGACACTTGTCACGATCTGGTGAGTTAGTAACTTTTGAAATTGACACGTGTCACGATCTGGTGAGTTGGTAAGATTTTTTTCTTTTAAAATTAGAATTTTGTAGACCTGGGCAATCGGTTTTTCGGTTTAATCGGTTCGGTTTGTTCGGTTTTTCAAATTTTCGGTTTTCTAAAAATTCTGCCGAACTAAACCGAACAAAAATTCGGTTCGGTTTGTTCGGTAATCGGTTTATTCGGTTTGGTTATCCACTTTAAAATCTATTTCGAAGTAAACCGATTTTTGTTATTTCTTCGGCTTATTCGGTTAACCAAACATGAATTAAAAAGAAAAGGCCTGCGACGTTGACATATTATGGCCGACTCTGACCTTTGACAAAGCAACTAGAGAAGAACAACATTATTATATTGTACTAACAAGCATAATAGGATTTAAGCAGCTCTAGTTAAGAAGCATACAAAAAGAAAAGAATAATTGGGGACATAATTACGTGTACTGAAATTAGCGATGTCGAAGTTTTCCTTGTTAGTTGCTCATTTTGTGAAGATTTCCTGATTTAGAGAAAGAAATGTGAAGTAAGAGCAACATAAAGAGATTTACCAAGGGTATGAGAGAGAGAGGGGAAGGAGAAGCGGCTGGGAGAGAAAAATTGAAAATTGAAAAAACATAATTTAGATTTAGGGTTTTCTATTTCACCTGATGGACTGTAACAAAATATGGGCCTGCACATATAGATTAGCCCATATAACCAGTAACAGATTTTTTATAAAATAAGCCCAAAACAATGTAAAAATGTTAAATGAAACGCATTTAACCTAGCGTTTCACGTATCATCTGCTTTAGCCCATCGTCTTTCTTCGAGCTATATTAATGGCGGATCTTCAACATACCTATTCTTCATTTTCTTAGCCTTAGTTCATGAAGCTGCTTTGACGACATGTAACTGTTGGCGAAGAACCGAAGAACCGTTCGGTTAGGTGATGCCGAACCGAACCGAACTGGTAACTGAATTTCTAAAATAATTCCGCCGATTGGTTCATACCTTCTCTCACAATTGGTACCAATAACCGAAATAGTCGGTTCTTTCGGTTTGGTTTAATCGGTTATCACCGAATGCCCAGGACTAGAATTTTGTGTAAAATTGACACTTGTCAGAATCTAGTAAGTTAGAATTTTTGAAATTTACACGTATCATGATCTGGTGAGTTAGTAACTTTTGAAACCATACTTTATATAATAAGATATAAAAATTCAAAATAAACTGAAAATGAAATCAAAGGAAGATGATAGGAGAACTATATAGTCTTCAATATTAGTTAAAATCCAAATTCTCAAAAAGTTTTCAATAACAATATATTTTTAAGTAAAGTTTAAGAGAAAATAGATATATGAGAGAAAATAGATACATGAGACTTTATTCTTTGAATCAAATTGTCTTAACCAAAACAATTCATTAAAATGATATGTTTATGGAGAAAAATGTGAGGTTGTAGTTTGTGAGATTTGATTAAGAAAAATGTAAGGTTGTTATGGTTTCATGTTAATTAAGTTTGTGACATTAAAATTGATAATCATTATTATAAATGGAACAACATTTGTTGTAAAGAAACTTAATTATCATATTAGTTAAAAATATTTTGTCTTTTACTTTCACTTAGTTATCATAAGTTATGTTCAGTATTTGGAGGGCAGTGACGTAAAATAAATGCTAAAAATAGTCGTTTGCTTTTAAATGTCCACATCATCCTTCCTCAATACGTTTTTTAATTTGCTTATGTGGTTTGGAGAGAGAGGAATGATAACGTAAAAGAAGGAAAACACGAAAACAACACAAAAGGATTTGGTTGTTTTGCTTTTAGAATGCTAAATGACAGATAAGTACGGGTAAGAAGGCGTGACTCCCTCTCCTCCCCTCCCACTTTTCATTCCCATTTATAAATTTAATTCTCAATTCAATTCAAATCTCATCATCTTAATGTTTTGAACAATGGAGAGTGCATCTACAAGCCATAAACGCAAGAAAATTGAGGAGCATACAAAGAAGGACAAGAAAAGGCAACACGCAAGAGACAACAATGTAGAAAACAAGATGGAAGAGAAGAGAAGTGGGATTAATGAGGATAATTTTGGAGTTTTCGAGTTCCCATGGATGAAGGAGAGTATGATCTCAACCTCGCTTGATTGGAGTCTACCGGAATCTCTTTTTCCTGTCTTAGATGATGACAATGAGATGTTTGAAGAAATTAATGATGTGAGATGGCCAGCTAAACGGGTCAGTAATTATAGGTTCGAGTTTGAGGACCTTTGATTGACATCTTTTTTAGCCATGTATTTATATAAATTGCATTAAGAATCTAGGACCAAACAAGGAAACTTTTTTTCATTTTTGTTTTGTATTAAAAATAATGTCTTTGTTGAGATGTAAAAGATTTTTGCTATACTTCTCTTCGGGCCTAAATCATCATGATATACAAATGTTAATTACATGTGATTAAAATGATACATTTGTTATTAGGATCGATAATATATAGAAGAATCTTAGGTTACCAAATAGTTATAGATTTTCAAGTACATATATACATGTATGTGATCTTCGTCCTTTTTTTAGATGCATGCTTCTTTCCTTTTTCAACTTTTCCTGTTCCAGCATATCCTCTCTTTGAATACCTTACGCTGAAGATAATAGACTAAATCTATAATACTATGAGATTAATGTAACCTAGACGCTTAATAAACTGAATAAATAAATTCCTGACTATGATTTTGTAGTATTAAGTCACACTAGGTTGAACCCGCGCTACGCCGCAGAGATGATTTTTTATTTTATTTTTTTTCCATTTTATAATTTAATTAATATATGTTGTTGAGAATCAATTTTCATAATTTTTTTATAATTTCAATGCTATTTTTTGTTATTATTATTTACATCATCATATGAGACTTGAGTTTTTGATTTCATAAATTTTCTTTTCGAATATATTTTAAAATTTATTACCCTAAAAATAAGTTTTGTTTCTTTGACTTCAAAATGATATTCTTCTATTACTAAAACAATACTGAAGATTTTGGATGTAAATATAGTGAATCCAAAAATGTTCAGTTTTCATAAAACCAATAAAATTAAATGTATATTTGAATGTATATTTGAATGTATATTTGAATGTATAGGTCAATTATAGATTTCATATGTACAGACCAACTAATCGATCAAGAACGAATAGCACAAGCCAACAGAAATCCCTTGAAGTCCATTACTGTCACATAATTTCTCGTCCAACCCCAGCTGGGAGTCCTCCAAATTGTGCAATATGGTGGTGCCACTTGCACACCTTATCCATAATTTTCTCATTTCTTGTCCTGCTTCAACTGATCACCATTATCCCCATACCTATTTTTTCTTTTAAAGCTCTTATTAACTGAATCCTTGAAAATGCTAGACTGATAGAGCGTCTTAAGATTTATAGAGAGTCTTAAGATTTCTTCGAAATTCTCACTCCATTGGAGTTACCTAGTCTATTTTCCATGAAAGCCACCTCAAACCAAAACCCAGAAATAAAGCCACCAAGTCTCAAATTTCATCACACATGAAAATAGGATATTAATAGTGCGTGAAAGACGCTATCTAACAATGTGATAGTGTTAATACAAATGCTATGAGATCACCCGCAACGATAACTCTGGTACTTTAGATAGAGGTTTTCTTCCGTGCTATTACTATTGTATTAATAATAGCACTTTTTCTTTTGCGATTGTTATTTATTTAATAACAAAAATAAATCTACTATTTATTTCATTATCCATAGCATATTTTTAACAACAGGTTATATATATGTACATATTGTAATAAGTAGATAATTTTTATGTATTTATAGTATTTATGTATTTACACAGTATTCTGTATTTATACATTACTTTTTAATTATATCTAATTTATAATTGATCAGTTTTTAGATAAATGGATATATTATAAATATCATAATTTATTAAATTATGTGAACTCACAACACAAAAGATTATATTACAAAGTAAAAATAAAAATTACAAAAATTAGACTTTAGCAAAAATAAATTTTATCTCTATTTAGCAAAAAGATTACAAAAAAAAAACATCTACTCTCCGAAAGTTCCACCATTAATGGACATCGTAGAGCCATAGAGAGCAACAAAACCCACATAGGAACATTTGTAATCAAAAACCTGTATCTCAAAATTCATCATGAAGAAAAGAATCCTTGTTATGTCAAGCTATTTAATCAAAAAACAACAAAATTCTCCAATCGGAGACAAACTTAGATCCAATCCAAAATGGCTACGATAATCCATTGCATATCCTTAACGAAAACTAATCCTTGTTAGAATCAAAATTAGAAACAGTAAAATTTTAAACAATTCGACTTAAATTTTAAATTTTAATCTCGCAATTTCACAAGTGAAGCATTTGAGATTGAAATCGAACAATGTATTGAACTGAGAGACGAATAGGTCTTTGAATCCAAAGGAGCTAACCTAACCACCGGAGATCGTTGCGGATTTCGTTAATCCCACCAAACTAAGACACCGGATCTCACCACATAAGCTTAACTGACGCAACCGAAGAAGTTGCAACCGTGAGCCACCATGATAGCTTTATGAAGCTAGCTACGTGAGTGAAATCCTGAGAGCTCTAGAGAATCGGTGAATCATATGTGACACCAAAACCAAACCCAAAATCACAAAAGTACCTGAAATCGGACTGCTAATCGGGATCTATAAATCAAACAATCAAATATTCCCAAAAGTATTTGAACAATTAAGCGGAATCCGATCGATAGGAAGAAGAAGAATAAATCGACTATTAAATCTATCAATTTTAACAATGAAAACAAAAAAAATATGTGTCCACCTAGGAATAAAAAGCTGACATGTATTAATTGTTTTAATTTGATAGGCTAGCCATTTTAATTGATGCGTCAGTCTCTCCTTCAATACAAAACTGATGTGTCAGACAAGGAGAGCAACACATTGTACTTTTATTGTATTGATACGAATTCATTATCACTTTATTCGAGGGATGGGAAAACTTAAAAATATAGGACAAGGGCTTTACCTGTCGAATCTCTTTTGATTGTCTTCTGAATATCATGACGGTGACATATGTTAAACATACGACTCTTTTTAATAAAAAAAAATCAATCAATTAATAACCCTATCATTACTAATCAATTTTACCAATTAGAACATGCCATCAAACCATCAACAATAACCAACGGAAATAAAAATAAACGTCATAAACCATTAAATGAGCATTTGTCATAAAACAATAATTGAGGTAGGCAGCAACTTAAAATCAGTTCTAAACAACAATGAACTATGCAACCCAAATCACACCCATTCTCTGCCTATCCATTTTAGTTAACAACTTTCTTGCGGGGCTCTTAGGTAAGATGATTATACTTTGTTACTTAAAACCCAAGAACCGTAGGTTTAATTCTAAAATTTCCGCTTCAGGGGGTTGCAAGAGGAATAGAGTGTCAACATATAGGAGGTTATGCAAGCATAGGATCATATTATCTTGTCGGATTCCCGTTGGTTAGTGATAAGAGGATTTTTCACCCAAGGTATCAATTCCCTATGCATTTGTAGTACAAAAGGTTATCAATCCAAATGGCTGTATTGCTAGCAAATGAGATATGATTAGAACAATGCAAGTCAAGCCAAGCAATAATGTGGGTTTTATCTAACAACCTAAAATAATCAAAAGTAAATAAAGGAATAAGAACCACACGAGTATGAATAGCTCGAAGATATACACGAAGCTGGTGATCGAGTACCAGTTCGGGTAAGGGGTCGAGTTAAGAATAAAAAGCTAAACAATCAAGATGCGAAAGCTCCTAAGGATGGGATAATCGACTCCTAAGTGTTCCTGACCAATTTGGGATGTCCTACATGCCTCAATAAAATATTTCCTAGACAAGAAATATCTTAAATCTTGTTAAAACACTCTCGTGATAGAAACAATCAACCTTGATCACTCCCCTACCCAACTCTCGTTGGAAAAACATGACCAAGCAGGCATTACAAACCGATTCATTATTGTCAATAAACTCCTTACACGTCTAATCTCTTAGGCTAAGTGAGTAAATCTCTAGCATTGATTGATTCAAGCATTTCAACAACATCTCTCGATGGCAAAACACCCTAGATCTAGTCTCAACCTGTCGGTCTGAAAATAGGATTAAGAACATCAATCTAGAAGGAAATTTATATAAAATAAACATTCAAGCTAAGACATCCTAACCGATCAAGAACACATATTTGTCTATCCCATCCTAGAAACTTTATTTCACTACTCAGATCTCATGGTAGAAAGCATAAAAATGCAAATGAATGAAAATTGCATTGTATTGAAAATAAGATAAAAGTAGTAGAGTGCAGAATCAAAACTAAAAGGAATAGTAAAAGAAACGAAATCGAATCCTAACAAAGTGGAAAAAGTGTTTGAGTCGCTCAAGATCTCTCTAAGAACCTCTCGCTCTCTGGTTTGAGTGTCTACAGCGTGTTAGGCCGAGAGGGAGAAGAGGGGGGTTTATATATGGAAACCCTTTTAACCTAGCTGCTCAGTCCTGCCGAGGGTCTGCTCGAGGTGGTGCACGAGGTTCAAGTTGGGTAGCTCCTCGGGTAGGTCTTCGGGTTGTTCTTCCTGCTCTTAGATCCTTTTTGATCGGGTTGAGGTTCAGACTGTTCTTCTTGCACAACTGCTCCTTCGGGTATATGCTCGAGTTTGACCTTTTCCCCATTTTAGGCTATAAAGCACCTGTTTTTATCAAAATGCACAAATGCAACAATGCAGCACCCTAAATGGCCTAAATGCAAATTGCTACAGTAAAGGACCTAAAAATGTTAAGGTTAGAATGTATATAATGCAAAATATGGACAAAAAAGGTGTTTAAAACATGTAAATTAGAGAGTTATCAGACATCCAAACTTAAATAGTAGGAGGATGAGGTAAAAAAATTGGGGACTCATAACCTTTTTGTGCTAAGCAAAGGATTCAAGCTATAGTCCTTAAAGATAGTTTAACGGTGCTAAGATCTATCCACATACTTACAAATATTTTTCCTTGCTTATTGCAATGCATCGATCTAATTCATCCTCCAACTATCAGTAAAGACTTGCAATTCCAAAGAATATCTCTTTCACATTAATTAAAGTGTTTGGCGAATTCTTGCAAATGGGAAGTGAATCAAGCTCAATCGGTCTCAAGGGTAAGGCTTTTTGGGTAGGTAGTTTTCAAACAATATATTTGGGTGGCTTACTCTCAAAAGAAGAAATGTTATAAAGTTGTGAAAATATCTAAGATTGAGAACAATTAGGGCATACAAAACTCAACTCTTGATAATCTACCCTTTTGTCATTCATTTTCCTTTTTTATCAAACACCCTAGAGTAAAACTGCCCACAACCTTGATTTAAACTCTCTTTTTTATAGTCCCAAGGTTTTAACTTTAAACATCTAGCTCTCTTAAATTTTTTTTTCTTTTTCTTACTTTGCTAAACTCCCATTTTTTTGCTTTCTCTTTTTTTTTTTTTCTTTCTAGGAGACTATAGCAAGATCTTTCTCTCTTATCTTTTTTTTTTCACTTAGAGACTTAGAGCTAATTAAACTCAACCTTAGGGACTCTCTTCTTTACTTTTCTTTCTTTTTATTCCTCAACCCAACCCCAAATAAACATGCTAACCACCTATCTTTCAAAACTTATTCTATTAGCTAGTCCAAATGATTCTAAACTTAGCTAAAACAAGAGCCAGTTCTTTGCCGTTCTCAATACTCTCAAGGTTTCACAATCTATAGCACAATGAAAAGGCCTCACTCAACAATTCACAACAAGACTTGAAAGAAAGGTTTGGGCTTAAGGGTAGGGAAAACAATTCGGGTTAAACGAAAAAATTGGAGTGTTAACCCGAGTTTAGAGTTACCATGAGCAAGCATTCAAATTCCATAAGCAAGATAATTTAAGTTAAGGTTAAGTCTAATAATATAGAGATGATGCGATGTTCAAGCAAGTTTTACACAAGTGGAAGAAGCTTTCAAAAGACACAAGGTTTTAAAACAAAGATTTTTCAATTTTTTTCCAAAGATCGATCTAGCAACAATGAACTGTGATTAAGGGCTATAACTTCAATCCTAAGGTTGGACTTTAAACAAGGTGCTTTTAATCATTGTCCCCTAAAATGCATATGCAACAATCCTATATGAAGCAATCTAGACTCAATCATAATATGTAAATGCAACTACATTAACACTCTTTTTTTTTTTAATAAAATTTATAAAAATTTTGGGTTTTTTATGCAAATAGATGCAGACTCAAATTAATAAAACTAGTATGCAAAAGTTTGAAATAAGAAAATAAGAAAATAAAACACAATGTTAAATACATTCTCAGACCCTCCCCAAAACTTGAATTATACAATCTCTTTTGTTATTAAAAGTCTTAAAAAGAAATATGAGAATCACACAAAGAAAATAAAACAAAATGCAATGGTATAAACAATGGTTTGGATGAAAGTGGTACCTCATGGGTTGGTGAAGAAGGAGGTTGTGGTAGCCTCCATGCATGCCAAGGTGTACCTAGGATCGTCACCGGCTTCAACATGTGCCAAGATTTGCTCGTCAGAAAGTTCGGTTATGTGCACGGACGACCTGCTCGGACCAGCTCACCGGGTGGGGTATCAGGTAATACGATGGGTATGGTGGTAATGGGCCAGAACGATCACCTGTGTAGCTGCTCGTAGGTTGCATCAGGTATGGCATAGTGTACGACATCTGGTAAGACAGAGGGAAGGTACCTGAGTGGTCACCCGAATGTATGCTCGATGGTGGCATCGGATAGGGGATCGTGTACCCCGTTGGGTGTGGTGTAGGATAGGCATCTGTGTGGCTTCTTTGTGACCTATTAGGTCTGGTAACAACCTCCTCTGTCTGTGGCTCGTATGATGATGCCCTATGAGGCTCTGCAGGTGTGAAACCTCTGGTTCCTCCTAGTGGTCCGCTCCTCCCCATCCATGTGGGTGCATATGCCTTACCCGATCCGAGGGGTTGCTCGAGTAAGGCATCACGTAGCTCACCAGATAGGGTATCGGGTAATAAAATAGGTATGGTGGTAATGGGCCAAAATGGTCACCCATGTAGCTGCTCGTAGGATGCATCGGGTATGGCATAGTGTACGGCATCTGGTAAGGCAGAGGGAGGGTACTTGAGTGGTCTTCCTAATGTGTGTTCGATGGTGGCATCGGATAGGGGATCGTGTACCCCATCGGGTGTGGTGTCAGATAGGCATCTGAGTGGCTTCTTCGTGACCTATCAGGTCTGGTAACAGCCTCCTCTGTATGTGGCTCGTATGATGATGCCCTATGAGGCTCTGCAGGTGCCAAACCTCTGGGTCCTCCTAGTGGTCCGCTCCTCCCCATCCATGTGGGTGCATATGCTGAAGTAGGAGCTGAGGCACAACTTGCCTTGTCTTGCAACTCCCTGATCTGTCCTCCCATCACCTTCACTGTGCCGGTAAGATCCTTCACTTTCCTTACCAGGAACTTGTTCATCCTCTTCAACCACCCGATCCTCTTGTGAGCTTCTCTCACCCCAACTGATTGCTTCAGAGAGCAAACATACTCCTCAAAATTATAGTCCTTTGAATCATCTCCTTATCCTTGCCCTGTTGGCTCTCTCTCTTCAGCTTCGGATTCCTCCAATGGTGGTATGAAGTCTATGTTCTCCCCTAGCCGGATTTTTGTGCACACGATGTTTGGCAGAATCATTTGAGTAGCTCCAACTGCTGGATGAACGAACTTGAAGAGCAACCTATCATTTGGCTTCTCATAAGCCAAGAATCTTGCCAATGTGAGGTAGTCGATGTCTAGCCATCTCGGCTCATGTACCACTCCCTCCAGGGGCACATCGCAGGCTACCAAAATTGGAGTAACTAAACCTCCTGTGGAGATCTCTCCGGATCCTTCCCGCCTCTCAGTTTTTATTGCCCAGGATTTCAGATACAAAAACTGGTCAAGCAGCACAAAAACCAAGCTAGTGTCCGCAACATTCCCTACTAGTGGTCTACCATCTCTAGTATTAACCAAAATCCGACACATGGCTATATCTAGCAGCTGGAGCTCATGATCATTCACAGGACTCCTAATTTGAGCAGATTTGGAGCTTGTGGATTTGTAGGGAAGCTTATCTCCTATTGTAAGCCATAGGGATCTCATCTCCTCCTTGCTTACCTCCATGTTTTCTCCACTACCAGCCTTGAAACCATATAGCTCCTCCATCTCCTTGAAGGTGAATCGGTATTCCTTGTTAGGCACGAAGAAGGTGATGAACTCGATCCCCTGACGTCACTATATTTTACCATATTTTAGGCATTGTTTAGTTCATGTTTTGCATCATATAGAAGTGATTCTTTAATTTGTATAGCCATTTCTGTCCAAATATGCACTTAGGATGTTTAGAAGCATGCATTGCATACATTTGTGCATTTGGAGTATTATTAGGTGTTATGGAGCTTAAAAGGCTAAGGAAAGACTTGGTGTTATTTCTGGAGCTAAACAAGAAGATTGGAAGCATCAGGAAGGGAAAAGAAGGCACTCGACCACGCCACTCGACCAAGCACACGGTCGAGTACTGGGTCAGATTCATAACGAGCTCCTTAAAGATCGATTCGAATGAGGATCTTCCGTTGCGATTCAGCTTCCGCATTCTTCATGAAAGTTGTAGGAAATCGAGTTATCTTTCCAATGCCGGTGGTCTCAGATCAATCGGAGCTTCATTTCAAGATTTATCTAAGTAGCTGATTTCATCATTAAAATCAGTTTTCCCTACCCTTAACCAACCTTTCTTGCAAGCCATGTTTATTCTTGTGTGTGTGAGGCTTTTTTGGGATTGAGCTTGGTAGAAAGTGCTAGGTTTGAGCTGACAGGAATAAAGCCTTGTGTAGTTCTAGTTTGCAATTTTCAAACTAGATAGGACTAGGTGGTTTAATTTCTGGGTTTGGGACGTGGTTTGTTAGAAAAAGAAAAGAAAAGAGGGAAAAGAAAAAGAAAAGGTGAGAGTCTTTAGGAGAGGAATGTGTTTAAGAAAATTTAAGCTCTAGTGAAAGAATGGGGAAGTCTAAATTAAATAAAAGATGGTTCTAGTCAAAGAAAAGAAAGAAAGAAAAGAAGAGTCTAGCAAAAAGCTTTAATGTCTTGAGAAATAAGAAGAAAAGGGAACCATAGCAAAAAGAAAAAAACCTCCTTTCCAATATAGAATTCAAATAAGAAACCTCTCCTAAGGCTTAAAAACAAAAGAGAAAAGTGTATTTGAGAAGAGGTGAAGTTAAAGGGTAGAGATAAGATTATTTGGGATTAGAATGTTAGGATCATACACTTTGGGTACCTTTGGGTAGACAAGATTTTGTTCTTGTATGTGTCTAAGTGTTCTTACCTTTAGCCTTCTTCTAAAGCTCAATCCATTTTTATGAGAGAACCTTGATATTGATAAGCCCCACTCTAAAGAGAGACCATCATTGTCTCTAAACCTTTTACTACCAAGCCAAATGAGTTTAAGAATTGCATAAGTTGATTCATGTTCTTGTTTAATGAATGTTAAAGGAAATGGTTGATTTGAATGCATGTGGAAGTCTAAGGCTTGAATCAGTTAAGGTTGTGAAAAACTTGTCTAAAATCTTTAAGTACAGCTCATTCACCTTGCATCATGGTACTAGTAACTTGGACATTGATTCTAGCTAGTTTATTACCAAGCTTTAGATGCTGAGATCCCACTTTTAAACCTCACTTCTCTACCTATGTCTTATTTATTTGCTTGAGGGTAAGCATAGACTAAGTTTTAGGGGTGTTGATATTCATATATTTCACCTTGTTTTACCTTAGTTTATTTACACCTTTTGACATGATTTACTAACTTGTTTAGCCATTATTGAGTAATTTTAGGACTGTTTATGCATTAGAGTAGGTTTGCATTGCATTGCATTGTTTCTTGCATAATCAGGTGATTTACGACCCAAAGGAGCATGGAGAAGTGCTGAAGGAGAGTGGAGCCATCAAGAGGAGCAGATAAAGGAGCTAGAGCAGAAGAGAACCAAGGTCCGGAAGTCAACTCGACCACCACACTCGACCAGACACTCGACCGTGTGAGGAGAGGGACTCGACCGATTGGAAGAAGCAGAAGAAGACCTCACTCGACCAAATCAACCATGTGCTCGGTCGAGTGCCTGGTCGAGTGACCTCTTCTTCTGCTTCTTCCAATCGGTCGAGTCCCTCTCCTCTCCCTACTTTATTAGGATTTATTTTACATTTCTTTGGCTATTCTTTTAGATTTCTACTCTGTACTCTTTTACTTCTATCTTATTTTCAATACAATGCAATTTTCGTTCATCTATGCTTTTATGTTTTCTGCAATGAGATCTGAGTAGTGAAACAAAGTTTCTAGGGATGAGATAGACGATTTTGTGTTCTTAATCGGTTATGATGTCTTAGCTTGATTGTTTATGTTTTATAAATTCCTTTCAAGATTGGTGTTCTTAATGTTATCAATAGACCGAGAGGTTGAGATTAGATCTAGGGTGTTTTACCACCGAAAGGTGTAGATTAAATGCTTGAATCAATCAATGCTAGAGATTTACTCACTTAGCCTAAGAGATTATATGTGTAAGGAGTTTATTGACAATAATGAATTGGTTTGTATTGCCTGCTTGGTCATGTTTCTCCAACGAGAGTTGGGTAGGGGAGTGATCAAGGTTGATTGATTCTATCACGAGAGTGTTTTAACAAGAATTTAGAGATTCATTGTCTAGGGAATATTTGCTTGAGGCATGTAGGACATCCATACTGGTCAGGAACACTTAGGAGTCGATTACCCCATTCTTAGGAGCTTTTGCATTTTGATTGTTTACGTTTTTATTCATAACTCGACCCTATAACTGAATTTGGTGCTGAAGAATCAAGGTCCGGTAGTCCACTCGACCACCCACTCGACCAAGCACTCGGCCGTGTGCGGAGAAGGACTCGACTGGATGGGAGAAGCAAAAGAAGAAGCCATTCGACCAGCACTCGACCGAGCACCTGGTCGAGTTGACCGAGCCGCCCACTTATTTTGTCTTTTAGAAGTTTTAGGGCTTCCCTTCCTTTTCCTATAAAAGACCTTGTACCCTGCAGCCACAAAAAGAGATACCTTTTAGAGTACAATTCTAGACCTAGTATTTATCCTTTTGGGAATTATTCTTTTTGCTTTTTATTTTGCTTAGATCTTTTAGCCACTTTTTTTTATTTTCTAAGAAATCTTTGATACTTGTTGGTTTCATAACTTTCAAAGTATTAAGAATTTGAGTTTGATTTCTTCTTCAATATTGTAGATCTTCATCTCATCTTTCTAAAAATGCAAGTTTCATTGATTTCTAGGTTTATGAATTTGTTCATCATGTTCTGTGATTGTGAGTAGTGGTTTAGGATTTTAAGGATGGGTTAGGCTGGATGATGGTTGTGGTTGTTTAGATTGGTCAAGCTTGTTTGATATAGATCTCTTCTAGGCTAGATATGCTCTATGCTAATCTTATATTTGAGATGGTAAGGTTAGATCTTAAGCTTCTTAGCATCACACCAATGTCTAAGTTGTTAGATAAGGCTAGATCTAAAGATTATCATGAAGCATGCTAAGAGATTAGATGTTTTGTTTGATTTTTGACTATAATGATCTGTTGTTTATTGCCTGCTTTTATATGAACTTTGCTAGTGAGAGCTAGATTGGGATTATCTTAGCTTGATTGTTATTGCAAAGAGATTGGATTAACTTGTATTAGGAGATCATTGTCTAGAGATAGCTCATGTTTGATTGAGGTTTGTTGACCAGTTTAGATAGTCATAGCTTGAATCCAGCCCATGAATCCATCCTTAGGACCTTCCTTATCTATTGATTAACCTGTTTGAATCCTGTTTAATCGTCTGTTGTTTGCTTTACTTTCGTTCTGCTCTGTTTTATTTATGCTCTGTTTCGGTTCTGGGATTTCAACCCACTCGACCTAGTACTCGATCGAGCATCCGATCGAGTGCTTGCTCGAGCTCCTTCGAGAGTTCCTGTTTTATGTTCTGCATCTTTCTGTTTCATTCCCTGTTTCATTCTAGTTGCATTTCCTGTTGCATTCATTTAGTTTTTGTTTAATCATGTGGCATCACTTAGTTTGTTTACTATAATTCATGTTCCTGTTTCATTTCATTATTGCTTTAATCATTCTGCTCATTTTGCATTTAGTACCCTATTTTTAGTAGGTTTTCATTTTGCATTTCTTAATCTTCATTAGGTTGTTAGTGACAAACATCCTTCATATTTGGCTTGACTTAGATGAGTATTCACATCATGATTGCTTGCATCACACTCATTATGGTTTGACATCTCTTATACTACAACTGCATAAGGGTAATTGAAACACCTTCCACCTGATCATCATATCATTCACCACACAAATATATAAGTTTCAATGATTATGCTAAAAATTTGAAATAAGAAAACAAAACACAGCATCAAATACTATCTCAAACCCTCCCCCAAACTTAAATTACACAGTCCCTTGTGTAAGAGAAATTTGAGAGAAGATTCAAGACTTAAAACAAAACAAAAGTATATATGCAATGGTATTTACAAAGGTTAGGTGATGATGTTACCTCATGAATTGTGGAAGAAACTGTCCACATCCTCATTCATGCTTTCATATGTGTAGTGGGGGTCTTGTGGTGGACTTGGAGGTGGAGAAGGAGGCAACTCGACTATGGCCATCGACTGGTACTCGGTCGAGTGCCCGGTCGATTGGCGTGGTCGAGTTGGTTGCCGAATGGGTGGTGGTGGGAAAAATTGTTGGCCTTGCTGCTTGAAACTTGGCATTTTATGGTGGGTGATGATGAATGAGATGATGTGATGTGATGATGAACAGGTGGAATGCAAGGAGTTTCAATTTCCCTTATGTTGTTGTAGTATAAGAGATGTCAATCCTAAATGAGTGTTATGCAAGCAATCAGGTTATGAATATTTGTCTAAGTCAAGCCAAATATGTAGGATGTTTGTCACTAACAACCTAATGATGAATGTAAAATGCAGAATGTAAAACCTTATAAAACTAGATGCTAAAAGTAAAGAGAACAGGATGATCTAAACAACAATGCAATGAAACAGAAATAGAAACTATAGTAATGAAAGTAATAAACTAATGCAATGCAAATAATGAACAGGAAACTAAATGAATGTAACAGAAAAGCAACTAAAATGAAATAGGAATTGAAACAGGACAAACACAAAGCATAAACAAGAATTATGGGGATGAGCTCGAGCAAGCACTCGATCGAGTGTGCGATCGAGTACAGGGTCGAGTCAGACAAATGCGAGAAACAGAGCAATGCAAACAAAACAGAGCAAGACAAAAGTAAATCAAACAACGACCAAACAACAGGATTTAGACTAAGAAATCAATAGACAAGGAAGGTCTTGAGGAGGGATTCATGGGCTGGACTAATGATTAAGGTCATCTAACTTGGTCAACAAATCTCAATCAACTTGAGCTAATCTCTAGACAATGATCTCCTAGAACATGTTAATCCACTCTCATGGCAAAAACAATCAAGCTCATATATTTCTAGACTTGTTCTCACAAAGCAAAGAACTTATACAAGCAAGCATTAAGCAACAGATCATTTATGTCAAAAATCAAACAAGACATCTAATCTCTTAGCATGCCTAATGATAATCTCTAGATCTAGCCTTATCTTGCAACCTAGACATTGGTGTGATGCTAAGAAGCTTAAAATCAAATCCTACCCTCTCAGTTATAGGATCAGCATAGAGTACATCTAGCCTAGAAGAGATCTATAACAATCAAGCTTGACCTAGCTAAACAAACCTTAACCACAATCCTGCCTAACCCATCCTCAAGATCCTAAGCAACTACTCACAAATGCTAAACATGATGAACAAAGTCATAAACCCAGAAAATAACGAAACTTGCATCATTAGAAAGATAAAGCAGAGATCTACAATATTGAAGAAGGAATCAAACTCGAATTATTTATACTTTGAGAGTTATTGAACAAACAAGTATGAAGAAATCTCTTCTTTTCTCCTTTAAAAGTAGAACAAAATCTAAGAAATGTAAAAAACAAAAAGCATAAATTCCCAAAAGGGTAAAAACTAAGTTTTTAGATTTTCTCCAAGGTGGCTCTCTTGGTGGCTGAAGGGTACAAGGCTCTTTTATAGAAAAAGTAGTGGAAGCCCTAAAAATGCTAAAAGACAAAATAGCTAGGCGGCTCGGTCAACTCGACCTGGTGCTCGGTCGAGTGACCGGTCGAGTTGGCTCTTCTTGTGCTCCTTCCACTCGGTCGAGTCCTTCTCCGCACACGGTCGAGTGGGCGGTCGAGTGGACGGTCGAGTGGAACTCCGGACCTTGATTCTTCACCTCTAACTCCCTTGCTTTCTTCTCTTGATAGCTTCACTCCTCTTCAGCATTGCTTCCTTGCTCCTTAGGCTCCAAAATCACTTGTTTATGCAAGAAAATATGCAAATGCAATGCAACTATACTCTAATGCATGAACAGTCCTAAAAGCTATGCAAATATGGTGAAAAAGGATAGCAAAAGATGCAAAAGATGTGAATATATTAAGGGAAAACAGGGTAAAATATATGAACATCACTGCTGGTAGTACTGCTGCAAAAGAGCTGGATCCATGAAGTATTGCGGAGGGATGGGAGAGTAAGCTTGGCCAAAGGGATAGCCTGCTGGAGCTGGGAAACCACATGGAGGTCTGGGCAAGTGCTCGGCCGAGTGCATTGGAGGTGCTCGGTCGAGTGGTTGCTCGAGTGAGTCGGTCTAGTGCTTTGCCGATTGTTGTTCTGGGCGACTTGACCTTCTTCTCCTCTGAATTGGCTCCTGCATTGAAGCTCTTGCCGGTTCCACTGCTAGTTCATCTCTAGAAAATGTTCTTGTTGAGCTATTCCTCCTCAAAGGGCTAGATGGTGATGGTGAAGAGTTCCCACTCTTTAATTCAGCAATCTCCTTCTTTAAAACCTTGATGGACTTAGTCATTCTTCCCATCTTCTTCTTTAGTTTGTCCAAATTTTTCCCATGCCACTTGTTCCACTTTTGTAGGAGTGTCAACCTCTTGCTAGTCTCTCTCACTCCTCTATTATCTCTTGGGCTTGGCTCATAATCTTCTAAATAAAATTGCTCTTCCCCATCAGCCATCTCTACATCTCCAGCTTCATCCACTCTCACTTGGGCTGTCCAATCAAACAAGAACTCAGCAGCTGGCCAAAAATCAATGTTCATCCCTTCATTTATGGTTGTAAGCTCTTTGTTGGGTAGAACAAGTTGAGTCTTCCCTAGTGTTGGAAGCTCAAAGTTGAAGAGATGCTTCCCATTGTGCATCTCCTTGGCTAGAATGAGAGTAGAGGTGAGGTAGTTGGTGTCAATCCATCTTGTCTGTGCTTGCTCTCCTCTACGTGGTACTTTTGCAGCCACTAGCATTGGAGTGATGATGCCTCCAATGGTTAGAACTCCAGTTGAGCCCCTCTTGTGCAACTTGCTCACCCAACTTCTATAGTATATCATTTGGTCAATAAGGAGCATGACAAGATCAGTCTCCACACTACTCCCAAGGATGATGGCGTCATTTCTTGCTTGGAGGATGATACCATTGAGTGTTGCATCAATCATCTTGAGTTCTCCCTCAGTCATATTTCCAGTCTTTTTTCTAGCAAAGAAAGTGTTTGCTAGTGCCTTGTGGAAGTACCTTAGGACTAGGCTCCTTATCTTTGAGCTCTTGGACTTGGAGGATGAGTAGGTGTAGTTGTCTCCAATGGTTTCCCGAACAGAGAAGAGCTCTTCCATTGGAATCATCATATTCCTTTGACTACCAACTTCAAAACCAAAGATATTTGCTATCTTCTTAAATGAAAGCTCATATTTCTTCCCCTTGATGGTGAAATCACAACAACCATGTCCAGATTCCTTGTCCATTGTTGAGTAGAAGTGAAACTTGATGGTGGCTAAGAACTCATAGCTCTCTTCTCTATACCCCTCCATGCACAAACTCATGAACTTGCTTAGGTTGCACTTTTCAAAAAGAAACTCCACATCTTCAGCAATTCTCAGCTTCTCCATGGTCTCCTTGTGTGGATATCTTGTTCCTTGGAAGCTCATCCTCATGAAGGCTTCATAGAGCTGTTTTGTAGTTAGTCCACATGAGTGTTCTTCTTCTCCCATTTCTCCTTCTTCTTCTTCTTCTTCTTCACTTTCACACTCAACTTCTTCCTCTTGTTGTTGATCTTCAGCTGGCCTCTTTCCTTTTGCTTTGTTCCTCCTCATGTGTTCTTGAAGAGTGAACTGCATCTCTTCCTCACTTTCAGTTTGCTCATGATCCTCCTCAACTGGCTGATGTCTTCTTCTCGGCACTCCACTTGACCGCCTACTCGAACCCGCACTCGGTCGAGTGGCTGCTCGATTTGGTGGTCGAGTACCTCCACCAGCTTGCCTTCTTGATGCTAATTGTGCATCACGTCGATTCAAGGAGCGTTCAGCGGCTTCTTGAGATGATCTTGTGGTCCTTGAAGACATTTTGAAAGAAAACTTGAAAGGAATAGACTCAAAGCTCAAAGTTAATAGGTTAGTGACCAAAAAACCAAAAGAACTAAGCTTGAGCAAGAAGATGAACTTGAGAGAGATTTTAAACTAGATTTTTAATATTTTAAGCAAATGTGGGAGTGTGAGAAGCATAGGATCGAGTTTATCTCTCTATAAAGAGGCTAAGGGGACAAAGAGACAAGGGTGGAGCGTCCATACCATTCAAATTCGAATTGGGAATCTTTGACTCACTTTTTGCTGCCACTCGACCCTACTACTCGATTGCACGTGGTCGAGTACTTGACCAAAATTCAAATTTCGAACTTCTCTTCTCTCTCCACTCGATCGAGTACCTCTTGTGGGCCGATCGAGTGGGCTTGCGAATCCATTTTTCCAAGTCCAATTCTTTCCAAACCCATCTACACTTTCTTAAAAAGGCATGTTCAACACAAACATAAAAGAAAAGAAATCAAAACTACAAGGAAATTTAAACATATTTACAAGGATACCTTAGGGACTTCCTCCCTAGTGAGCTTGTTTAAAGTCACTAAGCTTGACTTTGATTGCCTTTTCAGGCTTGGTTTAGAGTCCAAGGAGGTGATGAGATCCTCCCTAGTACAACCTGATCAATGTGAAGCTGCTCCTTGATCACTTCACTCTTAACACATGAACCTTGTTTCTTCTTAATTTTGCGCCTTGGTCTTGCCTTCTTCAAAGACCTCTTGTTAAGCTGATCTTGAAGATCCTCCACTAAATCAGTTAGCCTTTGAACTGAATCTTTGAGCCCTTCAACAGTCTTGGTTTGTGCTGAACTTTTAATCCTAAGGTCCTCTCCATCCTCAAAAGTTTCACAATTAGCTTTTTTCTCTACCACAAAGTGCTGACCTTCAACAGTAGGTTGATGTGTTGAGTTCTTGATGTCAAACTTCATAGTGAAGTCTTTAGCAAGGTGGAGCTTGATGGTTCCCATCTTAACTTCAATTACAGCCCCAACTGTGGCTAAGAATGGTCTCCCCAAGATGACAGGATCTTCTAGCTCTTGATCCATATTCATGATCACAAAATCAGTTGGAATCCTAGCCTCCCCTATCTTGACTGGAAAATTTTCAATTACTCCAACCACATCCCTCCTTGATCCATCTGCTAGGCCAATATAGAGGTTGTTGGGCTTAAAATGTTCATACCCCAACTTCTCAGCAATTGAGTATGGCATTAAACTCACTGAAGCTCCCAAGTTACATAAACACTTGTTGAAGTGCATATAGCTGATGAAACAAGGTCGGTTAAATGACCGTGGATCTTCAAGCTTTGTTGGGATAATAGCTTTTCCAATCTCTTTCAAATCCTTGGTATCTTGTTCTTGAGCTTTTTGCTTGGATAATTTAAGAATCATTTCCTTGAGGAAGGGATGTTGAGCATATTTTTCCAAAGGGGGTCCTCTATCTTCCTCTTTCTTCTCAATGATAACCTCTTGTTGAATGGACATCACCTCTTTCTTCTCAATTACTTCCTTTTCTTGTAAAGCCATGGCTTCCTTCTTCTCAATGATTTCTCTTAGTTCTTTCAGCTTTTGTGCCTTGAAAAGTCCTGGGAAAGGCAGAGGTGGTTTATAAGCAGGAGGAATATACTTAGCAGGTTTAACAGCTTCAGGGGAAGCAACTTAACTAGTCACTCGATCAGTCACTCGATCGTGTGTGTGGTCGAGCACTAGGTCAAGTGCTTTTCCGGATTCAGTTTGCTGTGTGAATCTTTTACTCTGGGTTTCAATAAATGATGAATCCTCCCCATTTTGAACTTCACTGTCCTCAGTGACAGCTTCCTCATACAGATGAACAGCTTTAGCAGTAAACTCCCTTGGGTTTTGAATAGCTTTTCCAGGAAGTTGATTAGGCTTTGTAGCTGAAGTAGAGACAATGTTGCTTTCCATGTACTTCACTCTAGAGTTCAGACTTTCAAACTTGATGTTGAGATCATTATACTAAGAGATTATCTTTTGGTTCAGCTCAGCAAACTTCTTTGCATCCTCAATCTGCCCATTTGCTTGCCCAAGCAACATTTGTCGCATCATAGCTCTCAAATCTGGTTCTTGGCCTTGGTTAGTCTGAAACCCTGGTGGGGGACACAATTGAGGCTGGAACCCTTGATGTTGTTGTTTAGGGGCATAGTTGTTTTGTTGTTGGGGTTGTTGAGGTGGGTAGACTTGATCTTGAGGATTGGCCACATTGTTGCTTCTATAGGAGAGGTTGTTGTTCTTGAATCCTCCTCCTTGATTGTAAGCTTTGAATCCTACTTGATTTTGCATGTAGCAAATTTCTGCAAATTCATTCTCCCCATCTTGAACTGGATCTTGTTCTTCAGCAAGGAAATGAATGTTCTGTTGTTGGCTTAGTAGAATCTTGTCCAACTTCTCATGAACAACCTTCAATTCCTTCTTGTACTTCTCATCTTGATCATTGGAGACAAACCTTACTGTTCTGTCATAGTCCTCATTGTAGTTCCCATCAAATTGTGCTAGATTCTCTATTAGCTCCCATCCTTCTTCTACATTCTTGTTGAGGAAATTTCCATTTGAAGTTGTGTCCAAAAGCATCCTTATCTTAGGTAGAACTCATCTATATAAGGTGTTGAGAAAAGACTCATTGCTGAATCCATGGTGGGGACACTGAGTTTGGAAACCTTTAAATCTCTCCCATGCCTCACAAAAAATTTCATTATTTCTCTGTGCAAAACTTGAGATCTCATTCCTCAATCTAGCAGTCCTTGCATTTGAGAAAAACTTAGCTAAGAAGGCTTTCTTGCAACCATCCCAGGTTGTAATAGCTCATGTTGGTAAGGTCTTTTCCCACAAGTGCGCTTTATCTCCAAGGGAAAAACGGAACAGTCTTAATTTGAATACATCCTCACTTACACCATTTATCCTTGTGAGGCTACAAATCCTGTCAAAATCATCAAGATGGTCTAGGGGGTCTTCCATTGGCAAACCATGGAACTTATTTGCTTGAATCATAGAGATCAATCCACTTTTGGAGTCACAATACCAGCTCTTTGGTTATGTGTGTTTGGTGCATCTCCAACACCAATGTTTTTTGGTCTTGGATCCTGATTGTTTTGTTGCTCCATTAGCAACTGATTCTCTTTTTCTTGTTGGATTCTTGTTCTCTGCTGTCTCAAATCTCGTGGTAGTCTGTTAATGTGATCAAGGTACCTCTGAAGATTTTGATTATCCTTGGATCTTGTTTGCATCAACGGACTCGATCAGGTACTCGAACATGCACTCGGTCGAGCACTGGCTCGAGTGAAGGTCAAACTGACTGAGACGAGACGACTAATTATATCCGGGTTGTGACTCGATCAGGTACTCGAACAGCAGACGGTCGAGTGGTAGCTTGAGTTGTATGACGAGTTGGTACCTGAGACCTAAAACAACCAAGCAGGTGAAAAATTTGAATCAGTAATGGTTAAAGGAGCAATAGAACTTAATCTTAGACTTGTATAAATCCTAAATGTCACAAATAAACACTCAAACAGGCAACGACGCCAAATTGAAACTCCCTTATATTGTGTGGTGAATGATATGATGAAAGAGATGGAATGATATGATGATCAGGTGGAAGGTGTTTCAGTTACCCTTATGCAGTTGTAGTATAAGAGATGTCAAACCATAATGAGTGTGATGTAAGCAATCAGGATGTGAATACTCATCTAAGTCAAGCCAAATATGAAGGATGTTTGTCACTAACAACCTAATGAAGATTAAGAAATGCAAATTGAAACCTACTAAAAACAGGGTACTAAATGCAAAATGAGCAGAATGATTAAAGCAATAATGAAATGAAACAGGAACAAGAATTATAGTAAACAAACTAAGTGATGCCACATGATTAAACAAAAACTAAATGAATGCAACAGGAAATGCAACTAGAAAGAAACAGGGAATGAAACAGAAAGATGTAGAACATAAAACAGGAATTCTAGAAGGAGCTCCAGCAAGCACTTGATCGGATGCTCGATCGATTGGATGGTCGAGTTTATGAGCGAATGCCAGAAACAGAGCAAATATTGAAACAGAGCAAACAACAATTAATTAAGAATGGATTCATGGGCTGGATTCAAGCTATGATTATCTAAAACTGGTCAACAAACCTCAATCAAACATGAGCCATCTCTAGACAATGACCTCCTAATACAAGTTGATCCAATCTCTTGGAAATAACAATCAAGCTAAGATATTCCCAGTCTAGCTCTCACTAGCAAAGATCATATAAAAGCAGGCATTAAACAACATATCATTAAAGTCAAAAATCAACAAAACATCTAATCTATTAGCATGCTTCATGATAATCTCTAGATCTAGCTTTATCTAACAACTTAGACATTGGTGTGATGCTAAGAAGCTTAAGATCTAACCTTACCATCTCAGATATAAGATTAGCATAGAGCATATCTAGCCTAGAAGAGATCTATAACAAACAAGCTTGACCAATCTAAACAACCACAACCATCATCCAGCTTAACCCATCCTTAAGATCCTAAACCACTACTCACATTCACAGAACATGATGAACAAAGTCATAAACCCAGAAATCAATGAAACTTGCATTTTTAGAAAGATGAGATGAAGATCTACAATATTGAAGAAGAAACCAAACTCAAATTCTTAATACTTTGAAAGTTATGAAACCAACAAGTATCAAAGATTTCTTAGAAAATAAACAAAAGTGCCTAAACGATCTAAGCAAAATAAAAAGCAAAATGAATAATTCCCAAAAGGGTAAATACTAGGTCTAGAATTGTACTCGAAAAGGTCACTCTTTTTGTGGCTGCAGGGTACAAGGCCTTTTATAGGAAAAGGAAGGGAAGCCCTAAAACTTCTAAAAGACAAAATAAGTGGGCGGCTCGGTCAACTCGACCAGGTGCTCGGTCGAGTGCTGGTCGAGTGGCTTCTTCTTTTGCTTCTCCCATCCGGTTGAGTCCTTCTCTGCACACGGCCGAGTGCTTGGTCGAGTGGGTGGTTAAGTGGACTTCCGGACCTTGATTCTTCAGCTCCAAATCCCTTGTTTCCTTCTCTTTACAGCTCCAATCTGCTTCAGCATCACTTCCATGCTCCTTAGGATCCAAAATCACCTGTTTATGCAAGAAACTATGCAAATGCAATGCAAATCTACTCTAATACATAAACTGTTCTAAAACTATGCAATATTGGACAAATGAGATAGAAAATCATGCAAAAGATGTGAATATACTAAGGGAAAACATGGCAAAATATATGATCATCAGGGAACCCGAGGCTCTACCCGAATCCGTACCCGACGCGCCTGATCGTGTTCTTACTCGGGTGGCGAGTGGAGTCCGAATTCCACAACCCCAAGCCCAATCTCGGCGAATCCCAAGTAGCTAACCCTCTTCTATTTAAAGTGACTAGGACCCTTCTCCCTCAGCAGCACAAATCGATAAGTCTCTCAACCCTAAAAGTTTTTTGCCTTCTTACTTTCTATTCTTCTCTCAAGGGAATCGAGAGCCTTTAATCTCTTGGAAACTAACCCTATTAATCTCGAAGTTTAGCTTTTTCTCTTTTCAAGGATTCAAAAATGGCTCCAAAGATGAAGACTTACCAAAAGAAGGGGAGTAGATTAACCTCCACCGCTGCTAGAATCGGAGGTGATCCCGTCAAACCTCGCGATTTCCAAGGAAGAGGAGACGTTCCACATTCCCAACTGTTGGCTGGACGTTTTGCATCCCCAACCCGATGCTCAACCCGACCATCCACCCGAGCTAGCACTCAAGCACCTGATCGGGTAGATACCCATGTTCTCTCTCCCGACCCAGTAGCAGTTGCAATCCGCTGATCTCCTCGACGTAGGGACCTGTCTACATCTGAGTGAACCGTTACTAACCCGATGTAGGTCGATTCAGATGCAGAAGGAGGAGAACCGGAGGAGATCCAATCCTCTAGGTTGAGAGGCAGAGCTGCAATGGCGAGGGGAAAGAGACCAGCCTCTGAAAGGGCTGAGAAGCTAGCTGAGAGGGCAGCAAAAGAAGAAGATCGAGACACAGAGGAGGAGAGCCATGACCGAGAGGAGGAGCAGAGAGAACGCACATGCCTGGCTTCGCGGAGGCTGAAGCAAAAAGAGGTGGAGACTCCGGCCAAGCTTTTCAATTTCCTCCGCAAGATGAACTTTGTAGGAACCCGCTACCCTCACCGAGAAACAATGAAACAGTTGGGGATCACTATAGATGTTGAGTACCTTTTCGACACGTGCCACCTGGGCCAGATGATGCGAGCCATCCTCGAAGCTTATGGGGAGGAGACGGTTCACTTCCTCTCCACGCTGCAGCTGGGGGGATCGGATTCATCACCTTCTTCGTGCGCAACAAGGAATACCGACTCACCTACAAGGAGATGGAGAAGTTGTATGGTTTTAAGGCTAGGAGTGGAGAGAACATGGAGGTGAGCAAGGAGGAGATGAAGTCCCTATGGCTGACAATAGGAGACAAGCTTCCCCACAATTCTACAAACTCCAAATCTGCTCAAATAAGGAGCCCTGTTTTAAGGTACTTTCACAAGTCTCTATCTTGTACCTTATTCGCTAGGAAGGAGACTGGGAATGTGAACGATCATGAGCTCCAGCTGCTAGACATTGCCTTGTGTGGGGTATTAGACAATGCCAGGGATGGTAGACCGCTAGTAGGAGATGTTGCGGACACTAGCATGATCTTTGTGCTGCTCGATCAGTTCCTTTACCTAAAGTCTTGGGCAATGAAAACTGAGAGAAGAGAGGGAGTTGGAGAGATCACCATAGGAGGATTGGTCACACCAATTTTGATAGCCTGCGATGTGCTTTTGAAGGGAGTGGTACATGAGCCAAGATGGCTAGACATCGAGTACCTCTCACTGGCGAGATTCCTGGCTTATGAGAAACCAAATGATATGTTGCTCTTCAGGTTTGTTCATCTGGCAGTCGGAGCTACTCAAATGATTCTGCCCAACGTCGTATGCACAAAAATCCGGCTGGGGAAGAACATCGACTTTGTGCCACCATTGGAAGAGCTGTACAACCCTGATGAAGAATCCGCAGCTGAAGAGAGAGAGCCAACTGGGCAAGGACAGGGAGAAAACTCGGAGGACTATGATTTTGAGGAGTATGTTTGCTCTCAAAAGCAACCAGTTGGGGTGAGGGAGGCCCACATAAGAATCGGGTGGTTGAAGAGGATGAACAAGTTTTTGGAAAGGAAGGTGAAAGACCTTACTGGCACGGTGAAGGTAATGGGAGGACAGATCAGGGAGCTGCAAGACAAGGCAAGTTGTGCCTCAGCTCCCACTTCGGCTTATACACCCACATGGATGGGGAGAAGCGGCCCACTAGGAGGAATCCGAGGATTGGCACCTCCAAAGCCCCACAGGGCATCATCTTACGAGCCCCAAGCAGAGGAGGATGTCACTAGACCAGATAGATCGCGGAGAAGCCACTCGGATGCCTATCCGACGCCTAACCCGATGGGGTACACGATGCCCTATCCGATGCCACCATCGAGCACACATCCGGGTGACAACTTAGGTACCTTCCCTCTGCCTTACCAGATGCCATATCATATGCCCTACTCGATGCACCCTGCAAGCGGCTATACGGCTGATCATTCCGGACCTTTCCCACCATACCCGTCGTACTACCCGATGCCCTACCCGATGAGCTACGCGACGCCTTACCCAATCAACCCCTCGGATGCTGGTCCGAGCAGATCATCCGTGCGCATAACCGTGCTCTCTGATGAGCGAACCCTGGCACCTGCTGAAGCCGGTGACGACCCTGGGTATACCTTGGCGAGCATGGAAGCTGCCACAACCTCCTTCTTCACCAACCCATGAGGTACCACTTTCATCGAAACCAATATTTTTACCATTGCATTTTATTTTGTTTCATTTTGTGTGATTCTCAGATTTCTTATTCTGACTTTTATTTACACAAAAGAATGTGTAATTTAAGTTTGGGGGAGGGTCTGAGAATGTATATAATATTGTGTTTTATTTTCTTAATTTTCTTATTTTAATTTTCTGCATCTATTTGCATAAAAACCCAAATAATTTTTTTTTTAATTTCGTATTTTTAAAAAAAAAAAAAAAAAAAAAAAAAACTGTTGCATAGTGTTCATGTAGTTGCATTTCCATCCTAGGATTGAGTCTAGATTGCTTCATATAGGACTTTTGCATATGCATTTTAGGGGACAATGATTAAAACCACCTTGTTTAAAACCAAACCTTAAGGTTGAAGCTATAGCCCTTAACTACAGTTCATTGTTGTTAGATCAATCTTTTGAAAACAAATGGAAAAAAAAAAACTTTGTTTAAAACCTTGTGTCTTTTGAAAGCTTCCTCCACTTGTGTGAAACTTGCTTGAACATTGAATCATCTCTATATTATTGGACTTAACCTGAACTTAAACTGTCTTGCTTATGAAATTTGAATTCTTGCTCATGATAACTCTAATCTCGGGTTAACACTTCCTTTTTACCAATCTTTTCGTTTAACCCAATTTTTTTTTCCCTACCTTTGAACCCAAACCTTTCTTTCAAACCTTGTTGTGAATTGTTGAGTGAGACCTCTTCATTGTGCTATAGGTTGTGAAACCTTGAGAGTATTGAGAACGACAAAGAACTGGCTCTTGAGTTAGCTAAGTTATAATCATTTGGACTAGCTAATAGAATCGGTTTTTAAAGATAGGTGGTTAGCATGATTATTCGGGATTGGGTTGAGGAATAAAAAGAGAAATTTAAGAAGAAAGTCCCTAAGGTTCGGTTTAATTAGCTCTAAGTCTCTGAGTAAAATATATATATATATATATATATATATATATATCTTGCTATAATCTCCTAGAAAAAGAAAAAAATAAATAAATAACATGGGAATTTTATTAGGAGTTTAGCAAAGAAATATAAAGATATAAAAAAGAAAAGAGAAAGAGAGCTAGATGTTTAAAGTTTAGACCTTAAGGATTATAAAAAAAGAGTTAAAATCAAGAATGTGGGTAGTTCTATTCTAGGGTAGATAGATTATCAATAGTTAAGCTTTGTATGCCCAAATTGTTCTCAATCTTAGACAGTTTTCACAACTGTCTAGCATTCCATTTTTTGATAGAAAACCACCCAAAGATATTGTTTGAAACCACCCCACCAAAAGCCTTACTCTTGAAACTGATTGAGCTTGATTCACTTTCCATTTGCAAGAAATCGCCAAACACTTTAATGAATGTGAAAGAGATGTTCTTTGGAATTGCAAGTCTTTACTAATAGTTGGAGGTTGAACTAGATTGATGCATGGTAATAAGCACAGAAAAATATTTGTAAGTATGTTGATTGATCTTAGCACCATTAAACTATCTTTAAGGACTATAACTTGAATCCTTCGCTTAGCTTAAAAGGTTATGAGTCCCATTTTTATTCCTCATCCTCCTACTTCCTTGCTAGAGGACTAGCAAGATTTAAGTTTGGGGGTCTAATAACTCTCTAATTTACATGTTTTAGGCATCCCTTTTTGTCCATATTTTGCATTATATATACCCTAACCTTAGCATTTTTAGGTCATTAACTGTAGAAATCCACATTTAGGCCATTTAGGGTGTTTCATTCTTGCATTTGCACATTTTGGATGAAAACAGGTGATTTAGGGCCTAAAATGGGGAGAAACAAGGTCAAATCCGAGCATGTACCCGAAGGAGCTATGGGGCAGGAAGAACAGTCTGAATACCAACCCGATCGAAGAGGATCCAAAGGGCAGGAAGAACAACCCGAAGACCTATCCGAGGAGTAACCCGACCACATCCTCGAGCAGACCCTCGGGCAGGACTGGGCAGCTAGGTTTAATGGGTTTCCATATATAAACCCCCCTCTTCTTCCTCTCGCCCTAGCACGCCGCAGACCCTCAGATTGGAGAGCGAGAGAAACTGAGCGACTCAAACACTTTTTCCACTTTGTTAGGATTTATTTTAGATTTCTTTGGCTATTCTTTTAGATTTCTACTCTGTACTCTTTTACTTCTATCTTATTTTCAATATAATGCAATTTTCGTTCATCTATGCTTTTATGTTTTCTGCAATGAGATCTGAGTAGTGAAACAAAGTTTCTAGGGATGGGATAGACGATTTTGTGTTCTTGATCGGTTAGGATGTCTTAGCTTGATTGTTTATGTTTTATAAATTCCTTTCTAGATTGGTGTTCTTAATGCTATCAATAGACCGAGAGGTTGAGATTAGATCTAGGGTGTTTTACCACCGAAAGGTGTAGATTAAATGCTTGAATCAATCAATGTTAGAGATTTACTCACTTAGCCTCAGAGATTAGATGTGTAAGGAGTTTATTGACAATAATGAATCGGTTTGTATTGCCTGCTTGGTCATGTTCCTCCAACGAGAGTTGGGTAGGGGAGTGATCAAGGTTGATTGTTTCTATCACGAGAGTGTTTTAACAAGATTTTAGAGATTCATTGTCTAGGGAATATTTTCTTGAGGCATGTAGGACATCCATACTGGTCATGAATACTTAGGAGTCGATTACCCCATCCTTAGGAGCTTTCGCATTTTGATTGTTTACATTTTTATTCATAACTCGACCCT
The DNA here is from genome assembly GCF_000633955.1 of Camelina sativa. Taxonomy (NCBI): domain Eukaryota; kingdom Viridiplantae; phylum Streptophyta; class Magnoliopsida; order Brassicales; family Brassicaceae; genus Camelina; species Camelina sativa. Next base: position 11,723,643 of record NC_025691.1, read on the forward strand.
ATACCCGAACTGGTACTCGATCACCAGCTTCGTGTACACCTTTCGAGTTGTTCATACTCTTCTTGTTTACCCGATCACCCCACCCGATCCTGTACTCGAATGCTTGCATCGAGTGCTTAGGTCGTGTGGTTCTTGTTTATTTACTTTCTTTTATTTATCTTAGGATTGTTAGATTAAACTCATTTATTGCTTGGCTTGACTTGCATAGTTCTGATCATATCTCATCTGCTAGCATAACAACTATTTGGATTGATAACCCTTTGTACTACAACTGCATAGGGAATTGATACCCTGGGTGAAAATTCTATTTTCATTTGGGGTAGCGGGTTCCTACGAAGCTCATCTTGCAGAGGACTTTGAATAGTTTGGCCGGAGTCTCCACCTTTCTTTGTTTCAGCCTCCTCGATGGTAATCGGGTGTGTTCTCTCTGCTCCTCTTCGTGGTCAGGGCTCTCCCCATTGGTGTATTGATCTTCTTCTTCTGCTTCTCTCTCAGCTACCCTCTCAGCCTTTTCAGAGGCTGGTCTCTTACCCCTCACAACCGCGGCTCTGCTTCTCAACCGGGAGGTTTGAATCTCCTCCGGTTCTCCTCCTTCGGCATCTGAATCGACCTCCATTGGATCAGAGATGGTTCTCTCGAACGTATAGAGGTCCCTACATCGAGGAGATCAGCGGATTGCACCCGCTGCTGGGCTAGGAGAGCGAACTCGGGTGTCTACACGATCGGTTGCTCGAGTGCTTGCTCGGGTGACGAATCAGGTTGAGCATCGGGTAGAGATTGGAAACGTCCACTCAGCGGTTGAGAATGTGAAACGTTTCCTCCTCCTCGGGAATCAAGAGCTTCGGCCCCGTCATCTCCGGTTCTTGCAGCGGCGGAGGTCGATCTGGTCCCCATCTTTTGGTAAGTCTTGACCTTTGGAGCCATTGGTGAATCCTTGAAAATAAGAAAAATATACTAAACCGAGATCAATAGGGTTAGTCAACCAAGATTGAAAAACTCGATTTCCAGGGACAAAGAAGAAGTTTGGAAGACAAAGATTTTTAGGGTTTAGAGAAAACTTATGGATTTATGAAGTTGGGGAGTTGAGGCTCCTTAAATAGAGAAGGTCGGCTTGGGCTTCACCGAGAGTGGGCTAGGGTTTGTGGAATTCGGACTCCACTCGCCACCCGAGTGGGAACATGATCAGGCGCGTCGGGTACGGATTAGGGTATAGCCTCGAATTCCCCAAAATTTCCTTTTTCCTTTTTATTTTTTCTTTTTTTTCTTCTTCTTTTTTTATTTTATTTTATTAAACTCATGGAAACATAAAAATATTGTAAAATCCGAATTAAACAAAACAAAATTAAATTAAATTAACCCTTCATGCCCTTCAAGCATTGTTTTTGGGAGGGAGAGGTTTTCGAATCCTCTCCACTGTATGAGTTAATGGATTTTTCGGTTTTTGTCCTGGTTCCACAGCAAATGTAGTACGAACTTCCTGGTGATGTTTGATTTCTCTTGGCTTTGCATGGGTGGAGAAAACTTGACCATCAATGGTTGGCCTTTTAATCACCTTCTTGATGTCAAATTCCATTTTGAAGTGCTCTCCATGCTCAATATTGATCTATCCTTTTTTTACGTCAATCACTGCACCTACTGTTGCCAAGAATGGCCTTCATAGGATTAATGGATCTTCCAATCCTGTGAGGCAAGTTTTCCAGGATACCAATGGGGTGTCTGATTGTTCTATCAGCTAGAACCAAATACAGGCTACTTGGTTCAAAATTGCTGAAGCCCATCTTGTTGGCAACTGAAAGTGACATTATGTTGACTGAAGGTCCCAAATCGCACAAGCAATTGTTGAAGATCTGAAGGCCTATTGAACATGGGAAAGTAAAAGAGCCAGGATCCTCCAATTTCTCACCAATTCGCAGTTCATGATCTAAACACACTCCACTCCTCAGAATCGCGTTCCCAATCTCTTTAACAACTTCCTTTATTTCAATCTCCAGCTGAGCTGTCTCCTTGAAAATTTCCTCTTGAAGCGCGTGTGGTGGCAAGAGCTTAGGAGATGGGGCTTTACGTCTGGACATACGCTTTGCAAGCGCCTCCAATTGGATGTCAAGATCTGCTCTGAATCTTTCCTCTAATTCCCCTTTTTCAGCTGTAGGCAATTGAGGTTGATCTGTCATCTGAACATCTACCCGATTGATCATCCAATTACCACCATTGGGTGTGTCATTGGGCTCAGCTTCGAGTGGTGCATTGGTTTGTGATTCTCGAACCAGTTCCCGATCATCATCCTCCTCGGGTGTAGGATCGGGTACATACTCGGATAAGTAGTATTGGTGCTCATACATCCCACTGTGAGCCATATCCTCCCCATCTTGAATATCACTGTCCTCAGTGAGGTAGTCATCAACATCTTTGAGAAAGATGGCATGGGCAGTAGCATAGTCTTTTGGGTTATGAACAGCTTTACCTGGAAGCTGGTTGAGTTTTGGAAGTGGTTTGGTGTTGTGTTGGTCTTCTAGGTATCTCAACTTTGTACTGAGAGAATCATACTTAGCGTTTAGGTCATTGTACCCAGAATCGATCTTGTTGCTCAACTCCGTGAATATTTTTGCATTATCCATTGTTGTTGCTGCTTGAATCAGTATCACCTGCTGGATTAATCCGCGTAAGTCAGCCACTTGAGATTGGTTCTGTGATCCTTGCTATGGTGGGAATCCAAGTGGTGCAATCGGTTGGTGGTAGGTGCTAGTGTACTGCTGCTTAGGAGCATAGCCTTGATTGTATTGGAAAAAGTCTTTTGTTGTCCCTGATTGCCTTGGATTGCGGGTGGGTAGATTTGGTCTTGAGGATTTGCAACATTCGGGTTACGGTATGAGAGATTCGGGTTCTGTTTGTGGTTGTTGTACCCTTTATTGTAACCTCCTTGATTATTGATGTAGTTCACATCCTCTAGCTGAGCATTCTCCCCATCTTGTTGCTGGTATTGATCTTCCTCTCAGATCGAGTGGACATATTGCTGCTTGTTGAGGTGTTTGTCCAATTTGTCATTGAGGGCTTTCATGTCTCTCTTGTACTTGGCATCATCCTCTCCAGAAGATCATATTGTGCGATCATACTCCTCATTGTAGTGCCCATCAGATTGAGCTAAGTTCTCCACTAAGTCCCAACCTTCATCAACATCCTTGTTGAGGAAATTCCCATTACTAGCGGTGTCCAGCAACATCCTTATCTTAGGGACCACACCGCGGTAAAGTGTACTTAGCAACGAAGCATTGCTAAATCCATGATGCGGGCATCTGCTTGTTTATCTCTTGAAACGTTCCTAAGCTTCACCAAACATCTCGTTGCTCTTCTGAACAAAGCTGGAGATGTCATTTCTCAGCCTTGCAGTTCTGGAGTTGGAGAAGAATTTGGCGAGGAACGCCTTTTTTCATGCTTCCCAAGTGGTGATAGACTCCTTTGGAAGTGATTTCTCCCAAATGTGTGCTTTGTCCCCCAAAGAAAATGGGAAAAGCCGGAGCTTGAATCCATCTTCACTAACTCCATTGATCTTAGTTAGGCTACAGAGCCTATCAAATTCATCTAGATGATCCAATGGGTCCTGCATTTGTAGTCCATGAAACTTGTTGCTCTATATCATCTGGATGAGACTACTCTTGATCTCAAAGTTGTTGTTTTGAACAGCAGGTGGCACAATGCCATGTCTTTGAGTGTGAGTAGATGGATCATCTCCTGCTCCTATGTTGGTCCTATCTTGAGGAGCTGGTGGACCATTCTTATTATTCATGACCTCCTCAATTGTTGTTGGTTGCGGTTGTGGTACTTGTTGTTGACGGAGTAACCTTGGTCTGTTGATGTTCTCGATGAAAGGACTCAAGTTTTGGCTACCCTTGGATCGTGTTTGCATGCACAATCAGTTAACCGAGTGAGTACACGAAGGTCAACTCGATCCAGGTGATCGAGTGATGGGTCGGGTGGGTACTTGAGTTGTACCTGAAATGCAAAAAAAACAAACACAAAAGTAAACAAGTCAGTTCCGAACCAAATTATAGAAAAGAACTTGATCTAGGAAGAGCTGAAATCTTAAACGTAGCAAACAAAATTCAACCAAATGGCAATGGCGCCAAATTGATAAGAGGATTTTTCACCCAGGGTATCAATTCCCTATGCAGTTGTACTACAAAGGGTTATCAATCCAAATGGTTGTATTGCTAGCAGATGAGATATGATCAGAATAATGCAAGTCAAGCCAAGCAATAATGTAGGTTTTATCTAACAACCTAAAATAATCAAAAGTAAATAAAGGAATAAGAACCACATGACCTAAATACTCGATGCAAGCATTCGGGTACAGGATCGGGTGGGATGATCGGATCAAGAAGACGAGTATCAACAGCTCGAAGGTATACACGAAGCTGGTGATCGAGTACCAGTTCGGGTAAGGAGTCGATTTAAGAATAAAAAGCTAAACAATCAAGATGCGAAAGCTCCTAAGGATGGGGTAATCGACTCCTAAGTATTCATGACCAGTATGGATGCCCTACATGCCTCAAGAAAATATTCCCTAGACAATGAATCTCTAAAATCTTGTTAAAACACTCTCGTGATAGAAACAATCAACCTTGATCACTCCCCTACCCAACTCTCGTTGGAGGAACATGACCAAGCAGGCAATACAAACCGATTCATTATTGTCAATAAACTCCTTACACATCTAATCTCTAAGGCTAAGTGAGTAAATCTCTAACATTGATTGATTCAAACATTTAATCTACACCTTTCCGTGGTAAAACACCCTAGATCTAATCTCAACCTCTCGGTCTATTGATAGCATTAAGAACACCAATCTAGAAAGGAATTTATAAAACATAAACAATCAAGCTAAGACATCCTAACCGATCAAGAACACATATTTGTCTATCCCATCCCTAGAAACTTTATTTCACTACTCAGATCTTATGGTAGAAAGCATAAAAACGCAAATGAATAAAAATTGCATTGTATTGAAAATAAGATTAAAGTAGTAGAGTGCAGAATCGAAACTAAAAGGAATAGTAAAAGAAACGAAATCGAATCCTAACAAAGTGGAAAAAGTGTTTGAGTCGCCAAGTTCTCTCTAAAGGCTCTCGCTCTCTGATTTGAGTGTCTGCAGCGTGCTAGGGCGAGAGGGAGAAGAGGGGGGTTTATATATGGAAACCCTTTTAACCTAGCTGCTCAATCCTGCCCGAGGGTCTGCTCGAGGCGGTGCACGAGGTTCAAGTGGGGTAGCTCCTCGGGTAGGTCTTCGGGTTGTTATTCCTGCTCTTAGATCCTTTTTGATCGGGTTGAGGTTCGGACTGTTCTTCTTGCACAACTGCTCCTTCGGGTATATGCTCGGGTTTGACTTTTTTTAAATCCCATTTTAGGCTCTAAACCACCTGTTTTCATCCAAAATGCACAAATGCAACAATGCAGCACCCTAAATGGCCTAAATGCAAATTCCTACAGTAAAAGACCTAAAAATGCTAAGGTTAGAGTGTATATAATGCAAAATATGGACAAAAAGGGTGTCTAAAACATGTAAATTAGAGAGTTATCAGTTAGATCTTGAGCTTTGTCTTGAAATTCAGAGGGAAAGGAATTTGGATCAGTATACTCATAGCCTCCACTCTCCAACTAAGCGTTTTTGCTCTTGTCACTTTCTTTACCAATCACTACAAGAAAACACGGTGAAATCCTACCAAATTTCCTACAAAACTTTTGGTAGAAAAAAATTCCTACAAAAAACTTACGAGTATTCTACGAAAAATAGTTGTCGTAGGGAATTGGTAGGAAAATTCTTTCACAATATATTTGTAACTAGAAAATTCCTTCAAAACGTAAAAACGTAAGAAAATTTGTAAGAAAATGGAAGCAAATAAATAGGAAATGGAGCAAAATGAATTTGGTAGGAAATTTCCTTCCAATTTCCTACAAAAATTGTACCGAAGCAATTTCATATGAAAATTTCCTTCCAATTGCTTTTGAAATTTCTTTCCTACAAAACGATTAAATGTTTTCCACCATTTTCCTACCAAATGTTTTTTTTTAAAACTCATTTACTTATATATTTAAAATCTCTTACATATTTACTTTACATTGACAAATTTTTTTTTTATCATTTACTTATATATTTACAAAATATTTTTTCAATCTATTTACTTATAAATTTAAATTTTTACTATTTCCTTATAATTTTATTTTAGAAAAGTCCGGATACTTTGTTTCCTTATGTTCTTCTTTTCTTTCTTTATGTTTTCTATTAAATTTTTTAATATTAAAGCTTTCTCACACTAATCGAAGAAATATATATTTACGTAGGCATACAGTATATCTTTGTTCCTTTTTAATTTAGTGAAAAAATAAATAACTATTAATATTGCCAAAAAAAAAGAGACGCTGAGATAAAAAAAAATAAGAAGGACAAAGATATCATCTCTTGGTCTTTTTGGAGAATGGAAGAAGCGTAAAAAAAAAAGTAAAAAAACAGAAGCACAGGCTCAGCTTGTGACACTCCCGTTTCTTAGACTTGCGAAGGGGTTTAAAAGAATTTATTTGGTCACTAAAGTGTACTTATGTTTTCGGTCAAGTGTTCTGAGAGAACTCCACAATTAAGCGTATTTATGCTGGAGTAGTCTCAAGATAGGTGACCTTTCGGGAAGTGACTGTCGGAACTATGCGAGTTAGGATAAAACACATGGAAATATCATGTGGTGATTTGTAAGGACGGTAACAAGTCTTTAAAGTCTCCCGGACATAGCAAACCGACCATCGGATATGGATGGACTAACAGGCCTAGTAAGAGGATGTGAGGCCCATTAAGAAAGGTGCGCACATGGAATGGGATTAGACATGTGGCCTACTATGAGGTGGCGGTGGGGGCGTTACACAGCTTCACCACTCTTCTTCTTCATCATCGCTGTTGTCCCTCTTCTGATCTCTTCGATTCAGTTATGGTGCGTTCCTCTTCCTCGGGTTTGTTTTTCATGTCATCTTTTTCTGTTTGTTCTGAGATTTGATGATGATGGATGATTCACCAATTGTGTTTTTGCATATCTCGATTTCATCTTAGCTTTTTGCCACCTTCCTCCACTTATATTTCAGATCTAACTTTTTTTTTTTGCAGATCTTGCCGCCATTAACACTCGTCCTTGTTTGAAAAGTAAATCTTTTGATTCAACCAAGAAAAGCAGAAACATAAGAAGCTATCTGGTGTTGGAAGGACAGTACTGGAGATGGTGGGAGGAGAGCGACAAAGAGAAGTTTTATTGTTTTTGTTTATTTTGTTTTAAAAGAAAAAGAATTGTAATTCTATTTAGTTAATTAAATAAAACTCTTTAATTAATAATCATTGTTTCTTTTATGAAATTTAATTTAATTTCTGAAATTAATGAATTAATTTTATGTTTTAATATTTTAGTAGGAAAATGGTAAAAGTTATGAGGTAGGAAAATAGTAGAAACTTGTTTCCTACTAATATTTTGGCAGGAGAATGAATAAAATGTTTTTTTTCTATTTTCCCACAAAATTCTTATGAAAATGTTTTCGTAGGAAATTGGTAGGTAATTTCTTTCGAAATTCCTTCCAAAACTGATTTCCTTCGGGCGATTAATTTCAATATTTTCCTTTGAAATCTGCTGTAGGAATTCGAATGTTTTCTTGTAGTGAATTGGGAACAAGATGTATATATATAACATATCCCATTATTTTCTTCATTTCTTCTAATAGCAACTTGCTACAATTTTGAATCTGCTTTTTGTTTGGGTTTCAGGAAACAAGAGCAGAAACCCAAACAAAAAGCAGATGATACCTCAAGTCAAAGGCAACCAAAACACACAAAATATATTAAGAGGGAGGTATTCAAATTATATTTTAAAAGATTTGGTAAAATTTTAATATTTTAGAATATTGAAAGATTTAGGAGATGTTTTTAGGAGATTTGATTGTATTTTAGATTTTTTTATTTTTCTTTTTTAGAAAATAAAATTTGATTATGCGAGATTTTATTATTAAACTTAGGGTGATTTTGAAATATTTTACAAAAATAAAAATAAAACAAATCTAAGTATCGTGAGAAACAACGCATTACGAGCCACAATTAGCATCATCCTGTAGGTAATACCTTTGCTTCGTGATATTTTGAATAACAAGATAAACACTTTGCAAATGGACATCAGATCTAAACAGAGACCCAAAACAGAGTACGAAAAATCCATATGATCTGATATTTCAATGGTTCTCTCTAGACAAGTGAAACTGACTATTTTTGTGGTGATGAATGATGTATGGAATGATGACTTATGAATGAATGGATGTCAGGGTGTTTCAATTCCCCTTATGCAATTGTAGTATAAGAGGTGTCAATCCAATCTGAGTGTTTGTGAACAATCAAGATGTGCATATGAGTCTAAGTCAAGCCAGATGTAAAGGTTGTTTGTCACTAACAATCCTATGATGAAATGGAAAGTGCAGAAAGTAAAACTACAAGAACTAGGAGCTAAATGCAAATGGAACAGAGTGATTATGACAAACAGAAATAGAAACTATGGAAATGCAAGTATTGAACTAATGCAAGGTAAGTAATGAACATGATACTAAATGAATGCAACAGAAATGCAACTAGGGTGAAACAGGACAAACACAAATCATAAACACAAGTTCTGGGTTGGAACTCGAGCAAGCACTCGATCGAGTGCTGATCGAGTGCAGGGTCGAGCTGGACAAATACGCAAAACAGAGCAACACAAGAAAAACAGAGCAATACCAAAACGAATCAAACAACGATCAAACAACAGGATTTAAGCTAAGAAATCAATAAACAAGGAAGGTCTTGAGGAGGGATTCATGGGCTGGACTATGATTGAGGTCATCTAACTTGGTCAACAAATCTCAAACAACTTGAGCTAATCTCTAGACATATATTTCTAAGACATGTTTAATCCACTCTCATGGCAAGAAACAATCAAACTCATGCATCTCTAGACTTGTTCTCACAAAGTAAAGAATCTACACAAGCAGGCATTAAGAAATATGTCAAAAAACAAACAAGACTTCTAATCTCTTAGCAAGCCTAATGATAGTCTCTAGATCTAGCCTTATCTATGCTCCTTAGACATTGGTGTGATGCTAAGAGGCTTGAAATCAGATCCTACCCTCTCAGATATAGGATCAGCATTAAGAACATCTAGCCTAGAAGAGATCTACAACAATCAATCTTGGCCAAATCAAACAAACCACAAACACAGCCCAGCCTAACCCATCCTCAAGATCCTAAGCAACTACTCACAAGAACACATGATGAACACCAAAGTCATAAACCCAGAAAATGATGAAACTTGCATGATTAGATAGATAAAGCAAAGATCTACAATATTGAAGAAGGAATCAAACACGAATTCTTAATATCTTGAAAGTTATGGAACCAACAAAATCCAAGAATTCTTTGTTTTCTCCTTTTAAAAGAAGTACAAGATCTATCAAAATAAAAGTGCAAAAGGAATAATTCTAAAAAAGGTAAAAACTAGGTTTTAGACTCTCTAAAAAGCTGGACTCTTTTGGTGGCTGCAAGTACAAGCCTTTATATAGAAAATGTAGTGGAAGACCTAAAAACGCTAGAAGACAAAATAGCCAGGCGGCTCGACCAACTCGACCTGGTGCTCGGTCGAGTGACCGGTCGAGTTGGCTCCTCTTGTGCTCCTCCCACTCGGTCGA
>NC_025691.1:11735054-11738491 GCF_000633955.1 Camelina sativa
ATATGGTATCCATGAGTTTAAAGCAACGCACACATTGATATTTAACAGTCAATATTAAGTTCTTATAAGTAGGAAATGNCTCCCCCAAACTTAAATCACACAGTCCTCTGTGTGAAAGAAATTTGTAAGAGGATTGAAGATCAAACACAAAACACAATATCAAATGCAATGGTATTTACAAGGGAAGGTGATAGTGGGACCTCAAGGATTGGAGAAGAAACTGTCCACATCCTCTTGCATGCTGTCAAAAGTATAGTTGGGGTCTTGTTGACGACTTGGAGGTGGAGATTGGAGCAGCTCGACGATGGGAATCGACCGGGACTCAGTCGAGTACGTGCTCGAGTGGGGGGGTCGAGCTGGACCGCGAGTGTCAAAATTCTGACCTTGCTGCTGGTAGAACTGCTGGTAGAGTGCTGGATCCATGAAGTACTGGGGTGGGATGGGAGGGTAACCTGGATATCCTGGATAAGCAGCTGGAGGTGGGAAGCCATATGGTGATCTGGGCTGGAACTCGGCCGAGTGCATCTGGGGTGCTCGGTCGAGTGGGTGCTCGAGTGACCCGGTCGAGTGCCTCGAAAATTGTTGTTCTCGGCTACTTGAACTCCTCTTCCTCTGATTTGGCTCGTACATTGAAGCTCTAGCTGGTTCCACAGGGTTTGCAACTCTTGAGAGTGCTCTAGTTGAGCTACTCCTCCTCAAAGGGCTTGAATGGCTTGGAGATGAGTTTGCACTCTTCAGCTCAGCAATCTCCTTTTTTAGGCCCTTGATGGACTTAGCCATATTGGTCACCTTCTTCTTAAGCTTATCAAACCTCTTCCCATGCCACTTGCTCCACTTTTGTAGGAGAGTCAACCTCTTGCTAGTCTCTCTCACTCCTCTACTATCCCTTGGGTTGGGCTCATAATCTTCAAAGTAAAATTGCTCCTCCCCATCAGCCATTTGCACATCTCCAGCTTCATCAACTCTAGGTTGAACTATCCCATCAAACAAGAACTCATCAGCTGGCCAAAAGTCAATGTTTGCTCCTTCTTGAATGGTGGTGAGCTCTTGGTTAGGTAAGATCAACTGTTTTTTCCCAACTGTTGGAAGCTCAAAGTTGAAGATGTGATTTCCTTGATGCATTTCCTTGGCCAATATGAGAGTGGAGGTGAGGTAGCTTGAGTCAATCCATCTTGGCAAAACCTTCTCTCCTCTAAGTGGGACCTTGGCAGCTTGTAGTATTGGAGTGATGATGCCTCCAATGGCTAAGGCTCCTCTTGACCCTTTGTTTTGTAGCTTGCCTACCCAACTTCTCAAATATATCATGTGGTCAATGAGCACCATTGCAAGGTCAGTCTCCACAGTGGTCCCAAGAATGATGGTTCCATTTCTTGCCTCAAGGATGATTCCATTGAGAGCCATGTCAATTACCTTGAGCTCACCCTCATTGAGATTTCCAGTCTCCTTCCTAGCAAAGAATGTATTTGCTAAGGCCTTGTGGAAGTACCTTAGGACTGGGCTTCTTATCTTTGAACTCTTGGTCTTGGAGGATGAATAGGTGATGTTGTCTCCAATGGTTTCCCAAATGGCATAGAGCTCCTCTCTTGGTATCATCAAGCTCCTATTACTACCAACTTCAAAACCAAACACATTTGCTATCTTCTTCAAAGAAAGCTCATAGTTCTTCCCCTTGATTGTGAAAGCAATATGACCAGCTCCAAACTCATCATCCTTCCTTGCATATGTGTGCAGCTTGACTGTGGCTAGAAACTCACAACTTTCTTCTTTATACCCCTCCATGCAAAGCCCCATGAACTTGGTTAGGCTGCTCTTCTCAAAAAGGTACTCCACATCTTTATCAATGGCTAGCTTCTCCATGGTTTCCTTGTGTGGATACCTAGTTCCCAGGAACTCCATTCTCATGAAGGCTTCATAAAGTTGCCTCTTTGTCAATTCACAAGATTATGCTTCTCCATCATCCTCTCCCTCTTCTTCTTCACCTTCTTCTTCACTCTCACTCTCAACCTCCTCTTGTTCAATCTCAACTGCTGGCCTCTTCCCTTTGGCCTTGTTTCTCCTCATGAAATCACTAAGAGTTGGCACCCTTTCTTCTTCACTTTCAGTTCTCTCAGGATCTTCCTCAACTGGCTGATTTCTTGAACGCGGCATCTGGCTCGATCGACCACTCGGACCACCACTCATTCAAGCGCATGCTCGAGTGGGGCGTCGAGTGGTTCTTCCAGCTTCTCCTCTTGATTGTAGGCGATCATCAAAACGTTCCATGGAGCTTGCAGCCGCTTGTTGAGACTTCCTTGTAATCCTTGAAGACATTTTCGAATAGAACTGAAGGGAATAGACTCAAAGCTTAAGTTTAATAGGTTAGTGACCCAAAAACTTAAAAGAGCTAAGCTTGAGCAAAAGATGAACTTTGAGAGAGATTTTAAAACTTGATTTTAGTTGTTTTGAGCAAATGAGAGAGTGTGAGAGACATAGGATCGTGTAAGGCTTTATTTAAAGAAGCTAAGGGGGCAAGGAGACAAGGGTGGAGCGTCCATACCATTCAAATTTGAAATGAGAATCTTTGACCTGCTTTTTGCTGCCACTCGACCCCACACTCGACCAGCACGTGGTCGAGCTCCTTGACCAAAGTTTGAAATTTCAAAATTTTTCTTCTTGTTCTTCCCTCCACTCGATCATTCTAGAGAAATGAGAATCGAGTGGGCCTTAGTTCTTTGCCAACTCGGTCGAGTACCTCTCGTGGGCTGGTCGAGTGGGCTTGCGAATCTCCTTCCCCAAGTCCAAATCTCTCCATACCCATCTACACTTTCATTGAAAGGCCTGCCCAACACAAACATAAAACAAAACACATCAAAACTACTAAGAAAATAAAGCATATTTACAAAGGATACCTTAGGGACTTCCTCCCTAGTGAGCTTGTTTAGAGTCACTAAGCTTGACTTTGGCTGCCTTCTTAGGCTTTGTTTAGATACCAAGGAGGTGATGAAATCCTCCCTGGCACTTCTTGATCATTGTGAGTCTGATCCTTGATCACCTCACCCTTAACACACAAACCATATTTCTTCTTGATTTTGAGCCTTGGTCTTGCTTTCCTCAAAGACCTCTTGTTTAGCTTGACTTGGAGATCTTTAACCATACCAGTCAACTCTTGAACTGACCTCTTAAGTTTTTCCACAGAATCTTCTTGAAGAGGGAGATTGTCCTTTGGAGTTGCCACTTCACTTAAACCTTCATGACCACCTTTGTCCTTGATAGTAAAAGGTTGATCATCAATGGTAGGAAGGTTGGTTGGGTTATAGATGTTAAACTTCATAGCTATATCCTCAGAAATGTTCAAAGTCACAAGACCTTCCTTGACATCAATAACAGCTCCAACTGTGGCTAAGAATGGCATCCCAAGGATGATAGGATCTTCAGGTTCCTTGTCCATCTCCAATACC
>NC_025691.1:11738551-11742158 GCF_000633955.1 Camelina sativa
TGCTTTTCCAGGGAGTTGGGTGGGTTTTGGAGCTGAAGTAGATGCTACATTGCTCTCCATATACTTCACTGTTGAGCTAAGTCCTTCAAACTTCATATTGAGATCATTATATTGTGATGTTAACCTTTGATTCAGCTCAGTAAACTGTTTGGCTTCCTCAATTTTCCCATTGGTTTGCCCAATCAACAGTTGTTGTATCATTGCTCTTAGGTCTTGTTCCAGGCCTTGGTTAGTCTGAAACCCTGGTGGGGGACACAATTGGGGCTGGAACACTTGTTGCTGCTGCTTTGGTGCATAGTTGTGTTGTTGTTGAGGCTAAGGAGGTGGATAGACTTGGTCTTGAGGGTTGGCTACATTGGTGCTCCTATAAGAGAGGTTTTTATGCTTGAAACCTCCACCTTGGTTGTAGCCTTTGTATCCTCCTCCATGGTTCTGCATAAAACACAACTCAGCAAACTCCCTATCTCCTTCCTGGACTGGAGCTTCTTCTTCACCAATGAAGTGAATTGTTTTTGACTGGCTTAGGAGAATCTTGTCAAGCTTCTCATTGACCATCTTTAAATCCTGCTTGTATTTGTCCTCCTGATCAGTGGAGGGGATCCTCATGGTTCTATCATAATCTTCATTATAATTACCATCTGACTGAGCAAGGTTCTCAACCAATTCCCATCCTTCTTCCACATTCTTGTTGAGGAAGTTGCCATTTGAAGCTGTATCAAGAAGCATTCTTATCTTGGGAAGCACTCCTCTATACAAAGTGCTTAGAAGGGACTCATTGCTGAAGCCATGGTGAGGACACTGAGTTTGGAATCCTTTAAACCTCTCCCAAGCTTCACAAAAGCTCTCATTATTCCTTTGAGCAAACCCAGAAATTTCATTCCTCAACCTAGCAGTCCTTGCATTGGAGAAGAACTTGGCCAGAAAAGCTTTCTTGCATGCATCCCATGTGGTTATAGCTCCAGTAGGAAGAGTCTTCTCCCATAGATGAGCTTTGTCTCCAAGGGAAAATGGGAATAGCCTTAACTTGAAGCCATCTTCACTTACTCCATTGATTTTTGTGAGTCCACATATTCTGTCAAACTCATCAAGGTGATCTAGAGGATCCTCCATTGGCAACCCATGAAATTTGTTGGCTTGTATCATGGAGATCAATCCACTCTTTATTTCATAATTATTATTTGCCACAGCAGGAGGCACAATACCAGCTCTTTGGTTGTGTGTGTTAGGTGCATCCCCAGCACCAATGTGTCTAGGTCTATGATCATGGTGATCTTGCTGCTCCATGACTACTTGTTCTTCTTGTTGTTGAACTACTCTTCTTTGCTTATGTCTCAAACCCTTTTGTAGCCTGTGGATGTTGTCAATAGGCCTTTGAAGACTGTCTTTGCCTTTTGACCTTGTGTGCATCAACAAACTCGACTACAGACTCGAACAGGTACACGGTCGAGCGCAGGCTCGAGTGGGTGGTCGAGTCGACTGGGAAGTAATGGCTATTTGGATCCGGCTTCTGACTCGATCAAGTGCTCGATCACGGCTCGGTCGAGTGGTGGTCGAGTGGGTACCTGAAACTCAAGACAGCCAAGCAAAGGAAGATTCGAGTTCAGTAACTTCACAAGTGTTTAAACGAACTTAATCTTAGACTAATAATGATCCTAAATGTCACAAAACACACTCAAATGGGCAACGGCGCCAAATTGAAACTGACTTTCTTTGTGGTGTGGTGAAAGAAAGATGTATGGAATGATGATGTATGGAATGAATAGAAGTCAGGGTGTTTCAATTCCCCTTATGCAGTTGCAGTATAAGAGGTGTCAATCCTATCTGAGTGATTGTGAACAATTAAGATGTGCATATGAGTCTAAGTCAAGCCAATTGTAAAGATTGTTTGTCACTAACAATCCTAAAATGAGATATGAAATGCAGAAAGTAAAAACAACTAGAACAAGATACTAAATGCAAACAGAACAGACAAATTAAAGCTATAATGAAACTAGAACAGAGATAGACACTATGCTAATGAACTAATGCAAGACAAGTAATGAACAGGAAACTACGTGAATGCAATGGAAATGAAACAGGAATGAAACAAGACAATCACAAATCAAAAACACAAGTTCTGGGGATGAACTCGAGCAGCACTCGACCGAGTGTAGGTCGAGTACGTGGTCGAGCTAGACTTAAACGTGAAAACAGAGCAACACAAGAAAAACAGAGCAATGCTAAAACTAATCAAACAACAAGCAAGCAATGATATTTAGACTAAGATTTCAATAAACAAAGAAGGCCTTGAGGAGGGATTCATGGGCTGAGCTAATCATTGTGGTTATCTAACTTGGTCAACAAATCTCAAGCAAACATTGAGCTGATCTCTAGACATACTATTCTAAGACATGTTTAATCCACTCTCATGGCAAGAAACAATCAAACCTATGCATTTCTAGACTTGTTCTCACAAAGAAAAGAATCTACACAAGCAGGCATTAAGCAATACATCTCAAACCAAACAAGACTTCTAATCTCTTAGCAAGCCTAATGGTAAGCTCTAGATCTAGCCTTATCTATGCTCCTTAGACATTGGTGTGATGCTAAGATGCTTGAAATCAAACCCTACCTTCTCAGATATAGGATCAGCATTAAGATCATCTAGCCTAGAAGAGATCTACAACAATCAAGCTTGACCAAATCAAACAAACCACAAGATCAACCCAGCCTAACCCATCCTCAAGGTCCTAAACAAACTACTCACAAGAACACATGGTGAAATATGTCAAAAACCCAGAAAATAATGAAACTTGCATCATTAGAAAGATGAAACAGAGATCTACAATATTGATGAAGGAATAAAACTCGAAATCTTAATACTTTGAAAGTTATGAAACAAACAAAATATAAGAATCTAGTCTTTCTCTCTCAAACAAGTACAAAATCTAAAAAAAAAAAAAAGTGCAAAAGGAATAATATCTAAAAAAGGTAAAAACTAGGTTTTAGACTCTCTAAAAAGCTGGATTCTTTTTTTGGCTGCAAGTACAAGGGCCTTATATAGGAGGTGAGGTGGAAGCCCTAAAAATACAAAAAGTCAAAGCAGTCAACGGCTCGGTCAACTCGACCAGTGCTCGGTCGAGTGGCTGGTCGAGCTGGCTTCTCTCGTGCATTCTCCACTCGGTCGAGTCCTTCTCAGCACACGGTCGAGTGGTAGTCGAGTGGTGCGGTCGAGTTGGACTCCGGACCTTGATTCTACAGCCTTAACTCTCTTGTTTTCTCCTCAGGATTGCTTCACTTCTCCTCAGCATTGCTTCCATGCTCCTTAAGCTCCAAAATCACCTGTTTATGCATGAAAAGATGCAAATGCAATGCAACTAAACTCTAATGCAAGAACAGTCCTAAAGCTATGCAATAATGGTCAAAATGGATAGCAAAAGATGTAAAAGATGTGAATATATTAAGGGAAAACAGGGTAAAATATATGAACATCAACAAGAACAGAAACAGAGTAAGGAGAGAGATAGAGAGAGAGAGAGAGAACCAAACGTGAGAGAGAGAGAAATTATAAACAAGAAGCGTTGACTGATCATTAATGTGACAACCCGTCCCGTGGACCTCACTAGCC
>NC_025691.1:11742164-11755183 GCF_000633955.1 Camelina sativa
CCAACAGACCGTCCGTGGACCCTGCTAGCCCCCCGCTAGCCATCCCAACGGACCCCAAGCTGGCCCTGCAGGGCATCGATCCTAACCCATCACCATGGAATGGAACTATTCATCCAAATCCACTAGTAGGTTATTGGTGCACCAGGCGTTCCTCGAATCCTGGTCCTCACCCTTTAACAACCTTCCCACAGGACAATCTGTCACCAATTGACCTGCATTGGACCAAGTACTTTCCAAGAGAGGCATTGGACCGGTTGGAGGTGCAGTTCCTTCAGTTGTCCCAGGAGACGCGGTCAGTGCGAGAGCTGGAGTTGGAGTTCAGTCGACTTCTATGTTATGGGGGTCGGGCTATGGAGTCTGAGGAGGCTTAGACCAGTGAGGGTTCTCGAGAGGAGGGTCAAGGAACTTCGGAAGAAGAAGATTCATTTGATGAGAGTCCTTTGGGATGGTGATGGTGTTGAGGAGCAGACTTGGGAGCCTGAGGCGAGGATGAAGGCAAGGTTTAAGAAGTGGTATGAGAAGCAAACCGCGACTTGAACTTGTCTAGCCTTGTTCGATCTGTAATACGTGGCTGGAGCGGAAATGGAGTATTCCAGCCTATCTCTCTTGTTTACTTGGTCGCTTGGGGTGGTTGGTTGTGCGACTAAGTAACAAGATGAGGTGGTGCTCGGGGTACAAAGTTTCCGTGACACAGGGTTTTGGAGGAAAGTTTCCTGAATTAGGAGTTTCCAAAAGTGGAAAGTGTTAAAAATGAAAAGTTTTATGTGAGTTAAAATTTGTCTATTTTAGTGGAGAGAGCCTTGGAGGGGCTTGTGAGGCCTTAGTGGCGGACTTTTTAGTCATTGTGTGGCCTTAGGGGCGGTCTTTTGAGCCATTGTGTGGCCTTTGTGGCGGGCTGTTTAGCCAGATATGTGGCCTTTGTGGCGGGCTGCTTAGCCAGATGTGTGGCCTTTGTGGCGGGCTGTTTAGCCAGAGTGCTTGTTTAGGCAGTCCTTCGGGACAGATGGTCTTTATGACGGTCCTTCGGGACAGATGGTCTTTGTGACGGTCCTGTTTAGGACATTTGTTTGGCCTTGGTGGCGGTCCTGTTTGGGACATTTGTTTGGCCTTGGTGGCGGTCCCATTTAGGACATTTGTTTGGCCTTTGTGGCAGCCCTTGTGGCAGTGAGATGATCCATGTGTGGTCATGAGGTATCCCAGTGAGGGGATATGTGGTTGGTAGGACATTGAGATGTCTTATGCGACCCACGGGAAGGAAACCTGGATAGGGATAGGACTCTGACGTGTTAAGAATTGTTTGCTCGCGACTCTTGGGGAACTTAGGTTCTCCTAGTACTGCCATATTCTGAGACTTTGTGGCTTGGGAGTATGGTTGGTATATCGACTTCGGATGACGATCCGGGGGCGCGCTGTAAGGTGGCAACCCGAGAGACGAGTATTGGATTTTTCCTTATATATTATGGCATGCGGGCTTAGGCCAGTGTTGGTCGACACTTGGCTGGTGTTGGTCGACACTTGGCTGGTGTCGGTCGACACCTCCCTTCCAGCGAGATGATGTTTGATTTCTTGGTTTGTATGTCTTGTTTGTTGATTGTTTGGAACATTGGTATCACTGTTGCTTGTGTGTATAGCCCTGTAGATAGGATGATTGCCTCACTGAGTGTTTATCAAATACTCATGCATCTCAATATGTGTTTGTGGTGCAGGTAAAGGCAAAGTGTGATCGTGGAATCAAGGCGATGAAGAGGAGGATGTTCTAGGGACTCGATTGTATGTTGTCTGGTGTTGCTAGGTTACTAGAGTTGGGTCTTTAGAAACATTGTTAGGTTGTCGGTTTCATGTTTCATGATGTTTGATTATTGGATTGTTGTTAGGATTATTATTGGTTATTTTATTATTGGATATTTATTGGTATTGTTATATCCGCTGTTGATTGTGGTTGTGGATAGGTGGCTAGTGGGTATGGGACCATTAGTTGTAGTTTATATTATATTTATATTATTAATTTAAAAAAAACGGGTCGGGTCGTTTTAATTAAATTCTCAAGCATGACCTCCATAATTAAAAGAGGAAACGAGAGAGCAACATATACATTAATGGATAATTTAATAAGAGACAATGGATCGAGGGTTCGTGCACCATTTGCTGATTGTTGCTGCCCAAGAGTTTTATGCTCCTTTCATTTGTGTATGGCATTAATTCATTCTTTAAATTTTTCATTTCACCTTCTACAGTGTTACCTGTGGAGAAGGACACCTGGGGAGCTTCAGGTTCATCTGTGGAGAAGGTGGCTGGTGATCTGCGGAGATTGCCAGAGTTCATCTTTTATGACTGTGTTTTTTTGTTTTTAATGAATCCTTTAAAATTCTACTTCAAAGGGTATGATTTTGAGAGTAATATTTTTCAACTAAAAATTAAAAAAATGTCTCCTAGAATCATTCAAAGTAGCATTCTAAAAAAAGTAGTGATATTTTGAATAACAAGAGATTTAAAGTTGGATTTATAACTACTAGAATTTATACCCGCACACGCGCGGGATTTTAATTTAAATTATTTCTAATCAATAGAAATTGTTGAGCACAAATCTAATCATTCTAACTTTTGAGTATAAATATATTTTTTAAGATAATATTTCGTTGTTATATCTATTTGCGATTTTACGTAGGATTTTAGTTAAATTTTTTATCAATAAGAATCATTGAATATGAATATAATTTGAAGATTAAAAGATAAATCTATATAAATGTCATACTTATTTTACTAATCTATATATAACATATATTGTCTAGTGTCGCAATAATATTGTCGACAATCTTCTGACCTTTTATCTTGAAACAAGTTCATTCCATATTCATATCTCACGAAAACATTATTTTAAAAGTTCTAACGTCAATGTCGACCGTTGACCTAATTATAGAGACCATTTAAACATATCGATATCCTACATTAAATGTGAATATACAAAGTTTCATGAACAATTTTACTGCTATGTCGGTACAATGAGGTTATGCAAATTCATCATCTGCCATAATAGAATTTCAGACTAAGTCAAGAATGCTTAAATGATGAAACATTTAAACCCCACAATGAATATATATTCACTAATCCAAGATACATATTTTTCTAAAATCTCATATGTTATTTGCAGATGTTAATTTTGTGATGCAACCCCATCTTCGTCTTCTCAAAAAAAACATAGTGTACTTTAAATATGTTGTTTTTTGCCAATTTTTTTGGGTTAAAAGCATTTGATATTATATATATATATATATATGTTATATTGTTATATATGTTTTATATCATGTTATAAAATTGTAGTTCCAGTTGATAATATACCTTATGAGATATGCTACACAAATCACATGCCATTTTTTGTAACGGCTTGCATATCATTTTTTCTATCTTTCATGACCATTGATTTTGTTTTTTTAGATAGATTTTTCAATATACTTTTTCATAGTTTTCCCAAAAAAAAGTGTACCCCTTACAATGTATTTGTTATAGATCAAAACTTTTAAGTTAAGTTAAGTTAAGTAATTAATCTTTTCTTTCTTATAAGTAAAATTTAATAATAAATCTTTATGGTATATGTTTCTTAGAAACTAATGTTTCACTTCAATTTTGTTTTCATGTTTAGATTTTTATAAATACTACATAACTTGTTTTTTTATTACACCATGCATTAAAATCTTACATACATTATAAAAAATCATTAACCTATTCTAAATTTTGGACTATAATCATTTTTTGGTTATAATTTTAATAATAACATTATTACTTAAACAAATTTATAGTATTATTTTTATTATTTTAAAATTTTCATTTAATTTACTTAATTCATTTTTAGATAGTTATTATTTTTATTATTTACTAAAAATTATATTATTGTTTATACTATTTTAAAATTTAATTAATTTTAGTTAATTCGTTTTTTATTTATTTTTTACTATTATTAATTATAATTAATAAATATGCAATGAATGAATATTAAAAATAGTATTTTTTATGCAAAAAATAAAAAAAAAATTGATTAGGTGGATGCTGATGTGGAGGAAGGAGAAGTGAGAAAAGTTAACTTTTTATATATATATATTGATTGAATAACATGGGATTCTGAATTATTTTAAAAGATTTTATATAAATCTTAGTTGAATAACATAAGATTTCATGAGATTATTTAAAATCCTCAATTGAATAACAAAAGATTTTAAGAATACTTTAAAATCTTTTAAAATGTTAAGTTAAATACCCCCTTCTAATTGACAACACACAAGGTTTACTTAATGATACTTCAGGAACTGTGTAAAACAAGTTTTTCAATTAATGCAACTCAGTAGACCTCATTTTGTCATCTATTTACTAATTTTGGACGCATACATTTTTACATGATCTCTGATGTTTTATATGCTGAATTTGAATGCAGTCCATTAGCTTCTCTGAAATACGGTTTTCTTAGTTTTATTATGTAAAGTACACAGCCATCTAAACCTACTAAGAAGAATTTGGAGTCCAACTTTATGGACGTAAACAGAAAAACTAACAGAGGTTGTCTAAAGAATAAGTTTTTTTGCATTCACTTTTGTCACCATTTAAAATCGTTGTATGAAATTCAATTTCATTTTGCATATGATAAGTCAAATTAAGAAAGCGTTTGCAACATATAGTTGGAATAGTTCAAATCTATGTTATCGCACCAATAACGCATGTTGAAGGTTTACAGAAACTATATTTTGGTGAAGGTTTACGGAAACTACAATTTGACACGATCTTAGCAAAAAAAAAGGGAATATAATTTTGGTGAAGGTTTACGGAAACTACATTGTGGCACAATCAGTCTTCTTAAACAACACGATTCCGCAAACTATGTCGTATCCGACAAGGAAATTCATCTGCGCCAAGTTTCCATAAATGGTCAGCTGGTCATTTGCGGCAAATGGAAAGCAATACAAATCTTCAGACACTTCCACAAATGTATTCACCTTGTCGAGTTTCACGTCACCTCCTTTGAAATTACAAATTATGTCTGGAATTTTAAAGCTAGAGTTGTTTCTATAACATAGACTCAAAACTCCCCTAGGATCTTGCGTTTGCTCTGATTCTATTGTTGAAGCCATGTTGAATCAAGGATTCACACAATGAATTTGTTTGAGTGGGGAACAAATTCACTTAAGACATCTCTCTAAAAAAACCTGGATTAAAGTTAGAAAATAAAGAGGGATTATGATCTCTTGAAGAAGAAGTTAGGGTTTATCTCAAGAACAACGAAGAACTAGGGTTTTTTGTATTAATTGCTAGATGATTTACATGGGGAAGAAGTCTCCCTATTTATATGAGAGCCTTGATTACAATATAAGTATACTTTCCTTAAATTTAGGATCAAGTATAAGTTAAATTTCTCTTTTTGCAGATGAGGTCAAATTCGGAGGCGGTCTTGGATGTCGGCCTAACGACTTCACTGGGATTCTGCTTGCGGGTCCACTTAGCTGGCCTTAAAAGGGGGGTTCTCTGGTTTGGTTGATCTTTAGAAACATTCTGTTTACCTTTGGTTTAGGTCGGTATGTCGTGGGTGCTAAATTCCACACCAACAATTAGTCCCCCCCCCAGTTCGGTAGATTCTAATATTCATTCGAGTTTCTGAATTGGAAGAAATAATATTCGATCTAAACTCTAGGAAAACCGAATCCCGAGCATGCACATCGTTGCAGTCGCCATTTCAAGTTGAGGCATGTCAATGGTCAGCATCTAGGTCGGAAGCCGAAATTTTTGACTAGCTTTTATTTATGCTTAAGGGTGATCTATGCCAAGAATCACTTTTTCGGAATTTTTTCCATACTAAAAATTTTCACTTCGTACAATGATTTTCAGTTCGGATTCCCGATAATTATTGTATTCGGAACTTTACAAGCTGCGAGACGTCTCTCAGCTTACATCAAGTAATCCTACCTTTAATAATAATTTGGAGATAACTTTGGGCACCGTAGGTGGGTGGTTTTGTCCAAAGTAATCTTTGGTTTTGCGGGGAGCGAGATACTCGGCTCGGCTTATCCCTTTTCATCTAGTTTGGAGACGGATTGCAAAAAAAAAACTCCGGGTTCGACTTATGTTTCCGTCCCAACTAGAGCTCGGGTGCGAAATAAAAACTTTGGGTTTGGTTTATATCTCAATTAAGAGTTTGACGGGAGCGAGATACTGGGCTCGACTTATTCCCTTTTTGTGATTTGACGCGAATCGAGCATCTGGCCAGGATGTCGAAAGATTCAGTTAGAACAAAATTGAGGCACTTTGAAGATGAACTGAAATCGAAGCTGTCTACAGACGAGCTGAAACTGATGCTATCTGAAGACGAGCTGAAACTGAAGTTATATAAAACTGAACTGAAACTGAAGTTGTCTGAAGACGAACTGAAACTGAAGCTGTCTGAACACAAACTGAAACTGAATCTGTCTGAACATGAGCTAAAACTGAAGTTGTGTGAAGACAAACTGAATTTAAAGCTGTTTGAACACGAAATGAAACTGAATCTGTCTTAACATGAACTGAAACTGAATAATCTGAAGACGAACTGAAACTTAGGTTGTCTAAAGACGACCTGAAACTGAGGTTGTCTAAGGACGAACTAAAACTGGGTATTCTGAAGACGACCGAAAACTGAGGTGTTTGAAGACGACCTGAAACGGAGGTGTCTAAGGACGAACTGAAACTGAGTTGTCCGTTTAAAGGAGATTTCATCCTTGATTTGTGAGTTTGGAGCTCGTCTTTGATTTGCGAGCGCGGAGCTCGGCTTTCGTTACCGTTTAGTTGCGATTTTCTAACTCGGCTTTTAGATTTTAGGAGCGAGTTGCGGAGCTTGTCCTTAACTTTCGAGCACGGAGTATGGTTTCAGATTCCTGAACTGGGTTATATATATATATATATGAGGTATGTCTTTTTTTATATATAGAACTAATGAGTTCGGATTCCCGAACTGGTTTTTTATATGCCAGGCATGGTTCGGCTTTTTATTTTTTATATGTGAGGCATGACTCAGCTGTTTTTTTTTTAAAATGAGGATGCTTGCTTAACAATGATCAGATACGCCATCGTGTTGATGAGATCCCTCACAATAACAATTCATGCAACAATAGAGCTCGAATCTGTCGTGGAATAAAAAATCAAGAATGCTAGGCATGTGATAAAGATGATAGTAAATCAAATGAATATGATCAAGTGATAATGATTTTCAAGTTCATGCGTTTTGATGATTCTATATGGCATTAATAGTGGCGGATCCAGAAAATTAATCTGTCTCGGACACATAATTAATAATTTTTAATTAATATAAAAATATATATTAAATAAATGAAAATTTAAATACTTTAATATATTTTTAAAAATAGGAAATCCAGAAAAGACATCAGTTTCTTTTTCTCTTTTTTTACATGACACCAATTTATTTTGATTTCTAAATATACTCTACTACATATATCATATAAAATTATTTTATTGCTCAGTTACAAATTTCAATAAACATATAATTTATCTGTAAAAGTATGATTTGAATATACATTTCTAAAATATCACACAATTTAAACTATATATGAACGATAATAAAATGTTTACTAATTACTCATATTATTAGCATTTTCTATTTTAAATGTAATATTTATATTTAAAATAATAATTTTTTTCCAAAGTTAAAATGGAATTAGAAAGATAAAATAAAAACTGAATGAACATAATTTGAGACACAATAAAATAAAATAAGAAAGCACCAATCATAACAAAGCATAAAAAAAAAGAGAAAAACACTAAAAAGGAAAATGAAACGTGGCAAACAAAGTAAAACAACAAAAACGTAAAGAAAACAAAAAAAAAGTTGAATCGTCGAGCATCGAACCAAGCACCAAAGACTGAGCATGGGGCACCTTCTAACCAAATGGACTAAGTGCTAATTATAATTATATTTCACCTAAAGAAATTTTAATGTAGTGTGGGGCACGTGTGATGGCCCCACCCTATTACCATGTATATCCGTCCCTGATGGCCCTACCCTATTACCATGGCATATATGGCATGAAGATATCTAGCGTGACCTGATTTAAGCAAATTAACATATATGAATGTATAGAAAAAAAAAATTCGATGAATGTGTATGTTTCAGAAACATGGTGATAGCTTTTGGTAGGCATAGCCGATTGATATGAAATTAGTCTTGTTAGAAAGATAAGCTTTGGGGCTTCAAATTCATATGTAGATCGGCGTTTGGCGCTTTGTAACGCCCGCGAACCAAAACTCTGCGTTTTGGGGGTGGGTGTCGATCGACACCCATGGTGGTGTCGGTTGACACCAAGGTTTTCTGGTTCGACCAGATTGAGTTTTTGATCGATTTGGTTCGGTTTGGTTTGAGGAAACCATTGAACTGGGTTACTTAAGTGGGAAATCGACGAAGAAAGGGTTTTGGGAGTTTTGTTGTCGCCGTTTCTTTGTTTTGAGAGGAAAAGAGAGAAAACCTTGTTCTTGAGCTTTTGAGAGAGATTTGTGAGATTCCTTGTTGTTTCTTGTGAGATCCAAGGCTAGGAAGGAGTTAGAGGCTTGTTAGGAGGATGGGATTCGTTGCTGTGGTTCAGAGACTTCCTGCAACGAGGTGAGTGCATGATCATGGCTAATCTAGGTCTTTGATTTCCTTGTTATTGCTTGTGTGTTGTTGTTTTGTGTGTTTTCTTGCTGGGGATTGGTTGCTACGGGTTTCTAAGGATGTTTCCGGCTTGGGTTTTGAGTATCGGACGAGTTGGTGGAGTTTGGGAGCGAGATTCGACTCTCGACTTCGCAGCGGATCGCAGTTACAGGTGGAGTGTCGATCGACACCTCCCTTCCAGCGAGACGATGTTTGTTTTCCTGGTTTGTATGTTTTGTTTGTTGTTTGTTTGGAACATTGGAATCATTGTTTCTTGTGTGTATAGCCCATTAGATGGGAGGATTGCCTCACTGAGTGTTTATCAAATACTCATGCATCTCAATTTGTGTTTGTGGTGCAGGTAAAGGCAAAGTGTGATCGTGGAATCAAGGCAATGAAGAGGAGGATGTTCTAGGGACTCAATTGGATGTTGTCTGGCATTGCTAGGTTGCTAGAGTTGGATCATTAGAAACATTGCTAGGATTGCTGGTTTGGTGTTTCTTGTTGTTTGGTATTTGGATATTGTTATGTTATGATATTGGTTTATTATTGGTGATTTATTGGTATTGGTTATTCCGCTGTTGGTTGTGATTGTGATTAGGTGGCTAGTGGATATGGGACCACTAGTTGTAGTTTATTATTATTATTATTATTATTATTATTTATTTAAAAAAATCGGGTCAGGTCGTTTTACGCTTTCTAGAATATATATATATATATGAACAATTTTTTGACAATTTAAAATTTTTGAAATATATTATAAGAAAGTTAGAGATTTTTTATAAAAAAAAAAAAAGAGAAAATGATAATTTTATTATGCATATAAAAATAAAATAGAAAAATAAACTGATTAGAGCCCACAAATACTTTGTTTCCATCTCACCGAAAAGTTGAACGAAAATAATAGGCCCATGGTAAAATATTAGGTCTAACACACTTTTTTTTTCAACCAAACATTAAATAAATTAAAAAAAAAACTCCGAGATTGGTTGCCCAAACCGGAGGAAAAGAGTTTACAAAAGAAATTTCAGAAATTAAAGATCTTGAGGAACGAGCTAGACAATCTGCCCTTGCGTTAGACTCTCGTGGGATCCTGTTCAGGGTGAAGGAAGGGAAAGACGTTCTAAGCAAAGAAAACTCCTCCAGCAAATTCGAAAAAGCGGGTCAATCCTCGGTCATCTGCACCATCGCGAGTAACTCTACACAATCTGTCTCAAATGTTTGACAATCCACCCCTGCCGCCAATAGAGACTCCATAGCCCAGATCTTAGCAATGTAAGGGGATCAGGTCTAACACACTTATGCGATGGATGTAAATAATTTATTAAAATTCATATAATATACATGTGAATATTATAACATAGCATTGTAAAAAATTATAAAATTGTTAATAGGCTATTTATATTAGATACTTTAATAATCAAGAAAACATAACTACAATAGTATTTTATATTTCGCATTGTGCATAACAAATCCATATTTTTAAAAAAATCAATAACATTGTTGCATTTCTATAAAAAGAAAAAAATGTTTTTGCAAATTTAATTAAGTTTACAAAAATGAAAAGTAAAATGAAATAAGAACTAGATTAAGACATGTGCTAGAGCATGGGTTAAAATTCTTTTGATTTATATTGTAATTTTTATATAAAATATACTTTATGCGATTGTTTTTAAAAAATTTATTGAATAAAATATTATGCAACAAAATCATATGCTAAATATGATGGCTTGAAAAAAATTCACCTATTTTGTAAGTTTTATATTGTTAATGATTCTAGATAAGTACTTGTGCTATAACACTGGTTAAATTTTATTTTATACAAAATTTTGTATATTTTATATTTTAAAATAAATTTTTAATATGTTGTATTAGGTTATATATGTAAAGTTATTTCAACAATGTATATTCTACATCATGGCTTGAATATCATTATAAGACATAATTTTGTAAATTTGGTTTTTAAATATATTATGAGTAATTTAATATATTGTTATACATTTTGTTTTAATATACTTGGTTTCTTGAAATTCTTTCGTATTATACTGACATATTATTGACATTGCTATAACAAATCAATTTAGAGTGTTTACAGTTTCTAACTTTTATATCAAGTTTCCATATATTAAAAATATTTCAAAATAAATTATTTAAAGTTTATTATATTATATAAAATTATAAAATTCAATAAAAAAATATAAAATTGAATTTAAATAGTCAAATTTTGACCCGTTACTCAGTAAAATTTTTAATTCAGTTGATATTATTTTAAAGAATAATATTTCTAAAACTTGAATATATTATAGATTGAACAATTTATATTTGTTTTTAAAAATTTAACTTATGTTATTTCTGGAAATAAAACTATTTTTTAATTATAATAAATAATATGATAATTTATTTGTTTCACAAAATAGAATCATACATAAAAATGAGAGGTGAAGTATAATGATAATTAACAAATTAATATGTTAAGTTAGATATCAAAAGATTTTCTTTGATGAAAAATTTAATAAAGGAAATTAATATGGTAAGTTAGATGATATGATTCTTTAGAATATTCTCTTTAAAATTTTATGTATAACCTATTTGTAACCAATTAATCTATCAATTAATATATAACATATTTGTAACCAACTTATTAAAATTATATAGTCTACAAAACAATGTTGTGTACTTCTGTTTTCTTATAAAGGGGATGAGAATATCGACCGCAAGCCTGTGTGACGCACATGTCTATTTCTAGTCATGTATAACCTTAATAATACCCGAAAATATATTAAACATGTCAAATCTACTGTGATTCCAAACTTAAAATCTTATATGCAAACCATTTTTTCATGAAAAAATGCTTATTAATTACTCCCTCGGCTTTAAATTTAGTGGCAATCGAGTGTTGAACATGTTATATGCTAATGCCCTATTTAGAATAACAAAGTAAGCTAAGTAATGTAATTACCAACTGAAAATGATCATATTTGCCTGCATGCCTATATTAAAGTTATAAATCATTGAATCAAACAATACGATTAAGGCTCTAATTAGTAACAGATTTTTAAGACTTTAAAAAATGTCTAAAGCCATGACAACTATTTATTTGTCAATCACATTCAGCTTTCTATATAATTTTGGGAATTGTTGATTTAGATTCAAAAAAATAATTGACTTTATTGAAGTGGCCAATGGTAAGTTCTTAATGCAAAAGACACCATCACACTAAGAATGTAGGGATTAGGCTAATAGGCCGACCTGTTGTGGCCCAATGGTTGACAAAAAAAAAAAAAAATATNATATTCTCACAATAGTTCACGAACACTATAAGGTGAGTTTGTACTATTGCATAGTGTTCTGAAATATCAGATTTTTTGGGGTTTTAATGTCAAAGAATGTTGATATGGTTGTTTCCTAATTCTCTATAATACAGTATTTATTATGATAAATTGGTATATTTTTATCTCTCTAATTATTTACTAAATTTGCTTTCAGGTATATGATGAAGAATATGTTTGGATACACTTGTCCCTTAAGCACGATACGAACAAGGATACCAGATCATTAAGGATCCGCTTGTTTTTATTTAATTAGATTACCTTTTTGCCCTTGATTTGGTTTTTTCTTTGTTCTTTTTTGTTTTCGTGGGGACATGTAATGGAATACTTGTTTTTTTTTTAAGCTTAAAATAAACTCCCCAACTAGGTTTTACCCCGTGATACACCACGAGTCTATTATTTTGTTGATATATATACTGTTAACGGGTCTATTATTTTGTTGATATATATACTGTTAACGGGTCTATTAT
Organism: Camelina sativa; assembly: GCF_000633955.1. Taxonomy (NCBI): domain Eukaryota; kingdom Viridiplantae; phylum Streptophyta; class Magnoliopsida; order Brassicales; family Brassicaceae; genus Camelina; species Camelina sativa. Next base: position 11,754,617 of record NC_025691.1, read on the forward strand.
TTTGTTGAAACTCTTGATTCACAAGTTGAAAATATACATTTTACGATTTGTTAGTTATGATTTAGGAATGAATGATCTGGCATATTCTTATTATGATTCTCAATTGATATTATTGGACTAATAGTGTATATTTAAAGATAATAAGATCTTACCAAATATGTAATCGTTTATTAAACGCAAATTAGATATTTCCTAAGTTGTATTCATCTTGAATTAGTTGCTATATTATAGGGATGTGATTAAGAGGATGTGATTACATAAATTGGGTTATCAATTCTTTTTGTCAAACTCGGTCCTAAAAATTCGGCATGCAAATTAGATATTTCCTAAGATACAATGGGCATTAATTGGCATTAATTGGATGTAAATAAGTATGATATGGATTAAAAACCGGCCCAAAATATTCGACAATCTTAAGGAGGATCCGGATAATTGAATCGGTTATAATTTTAGTTAAAAACCCGACCCGAAGTTGGCAAAAAGTGATGGCACCCTATTGTACTCCAAAAATGTATTCCGAGCTCTATATGTGGATATACTTGTTTGGTTACAAATATCCTAAGACAA
>NC_025691.1:11756378-11782980 GCF_000633955.1 Camelina sativa
AAAAAAAAAAAAAAAGAGTTCACAAAGAAAGTATCATCCGACCGTTCAACAATCCTTACGTTGTTTCAATACTTTTGTGGTAAAAGAAGTTGACACATTTAAGTATAAACAAATTTATTTGGTGACAAGCTTTGCAATATGAGAAGCTTAACTAATCAGAATTCACCCACATAACTACAAGAGTCACAAGAGAAGCATAGATTGAAGTAGGCAGCTTCTGCACAACTTTGCCAACTCCTGGAACACCTTCCGTGGCCCTCTTCGTAGTGATAGCCACAGTAGGAGCCACAATCAAAGATATGATCAAACCTTGACTAACCACATTGAATGTCTCGGCCGTAAGCTGCTCAAAAACTTCACAAACTCCTCCCTATCAATTTCTCCATCCAAGTTGATATCACAGTCCTATTACCCAAAAAAAAAACATCACACAAACAATATGAGCACTCAAATATACCAAATCTTCCAGAGACTTTAATAATTTGTTTGTCTCCATTTTCTTTTACTATGTATTTTTTTTTTTCAACCAAACAATTAATTAAAATATAACTCCAAGATTGATTGCCCAAACCGGAAGATAAGAGTTTACAAATGAAATTTCAGAATCTAAAGAACGCGAAGATCGAACGAGGCAATATGCCCGTACATTTGACGCACGTGAAACTCTGGTAAGAGTAAAGGAAGGGAATGATGATTTGAGTATAGTGAAGTCGTCCAAAAAAATCGAAAAAGCAGGCCAATCGTCGAGGGACTCCACCATTGCGCCCAACTCCGCACAATCCGTCTCGAACCTTGGACAATCAACACCCGCCGCCAGGAGAGACTCCATAGCCCAAATCAATGCTTGTAATTCTGAATGTAGAGGTGAAGGGTTGTGTCTGGTACTCCGAACTCCCAAGAGTAGCGTAGTATCCTCACTATTACAATACCACCAACCCAATCCCACAATTACCCCGTCACTATTACAATACCACCAACCCAGTCTCAATATTACTTTTTTTTTTCCAGAAATATCCACAATTTAAAAATTAAGATCATATTAACAAAAAGTTCGGTAGACGCTAATCAAGCGTTTGTCCNAATATATATCTGTTTATAAAAATTCAAATCACATTATATGCTAAAAAAATCTAAAATTTTATTAACTTTATGTATTAAATAGTAATTAAAATAATTAAATATAAGATTAAATAAAAATGAAAGGAGAATTATATTTTAATCTAACATGTTTATTTAAATTAAATAGATATATTTTAGGAAATTAATATTATCAAATAAGGAAATTATTGTGTTTGGTTGTAATGATTGTATAGAATTTAGTTGAAACTTGTTTGGATACAAAGATAAGAGAAGATGACACAAAAATGTACTTCAAAAATGTTAAGATAGATTAATAGTATAGATATCAAACTTAATTGAACCAAAATATCAAAATTTGTCAATAGACAATACTCAGTAATATATAAAATCACAATGAGAGAACTCAAATTGTTGTCACTCAACTAATAAAGCGATCCATTAACCACTAAACAACAATTAATGTGATACTTTAGTTGAATACATTATATTTACTCTTTTCTTCGAGTGTGTGTCTCATGCTAGCCCGGTTCTCTTTACTACAACATTACGGCTGTTCAAACAATTAAGCCTAAAACCAAAGTCACTTTTAAGCATACATTTTTTTCATTTCAGTTTGGATATTTGGGATATAGAAACTTCTACATATAAATTTCAGGTATATTATCTACTACAAGTCTACAAGACAGACTTATCTACTTCTACAAGTGCGCTTCACAACAACTGCTGCTGCNTTCAACCAAACAATTAATTAAAATATAACTCCAAGATTGATTGCCCAAACCGGAAGATAAGAGTTTACAAATGAAATTTCAGAATCTAAAGAACGCGAAGATCGAACGAGGCAATATGCCCGTACATTTGACGCACGTGAAACTCTGGTAAGAGTAAAGGAAGGGAATGATGATTTGAGTATAGTGAAGTCGTCCAAAAAAATCGAAAAAGCAGGCCAATCGTCGAGGGACTCCACCATTGCGCCCAACTCCGCACAATCCGTCTCGAACCTTGGACAATCAACACCCGCCGCCAGGAGAGACTCCATAGCCCAAATCAATGCTTGTAATTCTGAATGTAGAGGTGAAGGGTTGTGTCTGGTACTCCGAACTCCCAAGAGTAGCGTAGTATCCTCACTATTACAATACCACCAACCCAATCCCACAATTACCCCGTCACTATTACAATACCACCAACCCAGTCTCAATATTACTTTTTTTTTTCCAGAAATATCCACAATTTAAAAATTAAGATCATATTAACAAAAAGTTCGGTAGACGCTAATCAAGCGTTTGTCCAGCCAACTAACCAGAAATTAATCAATGGTTTTCTTTTTCCATAATATTAATTTTTATTTTTTTCTCATAAAAGGTGTTTCTCTTTAATTCATTGAAAATCAATTTAAAATAAGTTAATCACTTTCGAAGACCAATTTAATCGGGTGCCTAGATAAAGAAAAACAAAAGTTTAGTAAAATTTTCCAATTAAAAGTTAAAGCAAACGAAAAAAAAAAACAATCATCAGTTTGTGCTTAAAAATTGCGAATTCGTTTTTCATTTCTTTTCACCTTTAAACACAAACGCAAAAGCAGCGTTTGGGTGTTATTAACAACGTCTCTAGAAAAAGTGAAAGAGTACGTAGTACCGTCATAATGCTTCTGACAAGATCCTTAGAAGGCGGATCGAAATGCGGACCAGGCAATCTCTTGTTTATGTCACTGACGAACATCACAACACCAAGAGAATATTAATACAAAAAATTGTCTGCATCAGTAAATTAACCCTCGAAGTTTTTTTTTTTTTTACTTGTAAACGAGAAGCACGGCGATGTATAGCTCTTCAAACGTAAGATTGGCTCTTCCGATTTGAATCTTGAACCGATCGAAAACACGATCACATATCGCTTCTACCTGCTTATGCCTCCATTCTTTACCTGTAATTACGATTGCGATCACATTCACATACCATAAGAAGCAATTTCATTATCTATACAAAGTTAAATTACTTGACCAGAAAACTGATTCTGATTTATGAATGAACCAATCCTACAAATTAAAAGCAATTTTTTCAAACCTCGGAGCTTGTTAAAGACTTGTCCCATGGCGATGAATGATCTCTTTCTTCTCGTCTGATTGATTGCACAAAAAATGATTTTTTTTTTTTGTTTTTAATATGTGGATCTGAGTGGAGGCGTGAGCCTCTCTGTTCCAATTCCAGTAACGATGCAAAGATTTTTTTGTTTTACCTCCTTCGTTTATTAATTTAGGCCCATTAAATGTTCGTCAACGGCCCATTAATGATTCTTGAACTTAGTTCACTATCTTTTTTTTTTTTTTTTTTAAATCATAGTTTATATGTCTTTCGCGATCGAGAATATACTTTTGTAATTCTTTAAGAAGTACTTCGAACCCTCTTTGTTTTATTGATTTGTTTATTTCCTTACCTTTTTATCATCCATGAATTTGTTTGCTTTAAACATGTTTGAATAGTTTATTAGTTGGTTGGGTTTAAGGATGCATGATTCAAGGGATTCTATGTAATGTAAGTCTAATTTGAGTTACGATTTTCAGTGGTTTTATCGTAATTTCTTCGGTCAAGCTTAATTTTAATATGTGAAAGCGGCATGAACTAGAATAGATCATAGGAAAGTAAACCCACCATAACTGCAGAACTTTACTAACACATAGACTTGAACGAGTTTTTCCTCATGGCCTGCCAAGTGGTTAACTCATGGTGTCTAGTGAACCAATCGAACTTGATCAATTAACGAATATCTATTTGTTGTGTTGTTGCTTGCTAATCAGTTGAGTCTCAAAGTATTTTAGGTATAGGAGATTTTTCTTACGAATAGGCTTTGTCTCATAATCGTGTTTTGTAGTTTGAGAATTTGGTAGTGATAAAATTTTATTTATTTGAACTAAATTATGATCCGCGGTATACTGCGGGGCAAGTTTTTACATAATATTTTTTTGTTAATGTACTATTTTAATACTAATTTTATCAATGTATTCTTCTGTTAATTTAGTGATTTAGTAGATAAGTCGTGGTATACTGCACAACAATTTTTGTTTAATACAATCTTAACTAAATCAGTTTGATTCGACATATTTTATATTGGTGTTGTTAAAATTATAAAATAAGGATTTAATCCTTATTAAAGTATCATATTAATGATATTTTATTTTTTTTAGTATTATCAATTCAATCATGTAACGTCATATAATTTGTCATGTAATATAACTCGTTTGTGTTATTTTGAAAATTTAATATGTTTAAATATTCATAAGTTTAAACTTTTTATTAAGTTTAGATATATTAGTTATAAATGATAAACTTCTTAAAATTCTATAATTTACTATATACGGTAAATTTACTATATATGTATGTTGAACACACACTATTATATTAATTTAGTAATATATGTTCGTTTAAAAAAAATCAAATCATAATATATGCAAAAAAAAGTAAACATTTTTATTAACTTTATGTATTATATGATGATTCACTACATTTAGATTTTAAAATCAAAAAGAGATGATAGGAGAATAAATTTTTTTAATATGGAATAAATTTTCTAAATATCTACATCAATTATAAAACATTATATATATATAGATATTTAAAATATTTTAATTCGATTTGGTTAAAAGGATAGTAGAGAGAGTTAACTAAACTTGTTTGGGTATGAACATAAGCATTAAATGATATTTAATGGTAAATATTTTCATAATCATATTTTTGAACAAAAAGTGCTGCAAAAATATTAGTATAGATTCTAGAATGAAACTCTCTAGTTAAACCCCTACGAGATCCGTAACACCCAACATTTCGTTATATTGATTCCATTTTGTTATATTCTTGCTTATTTTCGTTCACGTGAACTCTCTAGTGAAACCCCTACGAGATACCCTACAAGAAATGATACCAGTTTTTATAGCACTAAAAGTACTACATGCATCATGCATGTAATATTGTTTGTTAGTTGAAACTATTTGTCACTTATGTAATACTAGTAATCGTTTGTCACTTAGGCAATATGAATGAAAAATGGGTTGGTTATCTTTTTATATAAACTTTGGTTCTGAAAGTTAGTAACTCACCAGATTGTGACACGTGTTAATTTTAACGATCAGAGATCAAAGTTAAAAATTCACCATATTGTGACACGTGTCAATTTTAATAATTAAATATCAAAGTTAGAAACTCATCAGATCGTGACACATGATAATTTTAACGATCAGAAATCACAGTTTTCAAGCTTGGTAAAACAAAACATAATATAATTATAATCTTATTATATTAAAAAAAACAACTAAAATAAATATACTATGTGTCATCCATATCAAAGTTTCACTGTTACAAAGATTCTCAACCACTACATGGTAAAATAAATATACTATGTGTCATCCATATTTGGTTGTATAATTATACTATATAACCTAACACATTAAATTTTATGTCTTTGTTTCCATAAAAAAAAATTATTTCTCTATGGTTAGCCAATTTTGAACACTGAGTACTACAACAAGATTTGTGAAGGCTCATGCGAAGAAAACGAAGTTCATGAAGAACCGATTGGCAGTCTTAGGAAAAAAAACTTGAGCTGAAGTCTGAACTAATATTTTTATTATATTAAAAATCTTAATATATAAAGTTAGGTTTTCAAATTAGCCATTAACATAATCATGACATGTGTCAAATACATTGATGAGATGTTGACACGTGTCAAAAAATTATTATTTTTTAAAACATGTAATTAAGAAAATAACATTAAATCTAAATAAAATTTACATTTTATATCTAAAAAAAAATTCTAAATCAAAAAGGAAAATTAACAAAACTAATCTATTTTCCATTGTACGCTACTTATATTATACGTGTTTTCTCAATAAGATTTTGACATGTATAAACAAAAAAGTAATTCACTAAGCATGTATATTATTATTAATAAATAAATAGTGAATAACAATTTTAAAAAGAATAACATAAGTTATGTCAAAAGAATTATTGTTTTTGAAACATAATAAGACAGCTAATTAAGAAAATAACATTATATCTACATAACATTACATATTTATATCAAAAACTTTGATCTTTGATTTTTTTTTTCTGATATAATTTTGCCGATCTATTGCGTGGGTCTTTGATTCGTGCGGGTTTTTCGATGGAAGCTATCAGATGAAATAAAATGAAATTGAAGTATATTATGCCCGCTAATTTAATCGAGGATGGAGACACTGATAGAGGTTCCAAAAGTTATTCTATAGTTAGTAGCATTATAAGTTTGGAAGATAAGTTGGTGGTTGATGTTTCTGGTCAAAATTTAGAGTTTTCTTTTCTAAATAATGTTGATGATTCTGATACTGAAACAAAAGCTGCTTGATCGAATTATTGAGAAGCGGTTTCAAATTTGGGAAGTTGGAATGGTATACCATTTTAAAATTGGTTTCTAACTGGATTTATGTGGTTTTCTATCGGATTAGGTTTGTAAACAGTTTAAACTATATATATGGAGAAATATATGAGAACTTTTGATTCGGGTAAAAATAAGTTGAGAATTTATGATTCGAGTAAATAGGTCGTAACTTTAAGTTGTTTTAGTACAACTGGATACTTCTGAAGAGTAAATAGGTCGTTGATCCTTAACGTGATCATGACATATGTCATGTTTTGGATTGTATATAAAGTTTCTATTTTGTATATCTGAATTATCTAAGACTTATATATACCATCATGATTATAATTTTCATTTTTTTATTATTATATTATATTATATTTCTTTCAATTTCTCAACTCTTATTGGGTTACTCATAAAATCATTGTAATCGAGTAGATAATTTTCACCAAATGTTCATCCAATATCTTTGGAGTTAAAAAAACTTCATGGTTAAAAAAACTATGTCACAAAATAATTTTAGTAATTATAAGAACTATAATTATGCCAAAATGAAAGTAAAACAACATAAATTTTGTTTAATTTGTTTAGAAGACATTTTATAGGTGGTGAGAAAGAGACTACTTTAACAATAAAATAATTTTGGTTTAAGAACATATTTTTAATGGTAAAACATAGAGTAAAATTGTATGTGGTTACTTATTAGATGTTACTTTGATGAATTTGTTGCATGTAAAATATTTTGTGAATAAGTCAGTTTTTGAAATTTGACAATAATAATATTTGTAATGATGAGTATTTGGCAAAAGTTTTAGTAGGATATAGTTTAGCTTTAAATTATTGTAATAATTGTTATAATTTATAAAAAAAAATATAAAAATATAAATAAATGTATGAAGGTAAATAAAAATATTTTCTAGCTTAAATTATTTATATATTTACTTTAGGAAATAAAATTTCTTTATATATTTTTAAATTTTTTTTAAAGGTTTAGGATTTATTTTTTTCAACAATTTGTAAACCCGCATATTGTGCGGGCCCTTATCTAGTTATTTATAAATCATATATATAAAGATAAGGTTTTGGTCTCTCCTTATTGGTTGATTTTCATTTAATGTTTTCTAATTTTATTATTTGCTTTCTAATTGCTTTAAACAATATTTAAGACCCAATAAACACAACATTTAACTCACACATTAAAATAAAATTATAACTGAAAATAAAATAAATTATGCATTAATCATATTCTATCACTCAATTTTATTCAAACACAATAAATTACTATTGTAACTCCATAATTCTAAATGTAACTTCCATTATTTCTTATCATATAAATAAGCATTCTCTCAATCTCTCATTCTCTCATATTGGCATTCTTTTACTATCTCATTTTCACATTCTCTCATTCTCTTCTACAATACCTCAAATCATTTTTCGTTTTTTATTTTATTTTTGATTTCTTATTTTTGTTTTATGGGTTGTAAAAAACAAATGAAATATCATTGTAAATTTTTAATGCTAAATTTTAATTTTAGAGACTATATGATATATATTTTACATTGTTCTTATTTTAAAAGATTCATCTTCATTATCTAATTTGGATTATTATCTTATAAGTAATCATTCTCTCCTCCTCCCCCACCAATATCAAATGTTGTTAAATCTCATATGTGTTGTAAGAGTTTGATTCTATATTTTAATTTAGAAAGTTTATATATATATATATATATATTTTACATTGTTCTATTTTTTAAAGATTCATCTCCATTATCTAATTTGGATTACCATCTTATAGTAATCATTCTCTCCTCCTCTCCCACCAATATCAAATGTTGGTATATCTCATATGTGTTGTAACTTGTAAGAGTTTGATTCTATATTTTAATTTAGAAAGTATTATATATATTTAACATTGTTTTCAATTTTTATTTTATTTATATAAAAACAAAATATTTCTTTTATATTTCTTGCATTTCTAATCTATTCATATTTATTTTTTAAATTTGCATAGTTAAATTTAAATTCACATATGTTGGTTTTAACAAAAAAAAATCAACTTTATTTGAGAATTAGATGTTCCAATTCATTTTTAAACGATCAATGTGTAACATAATATATATAAGCATTTTGTCTTGCGATCACAAGTTCCATTTCCATTGCTTAACTCCATGGTTAAACTATAATATATGTTGTCCTATTTGTAGGAACAGCAACATACTTATTTAATATATTTAAAAGAGCAGATGATTAATCGAAATAAATATTTCTCCAAATTTTATAATTCAATCAGTGTGAGTGTACTTATTACTTTGAAAAACCTTTACATTGAAGTTCATAAAATCATATAAGAAAACTAAAATACTATGTCACTTCAAATTTGGAAGGAAACACTTGGTATTCCTTTTAAAAAAGGTCAAGACACATATAAAAATTTATTAAAATTTAACTCACTTTAAAGGCATAAAAGGTCATTTAACTTAAAATAACTTCTATCCAATAATTCCATACATTCCTCCCACAAATAAAATATATATGTATTTATATATATATGTTCAAGATTATATTTAAATATTACAGAATTTTTTAGTTAGCTAAACTTATAGTCACATATATACAATATATATACATAAGAATTCATATTACTTATTAACACCATAATTCGACCCATTATTTGCTTAACTCAAAATTGGTTTCAAAGCCAACTTAAGAAAAACAGAAACGATCTTATTGATATTAGACCAAAACATGGGCATACAAATATAATCACTTACACGGAAGATAATTATTTTTAAAAAAATAACTTATTATTGCAACATCAACATATGAAGGGTTTACATAAGCAGTTAATTAGAAAATCTAAAATACAATAAATGTATTGGGAACAATATCAGTCAATGATAATGTATATCGATTATGCTAGTGCATGTATAAATGTTTTAATCAAATAAATTCTTTTTTTTATCATCAGTTTTAACTTTTAGCAATTGAACTAAATCACAAAATTAGTTTTGACATAATTAGTATAATCGTATTAGCATCATCTTTTATTGATGTAAATTATTTTATTATTTGCAAAATGATGTTAAGATAAATGAATTAATACATCAATTATTTAAGTGATGCATTTATACATATTTATATCAATATCTGAAAGTGATACAAATTTATACTAGTTTGCATCAGTTTTAGTTGATTGATGTCGTACAATCAATAACGATATCAATTAAATTTTATTTTTGGTATCAATTATAAATAAGTAATACAAATTAATATCACTTGATTTTTTGATACAATTTAATTGATGTAATATGCACTTTTTTTTGTAGTGTACCAATAAGCCTCAAAACCAAAATAATATTCATCCTAGCTACATCTTTTCTTATAAGATTCGTGACATTCGTGCAAGCAGCATCACTCTCTATGGGATTTGATATTTAAAAGCTACATATGAGTAGCTGTGAACTTTCGACTTCCATGTGGTTTGGGGTAAGAGACTTGAGTTGAGAGAAATTAACAACATCGTCAAGGCGTTGCTGCCAGAGTGTGATATGTTGCTCACGAGTCTAAGGCTAGAATCTAGTCTAATACATATGTTTTGCTTCTATTTTTTTTTTGTTTAATTTTGATTTTAAGAATGAATCTCGACGATTTCTATGATAAATTTTCTAAGTTATATATTCTTTCGCAGCTCATTTACATTGAACCAATAGCTCCCTCTACATATGACTCTGCCATTGGTCACCAACAGCTAGCCATCCTATATGCTTATCAACTAGACGATGTAGAAATATAAGCGGATAGAGAGAATATAGAGAACAGAGAGAAACTGTATATTATATCTCTTATATCTGAGAACACAAGAGAGATACAAATATATAGAAGAAGAAGATAAAAACTAGCTGTTACAAAGATGGTTTGCATGAAGGAAAGAGACAAGACATGTTGCATGAAGGAGAGAGAAAGGGACATCATGATTATTTATTCTAACATTCCCCCTCAAGTTTGGCATAGGGAGATCATGCCTAAAATAGAGTTGTCTCATTAAAAACCTTACCAAGAAAACCCAACGGGGAAAACCATGGAAAAGGGAAAAAGAGCACAACAATCACATTTTAGGTTTGTGAAGATCAACTAAGCCAAGCTTTCTTAGAATGAAATTGCACACCTTTGAATTTGTTGCCTTGGTGAAGATATCTGCAAGTTGATCAGAACTTTGAGTATAGATGGGAGAGATGATCCCAAGTTCAATCTTCTCACGAATATGGTTACAGTCCACTTCTATATGTTTGGTGCGTTCATGAAACACAGAATTCGAAGCAATGTGAATAGCAGCTTGGTTGTCACAATGCATGGTGATAGGTTGAGATATCTTGACTCCAAGATCCAAAAGCAACGCCTTAAGCCAAATAAGCTCATCAGTAGTATCATCCATGGAACGGTACTCAGTTTCAGAACTAGACCTTGAAACCACCTTCTGCTTCTTGTTTTTCCAAGTGACCAAATTCCCACCAACAAACGTACAATAGCCTCCAGTCGATTTCCTATGAGACTTGTCTCCAGCGTAACCCGCATCACAATAGCCAACAAGCTCAGTGTGGCCATTCTTGTTCATCCAAATACCTTTTCCTGGAGATCCTTTCAAGTAACTGAGAATCCTTTCCACCGTATTCCAATGGTGGATGGTAGGAGCTTTCATATGTTGACTTACCTGATTCACAGCAAAACACAAATCAGGGCGAGTAATTGTGAGATAAATGAGCTTACCCACAATTCTTTGGTATTGTCCAATGTTGTTATAAGGTTTCCCTTCAGGTTCCCCCTCTCGAGAGTCTTTGTATTTTTCTTCAATGGGAGTATTCACCGGTTTGGCTCCAAACTTTCCTGTATCATTAAGAAGATCAAGTGTATACTTCCTTTGAGATAGAAATAGTCCTTCCTCAGAACGACATACTTCTATGCCAAGAAAGTACTTTAGTTCACCCAAGTCTTTAATATCAAAAGTAGACTTAAGAAGGGATTTAGTATTTTGAATACCTTCTTTATCATCACCAGAGATAATAATATCATCAACATAAATAAGAACAACCACAATACCTCTTTCCCCCTGAATTGTGAAAAGCGAATGATCGGCATGGGACTTGCCAAAACCATAACCAAGAAGTGTCTTACTTAATTTGTAATACCAAGCACGTGGAGATTGTTTGAGACCATAAATAGCTTTGTTTAGTTTGAGGACTTTGCCTTGTGCAACAACAATACCAGGAGGTGGTAGCATATATACTTCTTCGTCAAGTTCGCCTTGAAGGGATGCATTCTTAACATCCATCTGCCACAAATCCCAAGAAAGGTTAGTGGAAAGAGAAAGAACAACACGAACCGTATGAAGTTTGGCAACTGGAGCAAAAGTGTCTTTATAGTCTTCTCCATATGTTTGAGTGAAGCCTTTCGCCACTAAACGAGCTTTGTGTCTTTCTATTTCACCATTGTTGTGGTATTTGATTGTAAATATCCACTTAGATCCAACTGGCTTCTTGCCTTTAGGAAGGTCCACCTAAACCCATGTGTGGTTCCTTTTCATGGCTCCATGTTCATCATCAACAGCAGCAAGCCAAACCTCATTGTCTTTTGCTTCTTCATAAGTCTTTGGCACAGTTTCCTGGTCAATTTTGCTAAGAAAAACTTGATGGTCAGTAGGAAGGTTAGCTAAAGAACAAAAACCTTTAATAGGATGAGCAGTTGAAAAGTTATAGCAAAACCGCTTTTGCAGCAAAATGTTAGGATCCGTTCTTGGTCTTTGACTTCTTCGGAGAGGCAAAGGTGAATCATCTTCATGAATGGCAATCTCAGTATNCCTTCCTCAGAACGACATACTTCTATGCCAAGAAAGTACTTTAGTTCACCCAAGTCTTTAATATCAAAAGTAGACTTAAGAAGGGATTTAGTATTTTGAATACCTTCTTTATCATCACCAGAGATAATAATATCATCAACATAAATAAGAACAACCACAATACCTCTTTCCCCCTGAATTGTGAAAAGCGAATGATCGGCATGGGACTTGCCAAAACCATAACCAAGAAGTGTCTTACTTAATTTGTAATACCAAGCACGTGGAGATTGTTTGAGACCATAAATGGCTTTGTTTAGTTTGAGGACTTTGCCTTGTGCAACATCAATACCAGGAGGTGGTAACATATATACTTCTTCATCAAGTTCGCCTTGAAGGAATGCATTCTTAACATCCATCTGCCACAAATCCCAAGAAAGGTTAGTGGTAAGAGAAAGAACAACACGAACCGTATGAAGTTTGGCAACTGGAGCAAAAGTGTCTTTATAGTCTTCTCCATATGTTTGAGTGAAACCTTTAGCCACTAAATGAGCTTTGTGTCTTTCTATTTCACCATTGTTGTGGTATTTGATTGTAAAAATCCACTTAGATCCAAATGGCTTCTTGCCTTTAGGAAGATCCACCTCATCCCATGTGTGGTTCCTTTTCATGGCTCCATGTTCATCATCAACAGCAGCAAGCCAAACCTCATTGTCTTTTGCTTCTTCATAAGTCTTTGGCACAGTTTCCTGGTCAATTTTGCTAAGAAAAACTTGATGGTCAGTAGGAAGGTTAGCTAAAGAACAAAAACCTTGAATAGGATGAGCAGTTGAAGAGTTATAGCAAAACCGCTTTTGCAGCAAAATGTTAGGATCCGTTCTTGGTCTTTGACTTCTTCGGAGAGGCAAAGGTGAATCATCTTCATGAATGGCAATCTCAGTATCATAATCACCATTGGTGTTGTGAACTTTAGTTGCAGCCATAGGATGTTGAGAAGAGTCATGTGCATTTTCAGAAGTTTGCTGCAGGTTTGGAGAAGTTTGTTGCAGGTTTGGAGTAGTCTGTTGCAAGTTTTCTGAAGTCTGCTGTAAGTTTTCTGGAGAAGTCTGCAGCAAGTTTTCTGAAGTCTGCTGCAAATTTTCTGAAGTCTACTGCAAGTTTTCTGAAGTCTGCTGCAAGTTTTATGAAGTCTGCTGGACAATTTGAGAAGTTTGCTGCATGATTTCAGAAATTTGCTGAACTTGTAGCTCCTCTTTTCTATTGTTATTTAAAGAATTGAGATTTTCCAAAAGAAACTTGAGGCTTTGAGCACGATCAGATTCAGAATTTGTCAAGTCCTTCAATTTGCTCCAATCTTTTTCCTCAAAGAAACATTTGTCTTCATCAAACTTTACATCACGAGAGACATAAGTCCTTCTTGTTCCTGGGTGGTAGCATTTGTACCCTTTTTGAGTAGGAGAGTACCCAATAAAGATGCATTTGATGCTTTTAGGCTGGAGCTTATTCCTTTGATCATCTGGGACATGAACATAGCAAACACAACCAAAAACTTATAGAAAATCAACAGAAGGTTTAATTTGATTTAGTACCTCATATGGAGAAATGTCATTGAGACATTTTGTGGGGAGTCTATTAATGAGATAACATGCTGTCATGACAGCATCACTCCAATACTGTTTTGGAACATTCTTGTAAAACATCATGGTCCTTGCTACTTCCATAAGGTGACGATTTTTACGCTCAGAGACACCATTTTGTTGAGGGGTATAAGGACAAGTCGTTTGATGGACAATCCCATGTTTAGAAGTGAACACCTTGAATTCATTGCTAGTATATTCTCCACCATTGTCGGTCCTCAAAGTCTTTATCTTCGCATTGAACTGAGTGGAAACATAACTGTGAAAGTTTGAAAAAGCTTCAAAAACACGGCCTTTTGAAGGTAAAAGAGTTAGCCACATATATTTAGATTTTTCATCAATAAACGTAACAAAATATTTGTTATTATCTATTGAAGCACAAGGAGCAGATCAAACATCAGAATGAATAAGTTCAAAACAATCTTGATAAGTAGTATTAGAGTTTGGAAAAACAGTTTTACAATGCGTTCCTAAAATACAAGCCTCACACTTCTCATGATCAAAAGACATTTTAGGAAGTAGCATACTAAGGGCCTTAGTATGAGGATGACCAAGTCTAGCATGCCAAACAGAATTATTAGCAAAAGCAGAAACAAGATTGAGATCTTCAAGAACATAGAGATCATTCTTTGTTGATCCTTCACCAATAGTCTTTCCCGTCTTAATATCCTGAAACCAAATCTCATTAGGACTGAAAATAGCCAAGCAATCAAGATCTCTTATTGCCTTTTTGACAGACAAAAGGTTTGAAGTAAATTCAGGCATATAGAAAGCTTAAGAATCTTTGTTAAACAATTTCAGATTTCCTATGCCTTTAACAGGAACACCATGACCATTAGCAATGATAACATTTCCAGTTGCAGGTTTAACATAATCAATAAGATTAACATCACTGATCATATGATGAGAAGCACCAAAATCAACAATAATTGGCTTATGAGATTTTAGAGTAAGTAGAGCATTACCAGATTCTTTGAGAGAAGCAATGCTTTTGATAAGGGCATCAAGATCAGATTTTCTAACCACATCTTCATCAGCAGCAGATGCAAACATAGCCTTCCTAGGTTCATTCATCTTAGCCGGCTTCAGATGAGGATGGAGAACCCAACACTTATCCTTGGTGTGCCCTTTCCTCTTGCAGTGATCACACAATAACTTGTTGTAGTCACTTCTTTTGTAAGATCCTTTGTCATAAGCTCCTTTATGTGCGATAGCAAGCTCACTTTTCTGGCTAAACAAACCAGTAGATCCATCTTCCTTTTGAATTTGCATACAAACCTCATTCAAATTGGGAAGCTTTTCAGATCTGAGGATATGACGGATGAGACCATTGAAAGAAGGGTTGAGAGTAAGAAGAAGCCCAAAGACTTGATCTTGTTCACGCCTTTCATTAAGCACCATCTGATTTGTTGTTGGAGGACGAAGAGTCTCCAACTCTGACCAAAGAGATTTGAATTCTCCAAAATGTTGGTTAAAAGGTTTCTCCTCTTGAGTTAAATTGCTTAATGCCTTCTTCACTTCACAGATTCGGCTGAGATTTGAAACATTTTGCATAGACACCTTTTAGGGTATCCCACAACTCCTTTGTTGTTTTACAATAAGAATATGCAGTAAGGAGAGACTGCTCTAGAGAGCTTTGAAGAATGGCAAGAACCATTTGATTTTCTTGAAACCATTTGTCACACTCAAGGGTGGATGCTTCAGAACTGCCAAAAGGGTTTTTATCTGCAACATCTTCTTCATTCTCCAGAATACCAACAGTCACCTCTCTGGTGCTTAAAATATGATTCCATAGACCCCGACTGCAAAGAGCAGTTTTGGTAGTCCTAGACCAAAGAATGTAATTATCCCCTTTAAGGATAACAGGAAGGGTAATCTGTTTTGAGTTTTCCATACCCAGAAAAGAAAAGAAAAAGAATAATAGCAAAAGAGAATAAGGATCTAGAGCTCTGATACCATGTAGAAATATAAGCGGATAGAGAGAATAAAGAGAATAGAGAGAAACTATATATTATTTCTCTTAGATCTGAGAATACAGGAGAGATACAAATATATAGAAGAAGAAGATAAAAAACTAGCTGTTACAAAGATGGCTTACATGAAGGAGAGAGACAAGACATCTTGCATGAAGGAGAAGGAAATGGACATCATGATTATTTATTCCAACAGACGTTTCTATCGTCAACTAAATCAGACCTATAATATGAATTTGTGAACCTTGTTTGCTCCCCACTTTATTTATTATCCTTAATATATTTTTCTTTTTCATTTTTTTGTTGTTGTTCATTTTAATAGTCTAAATGTTGCAAAATAAAGAAAACTTGTAAATATTCAAAAAAAAAATTAATATTAAAATTTGTATTTCATTAAGTTTTATTTAAGAACAAATGAGACAAATATTCATCAAAAAGTTATTTTAGAATATAAAACATTGATGTCAAAATACAAAAAAAAGAACGTAGTTGTTTACTTTTCTAATAAGCGGTGGAAATTTTGCCTTCCGCTCTCCTACCAAAAAAAAAGAAAAAAATAAAAAGAGCATTAAAAACAATTTTAAGAAATTTATAATAAAAACAATTTTTTAGAACAGCATTTTTTTTGCAAAATAGTGGTTAGTTATAAATAATTAACATAGCAATAAAAAAAAAACAAATAATCTATCTTAACATTTTTGGAGTACATTTTTGTGCCATCCTCATATTTTCCAAACGATTTCCACAACTAGCCTTATGTTAAATCAATTATTTAAAGCTCAGTAAGGTTAATNGCAAAAGAGAATAAGGATCTAGAGCTCTGATACCATGTAGAAATATAAGCGGATAGAGAGAATAAAGAGAATAGAGAGAAACTATATATTATTTCTCTTAGATCTGAGAATACAGGAGAGATACAAATATATAGAAGAAGAAGATAAAAAACTAGCTGTTACAAAGATGGCTTACATGAAGGAGAGAGACAAGACATCTTGCATGAAGGAGAAGGAAATGGACATCATGATTATTTATTCCAACAGACGTTTCTATCGTCAACTAAATCAGACCTATAATATGAATTTGTGAACCTTGTTTGCTCCCCACTTTATTTATTATCCTTAATATATTTTTCTTTTTCATTTTTTTGTTGTTGTTCATTTTAATAGTCTAAATGTTGCAAAATAAAGAAAACTTGTAAATATTCAAAAAAAAAATTAATATTAAAATTTGTATTTCATTAAGTTTTATTTAAGAACAAATGAGACAAATATTCATCAAAAAGTTATTTTAGAATATAAAACATTGATGTCAAAATACAAAAAAAAGAACGTAGTTGTTTACTTTTCTAATAAGCGGTGGAAATTTTGCCTTCCGCTCTCCTACCAAAAAAAAAGAAAAAAATAAAAAGAGCATTAAAAACAATTTTAAGAAATTTATAATAAAAACAATTTTTTAGAACAGCATTTTTTTTGCAAAATAGTGGTTAGTTATAAATAATTAACATAGCAATAAAAAAAAAACAAATAATCTATCTTAACATTTTTGGAGTACATTTTTGTGCCATCCTCATATTTTCCAAACGATTTCCACAACTAGCCTTATGTTAAATCAATTATTTAAAGCTCAGTAAGGTTAATTGTGTACACTTACATCTCGGGTCGGTTTTAAATTTTGATTTAAAACCCGATTACACTAATCGGATCCTTCTTTAAATCCTTAATTACTAACAGTCTAATTAATCTTTCAAAATTCCGAGATAAACGTATAAGGAAATATATATACACGAAATCCTTTACTAATATGCATTTAATCAGTAGGAATCTCAACAAGTAAAAGCCGGGTGGTTTAACTCCCAAAAATATTGCAACACAATAAAATTTATAGAAATTAGAGATTAAATTTTGCACAAATCTCGCAATCGTTTATAGTACTCCAATATACAATCTTCCTATAATATGGCAATCAAGCATTAAACATATGAATTTCATAACTACAGCCGAGCATTTTTTAAGTATATACCTTATTAATCTTACCTAAATCAAAACACTTCGGATCTTATAATATCTTCTAAACTTGCGAATCAAGAATTGAACCAACTCACAATACCAAAACCCTATCATCATCTCAAACACTATATATGTGTCATTCACGACGACCACCTAAGCCACCAAACTAAATACATATATTGAAAATGGCCGCTTCATTTGCCTATCTAAGACACATACATCCATACAGCTTGGCAAGTTCATGTCAAAGTTTTCTACTCATGGCGACAATACACACAATGATCCTATTTCTGATTCAAACTACTTATCCTTGGTTAAGTTTCAGAAAAAATTGAGTGGTGATCTAAATGCTAACATTTTGATTGGTAATTTTATTTCTAATATGTGTTTAAATTTTGTTGAATTCTCATTCAACACTAATGTCTAAATCTCATTAAAAAGATTGTAGATGTGATTGGGCAAATCCTCAACATTGGAGAGATTGACTTGAGCTTAACAACAAGATAACTAATAAGCTTGATTTCAAAATGAGAAATGAAACGT
This sequence comes from Camelina sativa, assembly GCF_000633955.1. Classification (NCBI taxonomy): domain Eukaryota; kingdom Viridiplantae; phylum Streptophyta; class Magnoliopsida; order Brassicales; family Brassicaceae; genus Camelina; species Camelina sativa. Next base: position 11,774,830 of record NC_025691.1, read on the forward strand.
AAGTTAATTGTTTTTTAAATCTTATAACTATCAGCCATATTTACGTATACGTGATAACATTAGTTTTCAATACTAATTTATTCAAACAGTGAGAGACTGCCATGTACCTTGTGCCGACTCTGATGGGATAGTCGTCATTTGCCTAGGAACTATATTTCTGTGTCGCTAATTGATGGGATAGTCGCTAATTTATTTAAACAAGGTTTTTCATTTTTGCAAAAAAAAAAAGAATAGGAACTATATTTAATCATGTTTATAACAATTGAGTTATTAATATTTAAGGTACAAAAAGTTTATCCAACTTATCCGATGCTCACAAGTTCATGTGAATCCATCATTTCTTAAGTCTACTTTCATTTATTCGTTAATATTTATATTGGTTTACTATTAGTACACTTTATTGATTTGTTTTATTTTAATTCTTAATGATATACAGACTCCCTATGATGGCCTAACTCTTCTATCACCGTTCTTGCAAGATACACAATACGTATAATATTCCACTATAAAACAACTAACATGAAAAAAGAAGAAAGAATAACGTTCGTCTGGATATGTTTACGAAGAAGCCATCTCCATTTTCATGAAGTGATTATACAAGTGACATCTACAAAGCATGAACATAGTGAATTTAGAATAATATTGTTCTTCTGCATCTGCTCACAATATTTTATATCTAACTAAAAGTAGAAAAAAGTTTATATGAAGTTATTGCAGGAAATACAAAAACAAAGAGTTAGTTTAGAAAACATATAGATTGAATATAAAATCTATACTAATAAAAAGTAGAAGCTATAAGCTCCTAAAGACGTCCACATAAGATTTAAAACCTCCAATTGTGATTAGACATGTCACTAATTAACATTATTTATAATCTCCAGAATTTTATATATTATGAATTATTTTAAACATCCTATCAGGATTTGACATGTCATTCATTAACATTTTTTAAATTTCCATAATTTTTTAGAAAAAAAAAAATTTAAATTTATGGAAATAAAAGAACTATGTATAATATCCCACATCGGCTAGAAATTTTTTAGACAATGGTTCAGAACCATTATAAATAAGATTAATATGCTTTCAACAACGAATGAGCAGGAAAGCTTGATTTATCAGGCGTCCCAGTTTAATAGTTTTATTCGGTTTGATCCAGTTTTTCATTTGATCAAACTAAAACTTTAAAAAGTTTCAAAAAATATATTAGAATATTTCAAATTTTTAAAAGTTTAAATATTATAAATATTGAAACTTTTAAAAGTTCTTAGCTTTTAAAAAGTTTTTAAATATTATAATTTTTAAATTTAAAAAGTTTAAAATATTATAAATATTGAAAAATTTTAAAAGATTCAAATTTCATATTTCGATACCTTTTAAAATTTTAAAATATTATAAATATTGATGTAATACATAAATTATCTTATTTATCTTATGAGCTGTAAAATATATTTTTGTGTATGATTTTATAGATGAGTTGATATTCTTTCATTAATTTTTTATTTTTATCTTATTTTTTATTTTTATGAGAAAAGAAATGATTTTGTTCTTGGAGTTTGATGGGTTAACAAGTTGTGTGGTAGTCTAAAAAAAACGTTTTTCAGTGGAAGAATGTGAAGAAGTTGACGAGAAAGAAGAATAAAAAGAGTATAACGAAGAACCAGACGGTAAAAGTAACGATGACAATTACCACAAAATTTGACAATAAAAATGATAAGAAAGAATATGAAGAATAAGAAAACATGGAATAAAAACACGAAAACATAGGTCATAGCGATCAATTAAATATGAAAACGAGTTAAATTCATGATGATAAAATTGTTCCGTTTTTCTGGTGGTCAAAAAAGTTGTTTAGGATATGTGAGGTCATCAGTTTGATTCGCCACGCCTCGACGTCGAGTTAAATTCATGATTTTTTTTTTATCATATTTGATTTTATAACACAACTGATTTTTATATTTTTTAAACATATGTATCTGAAATTTAATTTTTTCCTTAATACTAATTTAAATTTTTTTATAAAATAATATTTTATTACCATCATCAATTATATATAATTTTCATCAAAATATATCAAATAAACCCACGCGTAGCGTGGGTTCAAAACCTAATGATTCTAAAGATCGAGTAGAAATTGAAATTCTCACACCAAATTGTAAATAACAAACAACTCTCAAATCCAGTGGCTGAGCTAGGAAATCAGTTTATGAGGGTCAACAAAAAAATTTAAGGAGTCAATTGTGTTACTAAATTTTTTTAAAGGGGTTGATTGTGCTATTTTATCTGGGTCAATTTGATTTTTTTCCCAATATTTTTCACTTAATTTTATTAACGACAAAGCATACAAATAACACATACAAATAAAACAATTATATTCAAAATTTATAGAACACTATAATGTTTATATTCAAAATCAAAGAAACTCGATTTACCTATAATACAAAATTATTTAAATTATATACAAAATTTTTTTAAAAAAAATAATTGAATCGTGGTGTACAAGAGAGTAAATTCTAGTAATAGATAGTGAAAAAAATGTAAATGGGAGAGAGAAGGCCGCGAAAGCGAAACAAGAGAAGTAAGCTGAGTACCACAAAAAACATGGAGCCAGCCAGTATCTGCTTCCACCAATCCCATCTCTTCTTTCCATATCTCTTTGTTTTTTATATATATCCTCTCCTAATTATCATATTTTTCACTATTATTTAAACCTTTTCAATTGTTGAAACTATATTATATTTACCTATTTTATTTTCTGCATGGTGGTTTGAATTTGGCCACCAAGAAAATCTCTTGGATAAAAATAAAACTGAGAAAAAAAAGAAAAACAAACACATACATTCTCGCTTCGTCTGTGCCACACACACTCTCTTGAACCTCTCGACAATACTTGCAGGTTCGTTATTAGCTTTGCCAAATTGGGTTTGCTCTTAAGGAGATAACCAGTTACAGGTGATTCTTTCATATCCAAATTCTCCAATCGATCGAACTCAAATCCGCCCGTGTCTTTGAAACCTATCCGTAGATGCAAATTTGATTTTGAATGATATCTTCTTCTTCTTCTTCTTCATAATTTGGGTTTCTTTGTGGTCTGGATTGGGTTAAGATTGATTAGTCAAATTTGCGTAGTGATGATTTGGCTTGGTGCTACCAACTAGAATAATAAAAAAAAAATACAATTCTTTTTGGTGGATAACGTTATTAAATATTTTGTAATTTTCAATATTATGTCTGAAAATCTGAAAAACAAAAAAAAAACCCAATAAAATTGTTCTCAATTCTTGTCTGGAATTCTGAAAATAAACCTCATGAGATTGTGTTTGGTTATGAAATCTGAAGTATTTTTCTTTTATGTTTTTTTGTTAGCAGAAGACAATCTTGAAAGAGCCTTTGTTGATGAATTGAGTGTTGTATGATGGCTACTGCAGCTGTGATAGGACTCAACACTGGGAAAAGACTGTTGAGTTCATCGTTTTATCACTCAGATGTTACTGACAAGTTTTTATCTGTAAATGATCATTGTTCATCACAATATCATATTGCTTCAACAAAAAGTGGGATAACTGCGAAAAAGGCGTCATCATCGAACTATAGTCCGAGTTTTCCCTCATCGAATCGTCACACACAATCTGCCAAGGCGTTGACAGAGAGTGTAGATGTTGCTTCTACTGAACAGCCATGGGTACCTACTGGAACTGATAAGGATTTGGAAGAGGAAGAGGACTGTTATGATGATGATCTACTAATTGGTCATTCTGTTGAAGCACTTTTACTGCTACAGAAATCTATGTTAGAGAAAAGTTGGAATCTTTCGTTTGACAAGGCAAGTCATGAATCCTCTTCGGGCAAGAGGACTATCCGGAAGAAGAAGATTCCGGTTATCACCTGTTCAGGGATTTCAGCTCGTCAAAGGAGAATTGGTGCTAAGAAGAAAACTAATATGATGACTAATTCTAAAGCAGTTTCTAGTGGAAAGCAAGTCAGATCAGTGATGAGTTCAGACTTGTTCCAACACAACCGTGTGAGAGGTTATGTGAAAGGTGTAATAAGTGAAGATGTGCTTAGCCACTCGGAAGTGGTTCGCTTGTCCAAGAAAATCAAGTCTGGTCTGCGTCTTGATGATCATAAGTCAAGGTAAAGTAACATACTACTACACATAGCAAAGAGCTGAACTGAATGTATTAATTACTAATTAGAAGAAGACTAAAATTATTGTCTGGTGAAAACACATTTTAATTAGATTGAAGGATAGATTAGGCTGTGAGCCTTCTGATGAACAGCTTGCCATATCCTTGAAGATATCTCGGGCCGAGCTGCAGGCGTGGTTGATGGAATGTCATCTAGCTAGAGAAAAGTTGGCTATGAGCAATGTGCGTTTGGTTCTGTCTATTGCTCAGCGTTACGATAATATGGGAGCAGAAATGTCTGACCTTGTTCAGGTAATTTCCAAGTGCACTCTTCTTTTGTTATAGCATTTCATCAACTTTTTCTATTATAAAGATTTTTTTTTTTGTTTCTCTACTGTATGAAGGGTGGTCTTATCGGACTTTTGCGGGGAATAGAGAAATTCGATTCTTCCAAGGGTTTCAGAATTTCAACTTATGTGTATTGGTGGATTCGGCAGGTGAGAACAGTCGCCTTTCAGCTAATATGCTTGATGTCTTTTTCTTGCCATTATGATACGTTAAAATGTAAAAGCTGACTCTTTTGTTTCAAATTTCTCTAATAGGGTGTCTCGAGAGCATTAGTGGACAACTCAAGAACCTTGAGGTTACCTACTCACCTTCATGAAAGGCTCGGTCTAATCCGAAATGCAAAGCTTAGACTTCAGGAGAAAGGAATCACACCCTCCATTGATGTAAGTGTATTTTTAACATTCGAATACTTTTGGTTTCTCCTCCTGTCTACATTGTGTAAAGTGATTTTTCTTTCCAGAGGATTGCAGAGTCTCTAAACATGTCTCAGAAGAAAGTTAGAAATGCAACAGAGGTAATAAAAAAAATTAAAAAAAAAAAAAAAACTAATTCTAATTCAAAGGGTCCAACATGCGAATATTTGTGTTCATGCTCTTGAACTTGCAAAATGCAGGCTGTAAGCAAAATATTTTCTCTAGATAGAGATGCATTTCCTTCTTTGAACGGTCTCCCTGGAGAAACTCATCACAGTGTAAGTTTTGTTTCTCTTAAAAACCAAAACAACAGTGTTCTGGTATCACCTTCCATCATGTTTCCCTGCAGTCTCTCCTCTCCAGTATATAACATTTGGCTGGTTTGTTTTTCAATAATTTTCAGTACATTGCGGATAATCGTTTGGAGAACAATCCGTGGTACGGGTATGATGAGTGGGCACTCAAGGTAAAAAAAAAAAAAGTAGAAATGTCACAAGTGAAGCTACAAGTTTTTTTTTTTTATCTATAATTAATGAAGCTTAAGCTATACTTAGTGAACATTGAAATTTGAGCATGTTGATGATAAAATTTGCAGGAGGAAGTGAGCAAGCTTATAAGTGCAACCCTCGGAGAACGGGAAAGGGAGATCATTCGATTATACTATGGTCTAGACAAAGAATGTCTCACATGGGAAGACATAAGCAAAAGGTATACTATATGTATAGTATTCAATCTTAAGCCTCTTGACCCATGGGAAAATATCATCAAGATGGATCTTTAAACTGTTTCCTGACAAATTGCAGGATAGGATTATCGAGAGAGAGGGTGAGACAGGTAGGGCTTGTGGCACTGGAGAAACTAAAACACGCAGCGAGGAAGAGAAAGATGGAGGCAATGATCCTCAAGAACTGATTTTTTTGTTTTTGTACATTTTCATTACATGAGAGCCATAGAGAGCGGTTGTGAATGTGTATATATACAGGACAAAAAAAAGGGGGAAGAGTACTCTCTTTCTTTTAATCTTCCTTGCTTCTTTTTGTAAACTGAGTTGATAAACAAGAGACAGTGATGTAATATTGCTTCACGTAACTTCCTCATCTATGTCTATTCTCATTCCTCTTTTGTAATCTAGGAAACTCGATCTGTAGCTATATTATGGCTGCTAGGATTTCATCCCCTTCCTTATAATGCCAACTGTTCGTATATGATGTCCTAAAATCTTCTTTAGTCAATGAGCTTCTGTCTTCTGAGCTGTTTAAGAGCTCATATCGATATCGTTTACGCTCACGTTCACGGACGGTCAGTCAAATGCTTTACAACATGGTCCTGCATAGCTTTGACGCTTTAAGAAACATGTATCTCCTGGTTTTGGAGCTGCGGGAGTATGATCCGCCAGTTAGCATGTTAGATGATCTTCATGAAAAAGTTTGTGGAGCAGAGCCGTCTGAGATTTTGAAGTTATTTCCCAAGATTTAGAAATTGGAGGTCTTCAATTATAATGTTAAAAATATTAGGGGCCTATTTGCAATTAGCATGCTATGGATTTTACTTAGTTTTGGGGCCCGAAACCTATGTGTTTAGAAAACCTACTACTGTATATAGATTTATAGTGAAAAATTCATTTGTGTTAAGCTTACTTTCATCATTTTAAATGTGAAGAGTAACCGTAAAAGTTTTGTTTACAAAAAGGATGATCGGAAACAATGAAACTGAATAAAAACTCTTGAAAATTTGTGATTGGACTGTGAGCAGATCCAACGAAGGTGAAGTTTTTTTTTAAATCTTGTTTCTTCTTTCTTTTTATAAAAAGAAAACTAATTAAAATTTAAATTAAACCAACATAATTTATCTATTTGTGTTTACGAATATTATTGTTCCATCATTTTTTATGACAGTACAAACATGAAAGTTAGTTGTAAGGTTTAAAGTGTTAGTAAAATCATTTTAAAGATTTGTAGTGTTATTAAAATTCTCACAAAAATTAAAGTATTAGTGATACTTTAAAAGTTTAAAATGTGATTTTTCGGAGGATTTTTATCACTAATGGGAATTTAACTCTATTACATATTTTGTTTTCTTTTCCTCTCTTTTCTAAACAACAACATACATATACATTTAGCAAAAAAAAAAAAAAAACAACATACATATATTATTACAGACGAATTGCACCAAAAAAGGGCAAAATCCCACCTCTTGGGCAAGTTGGGCCCATGATTGGAAGTGAAGCCCATATGTAAAACAGATGACACTCACTCAACAAACACAGGAAAACAAAAAACCCTAAAAATCATTTCTGTCTTGAGAGGGTTTTGAAAAATTTATCTCTTCCATTTTCAATCTGATGAACAAGAACAACTAAACGAGATATGTCTTTTAGAACTCGAGCATCGTCATGGCCTCGTCTTCTAGTTCGCCGGAACCCTAGATCTTCATTTTCCCGTCAAATCTCTAGTCTTGATTCCGCTACATCCACATTTCCGAGAAGATTCTCCGGTTACTCCTCCTTCCCCGTAAATCAAACGCCATGGATCTCATCTCAGAGGTACCGTTTCTTCTCCGCAAGCACAATGTCCCCGGCGGAAGCCGATAGAGTAGTGAGAGATCTTATAGCTGAGGTTGAGAAAGAGAAGCAGCGTGAGAGAGAGGAGAGGCAAAGGCAAGGACTTGATTACAAAGACATTGACGCAGAAGACGAAGAGGATTACTTAGGCATTGAGCCCTTCATCGAGAAGCTTAAGAAGCAGAATTTGAAGGATGATGGTGAGTTAAACAGGCGTGAAGAGTCGTCTGATTCTGATAGTGAACTGGATGAGGTTGATTGGGATGAAGAAAGGAAGAAAGAAGATATTTTTAAGAAGAAGTTTCAGAGGCATAAGGACCTTCTTCAGACCCTTACCAACTCAGGTATATGATTATTTTTATTTTTTGTTGGCTTTACGATTGTTTGTCATTCCGTCTTTTAAGTTTTTGTATGATTGTTTGGCAGAGACACTTGATGAGGCGTTTAGGTGGATGAACAAATTAGACAAATTTGAGGAGAAACATTTCAAACTTAGACCTGAGTACAGGGTTATTGGCGAGCTGATGAACCGTTTGAAGGTCGCTGAAGGGAAAGAGAAGTTTGTTCTTCAGCAGAAACTCAATAGAGCTATGAGGTTGGTTGAGTGGAAAGAGGCTTTTGATCCAAACAACCCTGCAAATTATGGAGTTATCGAACGTGATAATGTTCAAGGAGGTGGTGGTGAAGAAAGAGAAGAGCGTCTTGT
>NC_025691.1:11783595-11803128 GCF_000633955.1 Camelina sativa
AAGTTTGTTCTTCAGCAGAAACTCAATAGAGCTATGAGGTTGGTTGAGTGGAAAGAGGCTTTTGATCCAAACAACCCTGCAAATTATGGAGTTATCGAACGTGATAATGTTCAAGGAGGTGGTGGTGAAGAAAGAGAAGAGCGTCTTGTAGTTGATGGGTCTAAGGATGACAATGATGATGATGATGATGAAGACGAGTTTGATGACATGAAAGAAAGGGATGATATTCTCTTGGAGAAGCTGAATGCAATCGACAAGAAACTTGAACAGAAGCTTTCTGAGCTTGATCATACATTTGGAAAGAAGGGGAAGCGGTTGGAAGAGGAGATTAGAGAACTGGCTGAAGACAGAAATGCTTTGACCGAGAAGAAAAGACAACCTTTATACAGAAAAGTGAGTGCATTCTCTATTTGTTCCTATCTCTAAGCTTATTTTTTTGTTGTTGTGCAGAACCGAATTAACCAAATCATATCATTACAGTGAAATTAGTTGACATAAGTTTGTGATGATCTGTGTTACATAAGTTAAAACTGTCCAGAAGCTTTAAATAAGATGCTTGAGGTACATTGAACATATTCGCTTCCTAACACATTTGGGATACAAATAAAGCAGTTTCAACATGTCACATGATTTTCAAGCTCACTAAGCAATAGAGTTAAGAAAGATTTAATGAAAATCATTGTAGCTGTAGTGCTGTGCTATCTCTTTAAAGAAGCGCATAGCCAAAACGTTCATTCTTGGTGTTGCTTTAAAAATGCTATTTGTGCTAGTATAATGAGGGATATCTATATTAAACGATGTTTGCATTTCTCCACTCTGCTTCATTAATTGTCTAGAAAGTTCAACCATACATTCTTTTAGATTATAACAAAAATTATGTAGTATTTGGGTTCAATATTCTTTGATGTTGTCAAAGACATGTTAGTATTTAAGAAGGCCAGTGGTCTAATAGCCACATGAGTTATTATTTTGCTTATAAGTTAAGCTTCATGATACATTTTGGTTAGTATGTTGTGAAGTTTTCTTTTCTTGGACCATGGTGGATATTGCCATACATCTATTGTCTCAATCTATTACTGAAATTACTAGCACAGTTTTCTTTGCTTAACAGGTTACTTCTTATTTTGCAGGGATATGATGTGCATGTGATAGATGTAAAAAAAGTTGCTAAGGTCACAAAGGTATAGTTGTCTGACATTTCTCTCTTTCGTATCTTTAAATTCAATAGCTTGGCTATGAAAGAAAGACTTGTATTTTAGGGTGGCAGAGTCGAAAGGTACACTGCATTGATGGTTTGTGGGAACTATGAAGGTGTCATTGGGTATGCAAAAGCAAAAGCTGAGACCGGGCAGTCTGCTATGCAGAAGGTAATCTCACATTACCATTTTTCATCTAGGATTGATGGAAGATACTTGTGGTGTCCTAAAAAGATGGACACTTGCATTTCTTTACACATTGTGCATTTCGTACATATGGCAGGATCTTGTTTGTAGCAAAAATAGTCAGTTAAGTGATTCAGTGGGAAGCTAATTTGATTTGTTTGTACTGCTAAGAGTTGAGGACATGACATGTTGATAAAGCTTGAGTTTTAGGTCAAATGAAATTTAATATAAGAGTACTTTAGTTCCACTCAACATTCCGTTTTTATTGGCATGGAAATTTTAAATAACAATATATTAGGTAAGGACGATATTTCATAGCATGCATATTCTTGTGAAGTTTTATCTGTTCTTTTGTGCATAGATGTCTTTAATTCAATTACATTGATGCCATTTTGCAAATCACTTACCAGTGAAAAGCTTCTTCTGTTCTTACGCATTGGTGTGCATGAATGTCTTTACTTCCAAATCGATTTTGTTTCTTAAACTGGTCAAAGAACATAAAACTTAAAACTTGTGGTATTTCAGTCATTTTCGGTTATAATGCCTTTAAATTATTTCTACATCTGGAGATAGTTAGTTCTTATGGTGTCATTTCTAACAACTGCAACACAGGCGTATGAGAAATGCTTTCAAAATCTTCATTACGTAGAGCGGCATGAGGAGCACACCATTGCACACGCAATACAGACTTCTTACAAGAAAACCAAGGTATTTATTTCATCTCCCTTCTGACAGTAGGATCTATTGATGCGACTTATCTGTATAGATATGTTCTTAATAAACTTGAGTCTGCAACTAGTTATATCTGTGGCCGGCACCAACAACAACGGGAATGAAAGCTGGGAGAGTTGTCAAAACAATCTTGCTCCTAGCGGGGTTCAAAAACATCAAATCAAAGGTGCATTTTTGCTTAACCTAGAGAAAACATCGATTCTTGTTTTCTGTTGGAGTTAAAAGTATGGTTGTGGTCCGAATTTTCAGGTGATTGGTTCAAGGAATTCATACAACACCGTTAAGGCCGTTTTGAAGGCCTTGAATGCGGTGAGTGGTCTGAGCTGGTGACAAAAAAAAAAGTCCATAAAAGAGATATTAGGGAAAAACATATAATTTCTTTCGATTTTTTTTTTCAGGTCGAAACGCCAAAGGATGTTCAGGAGAAGTTTGGCCGGACAGTTGTTGAGAAATATCTGCTGTGAGAGCTGCCGTTCATGCCTTTGGTATGTATTGCTGAGTTTTGGGTGAAGTCCTCCAATGTTTGGCTTCAGATAGTAGTGTGTTTCTTACGCTTCAATTGAATTCATCCTTTAACGGTGTTGGGGGAAAAATAAAATAGTAAAGAATACACTATCCTTGCACCAATTCTATTAGTTTTAGTTTTGGTTCTGGTTCTGGTTCCGGTTCCGGTTCCTCATATATGTCGGTTCTCGTAAAATCTTCATTGATCTTCTTAGGAAACCATAGTCAGTTTGGTTGTATTGGTACTCAAAAAATAAGTTTTAAAACCCCTTTGAATCAATTGAAATCCTTAAATTCCGAAAGGTCTTGTAACACCGGGAACAATTATTAGATGTTTAGTTTTTATTTCATTCGGTCCTGTTTAGATTGTTACTGTACTTTATAATATTGATGATCCTCGATTCCAGATCTTCACTTGATCGTGTTGTTTATAATTTGGTTGGTTTTAATTGCCAACGTGCTCTCAAATGGTACTGTTTGAAACGAAAATTTAAGAGTATCAAAAAGATCCAACCTAACCAGATTTTAGTTCTGTTTCAATTCGATTAACCAAACCAGAAATAAACCACTTGGATTATTAGTACTACAGATAAAGAAAAATAAAATGTTCACAAATTTCCTTAGTCGATGATGTCGGTGATGTGAGAATCTATATATATTATTATTTTTAAAGTATATTTTGATTTATGTCTTTCAAGTTTTGCTTATTTAATATGTTTTATTTATAACATTAAGCTCTAACAATTTTCCTAAAATAATATTTCGTAGAAACTCAATTAATAAAACTATTTAAATCTATCTAATTTGATATGTTTATTACCATAAATAGCTGGACAACATTTACACATTTCAATTTTTCCACAAACAACTCTACACATTAAATTTTTAATCCCATAAAAATCTTCAAATCTATTTTAATAGATCTTTAGAGAAAAAATATGTTAGTTTCCCTAAATTATCTCCGCTTAATTAATAGTTTCTATTTAATATTTTTTACATTTATGGAAGAAATATACATAATATTAGCTTAAAATCAAGAATAGAAACAAACAATATCTCTAATTTCCTAAACAATGATAACAAAGAAAACGAGTAAATACTAACAATAAAACCAGTAATTGATAAATAAAAAATGAAAATAATTAATTTTTATATATATGTAACACAAAAAAATAACTATTACTTCTCACATATCTCTATATTATTCTACATAAAAATACACAATCAAGCAGTGTACTGCGGATCAAAACTTAGATAATATAGTAACATTTATATTAAAAAACAAAACAAACTTAACTATTTTATTTAAAATCATAGTTGAACATTATAATTGTCCGGTAAATTCAATAAATAGTTATAGATATATAATTTAAAAATTAATAAAATAATAGCAAAATAATAAATAAATATAATATACGTATTTTAAATATTTAAAATTTTAAAAATATAATCCCGCATGTGTACGGCTGGTTAATACTGGTGTATATACAATACACGTACGCACCATCCCCAAAATATCTTCGACAAGGAAAAATAAAAATGGAAACTGAAAAAGACAATGAGCAGCGATGATCATGTCGGAGAAACCCATGGTCGGCGTGACCCGATCCGGTGGTTGCTCGGTTTTGGTTTCTTCGTACAAGGATTTAGAGGTTTCCCATGGCTTGGAGCCAATTTCTTCCTCACAGATGAGCTCCGTGTGAATCCTTCAGTGCTTCAGCTTCTCCAGAACTCAGCCAATCTTCCAATGGTCGCTAAACCTATCTACGGCATCGTTTCAGACGCAGTCTACTTCTTTGGCGAGCATCGAATCCCATACATAGCCATTGGTGGTATATACAATACCTACGACTCGTCCTAATCACAAAATTTAATTAGCAGTTTCAAAATTAATATTGATTTCTCCCAAATGTTTTCTTTAATTTCAGTTCAATGGGATTCTCTCGTTCATCTCAATGTTTAGAATATTATTCTGACTCCTAAGGTTTCTCTATTGCAGCCTTGTTACAAGCAATCTCATGGCTAGCTATAGCTTTCCAATGTATCAATCTTAGCTTTGTCGGTATATCTTCTCCTTAGCAATCTCGGTGCTTCATTAGTAGAAGTTGCAAACGATGCAATTGTTGCTGAGGCCGGAAAGCAAAAAGGCTCCGGTGAGCTACCTTCGTTTGTTTGGATGGCTTCTTCTCTTGGTGGAATCTTTGGAAACCTTTTAGGTGGTATTGTTATCAAAACGTTTTCCGCGCGGTCAACGTTCCTCGTGTTTGGGATTCTCGCTCTTCTTCAGTTCTTGGTAACTGTAAACATGAGAGAAAAATCTCTTCATCTTCCGGAGAATCATCCATCACCAGCTGGTATCAGAAAACATCTCTCTGACCTTTCACACGTGTTGAGGAAGCCCGAGATTTCTTATTCCATTGCCTGGTTTGCTTTATCGACCGCTCTAGTTCCTGTTCTGACAGGGACAATGTTCTTTTACCAAACAAAGTTTCTGAAAATCGATGCGTCACTCCTAGGGATCTCCAAGGTCTTTGGTCAAATCGCAATGCTCTTATGGGGTCTTGCATACAATCGTTGGCTAAAAACTGTCCCGCCCAGGAAACTGATTACAGCCATTCAGGTAACGATAGTGAAGGTGAATCAAAAGCCTAACTTTGAAACAGAGGTTTTCAAACCAAAGGCTTTTGATCAGTCAAGGCCCAACAACATTCAATCAAAGAAGCCCACCGAGACTGCAACTCTGCAACGGTCGACTGCAAAAGATAAGAAGGAGGAACCTTCGAGCAGCCACGTCACACCTGAAGACAAAGAAGCAAGCTGGCGTACAGACTCGAAGGTTGAAACGAAGAACGCCTTTGATGCTCTCAGCTCTCTACCTGATGGTGACAAATGTCAGGAGAACTAGGTTTAGCATTGTGTCAGTCTCTGTATAAATAGAAATGTAGAGACTCATTGTAACCTTGGAAGAGAATATAAAGATCAATAAGAAATATCTTTCTTCAGAGATACATAAGTTTCTATATGGTATCAGAGTCATGGCACTGTCCACTGAGCTCTATTCCTCACCTATCTTAAACATCTCAAACTGTGTAACAGTCAAACTCACCGAGAGAACTTATCTTCTTTGGAAGACCCAGTTTGAGTCTTTTCTTTGCGGTCAAGGCCTTCTGGGTTTCATCAATGGGTCTACCCCACGACCAGCTTCTGCAACCAACACTGACGGCACTCCAAATCATACGTATCAGTCATGGGTTCGATCAGATCAAGTGGTCAGAGCTTGGCTTCTGGGGTCGCTGTCCGAAGATATTCTCTCTGAGGTTCTCACAACGACAACATCTCAAGAGGTATGGAACTTTCTCTCTGCTTACTTCAACAAGGTTTCCTCTGCTAGGCTGTTTGATTTGCAAAGAAAGCTTCAAAACACAGAAAAGAAAGATTTGCCTATGGTAGACTATCTAAAGGAACTTAAGAGTGTTTGTGATCAGCTGGCTTCTGTTTGTAGTCCTGTTAGTGAGAGAATGAAAATTTTTGCTGCTCTAAATGGGTTGACTAGGGATTATGAGCCTATTAAGACATCTATCGAGGGGATGTTAGATGGTAATCCTCCACCAACCCTTGATGACGTAATACCGCGTCTTACTGCCTATCATGATCGCTTGTTAGCTTACTCAGTGGAACCGAGCGTTACTCCGCACCTGGCGTTTAATGTTCAGCAGTATGATGGTTTTTCTTATGGGAACAAAGGCAGAGGCAACAAATCTAAAGGAAGAGGTGGATACTCTACAAAAGGAAGAGGGTTCCACCAGCAGATATCCTCTGGTTCTTCTAACTATTCAGTTGAAAACAGGCCTATCTGTCAGATATGTGGAAAAGCAGGACATATAGCGTCTAAGTGCTGGCACCGGTTCAACAACGCCTATCAGCCTGACCTACCTGCAGCTCTAGCAGCTCTTCGAATCACCGATGTGACGGATCAGTCTGGTCAGGAGTGGGTAACAGATAGTGGAGCAACTGCTCATGTGACTGGGTCTCAGAACAACCTGCAGAACTCAAGACCATACGATGGGAACGACACTATCATGCTCGGTGATGGAAATTGTCTCCCTATTACGCATACAGGTTCTGCTACTCTACCAACTACATCAGGTACCCTACCTTTAAATGATGTTTTAGTTGTTCCTGGCATTGCTAGATCCTTGCTCTCTGTTTCAAAACTTACCACAGACTATCCCTGCTCCATTAAATTTGATTCTGATGCGGTTGTTGTTAAGGACAAGGGAACAAAGAGGCTCCTCACAATCGGTCCGTATAGCAGAGGGTTGTACACGCTCAAGGGTCGACCGCTCCAAGCATTCGACTCATCAAGACAACAAGCTGCGTCGGATGAGGTGTGGCATAGACGTCTTGGACATCCTAATAACAAGATCCTAGAGCAGTTAGTGAAGAATAAAGCCATTGTCATAAATAAAAGTACCAAGCAGATATGTGAGGGGTGTCATCTTGGGAAAAGTAGTCATCTTCCTTTTTCAGATTCTCAGTTTGTTGCAACTAGGCCATTAGAGAGGATTCAATGTGATCTTTCGGGTCCTGCTCCTGTAACTTCTTGTCAAGGTTTCAGATATTATGTAATCTTCATAGACAACTGGTCTAGATACTGTTGGTTCTATCCTTTGAAAAATAAATCAGATTTTTATTCCACATTCTGCAGTTTTCAGAAACTTGTTGAGAATCAGTTTAACTCCAAAATATCAAAGTTTCAGTGTGATGGTGGTGGAGAATTCATCAGTAATGCTTTCCTTACTCACCTTGGTCAGTGTGGGATCCAACAACTCATCTCTTGCCCCTATACTCCCCAGCAAAATGGTCTTGCTGAAAGGAAACATAGGCATATCACTGAACTGGGTCTAGCCATGATGTTCTGCAGCAAGATTCCTCACAAGTACTGGGTTGAAGCTTTCTTCACAGCTAATTTTCTGAGTAACATCCTCCCAACTACAGCCTTATCGGATAACAAAAGCCCGCATGAGAAGCTTCATCAATCACCGCCTGAGTATACTGCACTGAGAACTTTCGGCTGCACTTGTTACCCCACACTACGTGACTACGCTATGAACAAATTTGATCCAAGATCACTCTGTGTGTGTTCATGGGATACAATATCAAATACAAAGGTTACAGGTGCTTACATCCACCTACTGGAAGAATTTATATAAGCAGGCATGTCCTATTTGATGAAACCTCATTTCCCTTCTCCGATGTTTATCACCATCTTCAGAGTTTTGCCAAAACAAATCTTCTGCAAGCATGGCAGCAGGGTTTTCTACCTCCTAAAGCTCCACCAAACATAAGCCAAAGTTTATTCACTGATGAGGACTTTCCTCCCTTAGGGACAGTCCTTCCTCGATCAGTTCTGCCGACAGCAAGCATCCTGTCTCAACCAAACAATTCTGAAATTCTTGTTGCAGCGTCTGTGGTGGATCAAGAATGCATTGAGCGTACGACAGTCATCGATCCTGCTTCTATTGGCGACAACGTTCTTGATTCACCTAACAGACAGCTTCCACATGCCAAACAGAATATCGAAACTGAGACTTCAAAGGAACCACAACCGCTGGAACATCCAATGACCACACGGTCTCAGGTTGGAATACGAAAACCAAATCTTCGTTATGTGTTGTTAACTCAGAAAGCTTCGTATCCCGAACCGAAAACTGTCACTGATGCTTTAAAAGATGAGGGTTGGACAAATGCGATGGGTGAAGAAGTTGGTGACTACAAAGAAACAAACACTTTCTCTTTAGTACCTCGAGAGCCACATATGAACGTTATTGGATGTAAATGGGTTTTCAGAACAAAACTCCATGCAGACGGCTCCTTGGACAGACTACGAGCAAGACTTGTAGCAAAAGGATTTCATCAGGAAGAAGGTGTCGACTACTTCAAAACATACAGTCCTGTAGTCAAAACTGCTACTGTTCGCCTAGTTCTACACGCTGCCACAGTGAAACAATGGGAGCTAAAGCAATTGGATGTCAAGAACCAGACCATGTTTGGAAATTGCATAAATCTCTCTATGGGCTAAAACGGTCACCAAGGGCTTGGTATGACAAGTTTAGCTCTTTCTTGCTGGATTTTGGATTCAAGTGTAGCATACCAGATCCCTCGCTGTTCGTTTATGAAAGAGGCTCTGATATGATTCTACTCTTACTCTATGTGGATGATATGGTGCTTACAGGGAGTAATCCAAGTCTTATTAACAGACTGCTTGACAACATGAACAAAGAGTTCAGAATGAAAGATCTTGGGAAGCTTCATTACTTCTTGGGAATACAAGCAACCTTCCATGATAAAGGACTGTTTCTCTCCCAGCAAAAATACGCAGAAGACTTACTCAAAGTTGCAGGAATGTTTGATTGTGCTCCTATGCCTACACCACTGCCTGAACAACTCAATCAACTGCCTCATCAAAAGCAACTCTTCTCAAACCCAACATATTTTAGGAGCTTAGCAGGTAAACTGCAGTATCTCACTTTAACGAGACCAGACATTCAATTCACAGTCAACTTTGTATGCCAGAAGATGCATGANTCTGCTTACTTCAACAAGGTTTCCTCTGCTAGGCTGTTTGATTTGCAAAGAAAGCTTCAAAACACAGAAAAGAAAGATTTGCCTATGGTAGACTATCTAAAGGAACTTAAGAGTGTTTGTGATCAGCTGGCTTCTGTTTGTAGTCCTGTTAGTGAGAGAATGAAAATTTTTGCTGCTCTAAATGGGTTGACTAGGGATTATGAGCCTATTAAGACATCTATCGAGGGGATGTTAGATGGTAATCCTCCACCAACCCTTGATGACGTAATACCGCGTCTTACTGCCTATCATGATCGCTTGTTAGCTTACTCAGTGGAACCGAGCGTTACTCCGCACCTGGCGTTTAATGTTCAGCAGTATGATGGTTTTTCTTATGGGAACAAAGGCAGAGGCAACAAATCTAAAGGAAGAGGTGGATACTCTACAAAAGGAAGAGGGTTCCACCAGCAGATATCCTCTGGTTCTTCTAACTATTCAGTTGAAAACAGGCCTATCTGTCAGATATGTGGAAAAGCAGGACATATAGCGTCTAAGTGCTGGCACCGGTTCAACAACGCCTATCAGCCTGACCTACCTGCAGCTCTAGCAGCTCTTCGAATCACCGATGTGACGGATCAGTCTGGTCAGGAGTGGGTAACAGATAGTGGAGCAACTGCTCATGTGACTGGGTCTCAGAACAACCTGCAGAACTCAAGACCATACGATGGGAACGACACTATCATGCTCGGTGATGGAAATTGTCTCCCTATTACGCATACAGGTTCTGCTACTCTACCAACTACATCAGGTACCCTACCTTTAAATGATGTTTTAGTTGTTCCTGGCATTGCTAGATCCTTGCTCTCTGTTTCAAAACTTACCACAGACTATCCCTGCTCCATTAAATTTGATTCTGATGCGGTTGTTGTTAAGGACAAGGGAACAAAGAGGCTCCTCACAATCGGTCCGTATAGCAGAGGGTTGTACACGCTCAAGGGTCGACCGCTCCAAGCATTCGACTCATCAAGACAACAAGCTGCGTCGGATGAGGTGTGGCATAGACGTCTTGGACATCCTAATAACAAGATCCTAGAGCAGTTAGTGAAGAATAAAGCCATTGTCATAAATAAAAGTACCAAGCAGATATGTGAGGGGTGTCATCTTGGGAAAAGTAGTCATCTTCCTTTTTCAGATTCTCAGTTTGTTGCAACTAGGCCATTAGAGAGGATTCAATGTGATCTTTCGGGTCCTGCTCCTGTAACTTCTTGTCAAGGTTTCAGATATTATGTAATCTTCATAGACAACTGGTCTAGATACTGTTGGTTCTATCCTTTGAAAAATAAATCAGATTTTTATTCCACATTCTGCAGTTTTCAGAAACTTGTTGAGAATCAGTTTAACTCCAAAATATCAAAGTTTCAGTGTGATGGTGGTGGAGAATTCATCAGTAATGCTTTCCTTACTCACCTTGGTCAGTGTGGGATCCAACAACTCATCTCTTGCCCCTATACTCCCCAGCAAAATGGTCTTGCTGAAAGGAAACATAGGCATATCACTGAACTGGGTCTAGCCATGATGTTCTGCAGCAAGATTCCTCACAAGTACTGGGTTGAAGCTTTCTTCACAGCTAATTTTCTGAGTAACATCCTCCCAACTACAGCCTTATCGGATAACAAAAGCCCGCATGAGAAGCTTCATCAATCACCGCCTGAGTATACTGCACTGAGAACTTTCGGCTGCACTTGTTACCCCACACTACGTGACTACGCTATGAACAAATTTGATCCAAGATCACTCTGTGTGTGTTCATGGGATACAATATCAAATACAAAGGTTACAGGTGCTTACATCCACCTACTGGAAGAATTTATATAAGCAGGCATGTCCTATTTGATGAAACCTCATTTCCCTTCTCCGATGTTTATCACCATCTTCAGAGTTTTGCCAAAACAAATCTTCTGCAAGCATGGCAGCAGGGTTTTCTACCTCCTAAAGCTCCACCAAACATAAGCCAAAGTTTATTCACTGATGAGGACTTTCCTCCCTTAGGGACAGTCCTTCCTCGATCAGTTCTGCCGACAGCAAGCATCCTGTCTCAACCAAACAATTCTGAAATTCTTGTTGCAGCGTCTGTGGTGGATCAAGAATGCATTGAGCGTACGACAGTCATCGATCCTGCTTCTATTGGCGACAACGTTCTTGATTCACCTAACAGACAGCTTCCACATGCCAAACAGAATATCGAAACTGAGACTTCAAAGGAACCACAACCGCTGGAACATCCAATGACCACACGGTCTCAGGTTGGAATACGAAAACCAAATCTTCGTTATGTGTTGTTAACTCAGAAAGCTTCGTATCCCGAACCGAAAACTGTCACTGATGCTTTAAAAGATGAGGGTTGGACAAATGCGATGGGTGAAGAAGTTGGTGACTACAAAGAAACAAACACTTTCTCTTTAGTACCTCGAGAGCCACATATGAACGTTATTGGATGTAAATGGGTTTTCAGAACAAAACTCCATGCAGACGGCTCCTTGGACAGACTACGAGCAAGACTTGTAGCAAAAGGATTTCATCAGGAAGAAGGTGTCGACTACTTCAAAACATACAGTCCTGTAGTCAAAACTGCTACTGTTCGCCTAGTTCTACACGCTGCCACAGTGAAACAATGGGAGCTAAAGCAATTGGATGTCAAGAACCAGACCATGTTTGGAAATTGCATAAATCTCTCTATGGGCTAAAACGGTCACCAAGGGCTTGGTATGACAAGTTTAGCTCTTTCTTGCTGGATTTTGGATTCAAGTGTAGCATACCAGATCCCTCGCTGTTCGTTTATGAAAGAGGCTCTGATATGATTCTACTCTTACTCTATGTGGATGATATGGTGCTTACAGGGAGTAATCCAAGTCTTATTAACAGACTGCTTGACAACATGAACAAAGAGTTCAGAATGAAAGATCTTGGGAAGCTTCATTACTTCTTGGGAATACAAGCAACCTTCCATGATAAAGGACTGTTTCTCTCCCAGCAAAAATACGCAGAAGACTTACTCAAAGTTGCAGGAATGTTTGATTGTGCTCCTATGCCTACACCACTGCCTGAACAACTCAATCAACTGCCTCATCAAAAGCAACTCTTCTCAAACCCAACATATTTTAGGAGCTTAGCAGGTAAACTGCAGTATCTCACTTTAACGAGACCAGACATTCAATTCACAGTCAACTTTGTATGCCAGAAGATGCATGAGCCATCAATGTCAGACTTTCAGCTTCTCAAAAGAATCCTAAGGTATGTAAAGGGAACAACCTCCATGGGAATCTCCTTCAACAAAGACACTGATTTCACACTAAGAGCTTACAGTGATAGCAGTCACGCAAACTGTAAGGATACAAGACGCTCCATCACAGGATTCTGCACGTTTCTTGGTAACAACATTATATCTTGGTCCTCGAAACGGCAGCCAACTGTCTCCAAAAGCTCAACCGAAGCAGAGTACAGAGCGTTATCAGACACAACATCCGAACTTGTCTGGATCAACAACATGCTTCGTGACTTACGCATCCCTCAAATGGAGCCTCCAGAACTCTATGGTGACAATCTTTCCTCTATCTATCTTGCTGCTAATCCTATCTTCCATAACAGGACAAAGCACTTTGAAACACATTATCACTATGTAAGAGAACGTGTCGCGCTTGGAGCTCTGGTTGTGAAACATGTCCCTGCAAACAAACAACTGGCTGACATCTTCACAAAGCCTCTCCCACAAGGACCGTTTACATCGCTGAGACACAAACTCGGTGTAGTTGTTCCACCCACACCAAGTTTGCGGGGGAGTATGAAGGTGAATCAAAAGCCTAACTTTGAAACAGAGGCTTTCAAACCAAAGGCTTTTGATCAGTCAAGGCCCAACAACATTCAATCAAAGAAGCCCACCGAGACTGCAACTCTGCAACGGTCGACTGCAAAAGATAAGAAGGAGGAACCTTCGAGCAGCCACGTCACACCTGAAGACAAAGAAGCAAGCTGGCGTACGGACTCGAAGGTTGAAACGAAGAACGCCTTTGATGCTCTCAGCTCTCTACCTGATGGTGATAAGTGTCAGGAGAACTAGGTTTAGCATTGTGTCAGTCTCTGTATAAATAGAAATGTAGAGACTCATTGTAACCTTGGAAGAGAATATAAAGATCAATAAGAAATATCTTTCTTCAGAGATACATAAGTTTCTATAGATAGCTGTCTTTGTCACATCTGATCTCTTGTTTGTGAAAGGCGTTTACCGGGATTTGGGAGTGCCCGACTCTGTCTATGTACTATTCTTTTCTGGATTCTTGGAAACTCTTTTTTACTTCAAGATTCTGCCTTTTACCGTCTTGATGGCATGCCTTTGTCCTCCTGGATGTGAAGGGTCTCTCATAGCATTTGTCATGTCAGCCATTGCACTCGCTTTCATAGTTAGTGGATATCTTGGAATCCTTCTTGCATCATTTGTCGGCGTAACAGTGGATGATTTCTCCGGGTTTACTCGTGGACTCGCTATAGAAGCCTTCTGCGTGGGGATTCCGCTCATCTTAACTTCGTGGATATATGATGAAGCGGAAACAAAAGAGAAAAGTAAAAAGAAAGACTGATCAGAGTTCCTACCGGGTCAGAAGTGTACTCTGTGACATTCTTGTGGTTTTAAGGTTTCTCCCATAGAAATCTTTCTTTGATTTTGCTTCACAGCTACTAAAATCTTTCGATGATAGAAGCATACTGTGTATATCTATTACTTTGGTTGGTGTAATCAGTGATTACTTGTGTATATCTGCTCATTTCATCGATTTCTTAATTTTTGTAACTGTAGTTTCGCTTCTACGAGATCCACAAGTAGATAAATTAAAAATATTTCAGACTAGATAATGTTGGGTCAACCCGAAGGCAGATCAATCCAAAAATAGGCGTATGCCACTTAGCGTGGAGAGCACACGGTATTCTTTAGTAAAAGGCGAAAGAATAGTTCGCTTTGTGCTCACCACATTGCTGCGTGATATTCAACAGATGGGAGTGAAGTCTATTTATAATGAAGTCTCAACTATCAAACTCTCTCCGTCTTCCGATGTGGGATACGTGAAGCTCCGCTTCTTGGTTTCGGCCCCTTTTGGGTATTAAAGGCCCAATTTTATTAGTTTGAATTCAAGGTTTTACTAATCTCACTAATATTTAGTTCTAGTGTTGACAACTTTTAATCTAATAAGTTATTCAGTTCGTTTACATACCTTGTTCACATTTCACAATCACAATTGGTTTATTGAAAACACAGTCACCTTATTACAGTGATCTTATACAACAACAAACACATACATTTCGTCATCTACAGAGTTGAATAAATGTTTCTTCCCTGAATTCTCTATAGGTGGACGAATATAATTCGATAAAACTGTAAGCAAAATAGTATACGCATTTTGAGATTGTTAGGAATATATTGGTGCCGCCGTTTTAAGCAATTTCGAAAGTTGGTGATGTGGGGATTGTATCAACACTATCACACATATTAAAAAAAGTTTAATTTTTATTTGTAAATTAATTTACAATTACTTTTTGGTAAATAGAGAAAACAAAAAGCATAAAGTAATGTCTGTTTTAGTTTTTTAATCTACAAAATCAATATTTGAGGGACAAAAATAATTTCTATAACATCAATCTATTAGGAACAGAGGGAGTATAGTAGCAACACGGATACAGTAAGTTATTCAGAGAGGTTAACCAGATCCTCGTGCAGACGTCATGAATTGTGAGTTCAAATCATGATTGTTAGTTTATTATGGTTGACATTATTTACGTACTATATGTCTATATATACATACATTATAACAAGTCCACGACAAACTGTGAACAGTTTGAAGTTAAGCTAGATGAATCTACATATGCGATCGAGCCACGATTCCATATTTACGAGATGGAACGACCTTTCGTAACTGTGAACTGTGAACCTTTTTTGTTCCTCGATTCCTGAGAGAGAAACTGCTATGGCTCGGACAAAGGTTTCGCCAGATACCGACGCCATTCTTCTGGCATTCCCTTATTCGATCTCAGCATCCTTATAGCTGCATTTGTTAATGGTATTGCAACAATGTCATAGTCTTTTGGTTCCTGCCATTACCAACAAAACGTCTTGATTTACACGAAAACAAAGGTTTTGTTGCATATGGACTGGTAATTTGAAACTATATATGAGAAATACCTTTGGGACCTTGAGTAACTTCATCTGTGCTTCTTCTACTGTCTTCTGACCTTTCCTTGAGTTGCATCTTGAACATGCAGTTACCTATGTTACGCTAACAAATTAAATTGTTTATTTTTACCCATCGATCGGCAATCGATTCTACTAAGTTAGCGGTATCAACCACATACCAGGTTTTGCCAAGTCCATTCTCCACCTCGAGAGATTGGTATAACATGATCAATGGTCAAGTTTTCACGGGAAGAACAATATCTATATCCCAACAGAATTTCTGTCAGCAAGAATAGTTTGATTCAGCAGAAAAGAGAAAACGTACGGCTTGTGACTGGACACAGACAAACTACTCACTGACAAGTGTAATCGTCTCGCAGTAAAATGCTTTTACGACTAAGTGAGTTTTTCACTCTTCTTCTTTTGACAACCTGAAGCAAATGTGGAACCTGCAACAAGCGATGAATGAAGCAAGCTTCAAACCGGTAAAAGGAGATTAAAAAAAAAACTTAAACTCATGTACTCTGCATACCCTTAATACAGCAGGTATATAGAATGAACCAGTAGGAGAACTAACAGTCTGATCATAATACTCCAGAACATCGGCCTAGACAAGGCAGTATCGAATATACAAATACCTGAATTAAGGATTCTTGTGTATCCAAATATATAGTTTATCAAGATGGGCTTGAAGTTTTTGGTCTCACCTTATCCATGTACTCGAGACAGATTGCGCGCTTCCAACAAACCACATTTACCGGCCTATATATATAAAAGTTGATAGACAAAAAATAACAGATTAACCACATTTACCGGCCTAAAGTGTCACAATCCCTAGCTACCAAATTATTAGAAGCAGCCAATAATTCAAAATTTGCAAGAATTAATGCTTTCTTTAATTTCAATTATCAATATTAATAACAAAAAAACGAAGAATCGAGTGAAGTAAAAAAAATCATAATAATATAGTAATCGGTGACAAAACACAAAAGATTCAGACCTGTATGAAATATCAAGAACCAAGCCTCTGAAGCAAGACAGATCATCAGTCTCTAAACCATCATCAAAATCCCACTCATCGTTGTCTTCGTCAATACCAAGATTTTTCTCGGTGCTATCGAAATCTCTCGTGTTCTTTCTCTTCAAAGGAAAAGAGTAAGACGAGAAAATTCTCGCACCAAACTTAAATCGGCTCCTATTATGAACCGGAACCAAGGGAGAGCCACTACCGGCCATATAAAAAAGGCTCTGGCGGAATTGGTCTCTCGAGGATAATCCATCGTTGCTAGAGAGAAGCTTAAGTCTCACAGAGAAATGTGCCATTTTGATTGAAGAGAAACCAAAGGGTGATCCAAAGTCTTGGATGATAATTATTATAAGCAAGAGAAATTATTTACACTATTTGGACATGAGAAGTGCCGTTAACCACAAACTGATTTCTGTAGAAAATATCATACTCTTTGAAATGACGAATATGGCCTCGTATCCTTCTCACAGCCAACAACACCCGATTATCTCTACAAAAATCATTTACTTATTTTTATTATTTGAGTACATCGAATAGTTAGATAAGCTTTGCGTAATTACGAAAATTTAAAATAGAAAAATACATTATTGAAAATATTTTAATTTTGAATTACCATACACTTTTTTTAGATAAGATCTACATAAAATAAAATCCATAAAAACCAACATTATTTTATTAATAATTTTTCTTATATGCCGTAATAAGTAATAATTTTCATTCATGTCAATATAAATTTAAATACGTTAAAATATATGAAACACTCCCACGAAATGTGCTTTCCAACCAGTGATCTCTGATGAATATTTTTACTTGAAAACTCAACGGAAAATCTTGTATAAGATAATCTTCGAAATCGTTTACCACTTTATTGACTTTAAAAACATCACTGCTTTTGTAAAAAGACTAGAAAACTGACCCAGAAGTTGAAGCTACAACTTGAAGGAAATACAAATAGCTTTCGTCTTTTCGGTGTGTCATTCATAACAAGAATTGAAAATCATTTCTGAAGGATTGATTGAGAAAGTTTGAAGAAGTGGAAAGATTTGGCTGTGAAGGCAATGAGCAAAAGGGGAAGCTCCGATCGGAGCATTAGGGTGTGTATTGAACTTGATATTTTAGAAGATTTTGGAGGATTCTTAAAATCTCCTGTTATTTAATTAGTGATTTTTAAAAATCATCTGAAATCATATATTATTGAATATGAAATTTATAAAATTCATTTAAAATCACTTGTTATTCAATCAATGATTTATGAATCTCAACTCAAATTTACTGTTATTCAAAATACCACAATGTTTTTTAAAATCTTACTCAATGTAATTTTAGGAGATTTTTCTAACCTTTTTTAATTCAAAAATATAATTCCAAATCACACCCTTTAAAAGTGAAACTTTGAATTTTTTTTTTTATTAAAAAAGAGTCCAATGCCAATATTGCAACTTTTTATATAATATACCTCCATCTCTGCAGTTCTCTCTCTTTACTCTCAAATTCCACTCCGACGCGCCGCCTTTGGTGGTTGTGGGAGTAACTACCGTTCAATCTGAATTACAGAGCCTCCACCGCTATCTTGAGGTCAGTGGCAACAATTTTCGATCAACGTAAACATTCACCATCTAATCAAAGCTATACGGCTTGCCCTCCCCNAGTGATTTTTAAAAATCATCTGAAATCATATATTATTGAATATGAAA
This sequence comes from Camelina sativa, assembly GCF_000633955.1. Lineage (NCBI taxonomy): Eukaryota > Viridiplantae > Streptophyta > Magnoliopsida > Brassicales > Brassicaceae > Camelina > Camelina sativa. The sequence continues at coordinate 11,801,716 of NC_025691.1, forward strand.
TTTATAAAATTCATTTAAAATCACTTGTTATTCAATCAATGATTTATGAATCTCAACTCAAATTTACTGTTATTCAAAATACCACAATGTTTTTTAAAATCTTACTCAATGTAATTTTAGGAGATTTTTCTAACCTTTTTTAATTCAAAAATATAATTCCAAATCACACCCTTTAAAAGTGAAACTTTGAATTTTTTTTTTTATTAAAAAAGAGTCCAATGCCAATATTGCAACTTTTTATATAATATACCTCCATCTCTGCAGTTCTCTCTCTTTACTCTCAAATTCCACTCCGACGCGCCGCCTTTGGTGGTTGTGGGAGTAACTACCGTTCAATCTGAATTACAGAGCCTCCACCGCTATCTTGAGGTCAGTGGCAACAATTTTCGATCAACGTAAACATTCACCATCTAATCAAAGCTATACGGCTTGCCCTCCCCCGCTGTTTTATCAAATCCATATGTCTCGGCCACCTCCGCGGCGGAGCTTCCACCAACGACGACTGTCAAAATCTACAGATCACCTTGAATGAGAACATTCTAAAACACCGCTGCCTTCTGGCTCCAAGAAGTTTTGCTAAAAATTTGATCATCTCATTCAACTTCACACCCTTTGTATGTTCTCACAATTTGATTTATCCTTTTTATTGTCGAGGTGTTGGGTGATGTTGGATGTAATAGTATTAGAGAAGTTATGTTGAAATGATGCTAATTGTGTCTTCACAAGTCACAACGATGCCAGCTTTTGGATTAGATATATATAAAATGAGCAAAACCAATCCAACAGTCTATAATACTGGCTGCACAAGTGGTCGATATATACTACATGAGTTGGGGATACTTTCAAGGTATGGTAGAGGGCAAGCCCCATGAGGAATTGCATTTGCAGATGAGCTCCCTTATCAATGTCTTGTGGAAAGATCAGTTGGAGGAGCTTGTAGAAGGTGATGGTGATTGAAACAAGAGAGAAGCTTCTTCACATGCTTTTTCATAACACATTATACAAGTCACGGCGTTGAACTCCAAGTCACTTTATATTTTTTTAAAAATATATATATCCTAAAATCACCTAAAATTTAATAACCAAATCTTCCCAAATTCCAAATTCTAATCTCACCAAATCCTAAAATATCAAATTCAATAAACAAATCGTCTAAAATTTACACTTAAAGCTCTCAAAATCCTAAATATTAAAATCCCACCAAATCTTCTAAAATATCAAGTTCAATACACCCCCTAAATCTCGAAATACTTATATTTTGTTTTCTTTAATGAGTAAATCAGGAAAAATATGATCTCGCACCCTAACCTCTTTATGTGTACTAGTCCTACGGAACCAAACTAATCGAAGCATCTCAAGATCATAACATATCAAGAAGTTGCAGGCAGAGGTCAATGGATACCTAAGCAAACC
>NC_025691.1:11803188-11806746 GCF_000633955.1 Camelina sativa
TAGGTTATATTATTTTCTAAAACAAGCTACCATACAATGGAAAAAAATTACTTTCCAAGATTCTATCAATTGGGTGAAGAAAAAAAGAGAAGAGGGCAATGAATATTCTGTATTTGGAATACATTTGGCCCCTTAGAAAAAGAAAGCAAAGCTGTTATTCATTTCCACCCTCTATACAATAATCCCCTGGCATATGTTGGAAGTCCTAATTGAGCTAATTGCTAATGCAAAAAGACAGGGTCAGAAACTACAAGCCTGTACACACTCGTTTAATGACTCCAGCATGCTTGCGCAAATCTCCACTTCAGGCTCCTTTGGTTAAGTTGAAGAAAAATGAACAAGTATAATAAATAGGTTATTCTTCATATAAAAATAAAAGCGAAGACATCATTCTTTAGGCCAAAGCACATTATGTAAAGCCAATTTAACCTTGTGCAAAGCCTCCAACAATGCTGGTATTATATAATCGCTCAAGTGCTTTATATAGGATTCATTACGACCCTGAGATTTCCCTTTCTCCACAGCAAGTTTGGCTGAGCGTAACAACTCCGGCATACCTAGCCGCCACAAAATTCGATAATGTGACTGAAGCCCTCATTGTAGAAACACAGAGAAGGATAACTGAAACCCAAGAAAACATAGACAACAAAGATGCTCGAGAATCACACCTGATACTGCAGCCTTCCTAACTTCTTCATGGAAATAAAACTTGAGAAGAGGAACTAAAATAGGAGCAACCTGTTTTTCCAAAACAGTATAAGAACCATGGAAGCCAATGAAACTCCGTACTCTGAAAGTTAGCAGAGTACAAGGGCCATACCTGATCAATCCAAGGGAAAAACCCTTCTTTTAGCTCATCAGCATAGCAACACAGCATGTTACAGGCAGTAGCTTTCTCCTCTAACACACTAGTTTTGATCCCTATCCTCTTGTCACCAAGAGTGATGGTCTCAATGCTGAAATAGCAAATAAAACCACATCAAAGTGAATACCACAAACAGCGATCCAACTCGAGTAAAATTCATTAACTGAAAATGTGAATCCAATCGAAAGGTTGCTTGCATACCAAATCAAGTTCCATTTACCAAACGTTGACATTTAATCTAAAATGGGCAACGAAACATGGGAAAAAGGTAGAATGCAAAAAAAAAGGAAACTAGGAAAGTCCCAGCAAGGATAAAGAGGGAAAATAAAACGAAAAGCTAATGAACTGATAATTGGTTAGCAGGTCTGTCAGTTAAATGGATAGAGTGGGTACTTATAACTTTGAAATTAAAAATTATACTTCTGCAACGTCTTCCACAATATATACATATTCTTGAGGTATACAATAGGAAAATATTTCATGTCATACCTATCATCGTCGTCATCAATATCTGCATCTGAATCTGCAGATGAAATGATAACATCTGGCTTGAGCTGGGCTGATAGAAGCAAAGGGGGCATAACAACAGTCATGTAAGGAATAAAATCTTGTCCAAGGCATTTGCAGAGTCTAGCCCAAGCCTGCATATGTATTAATTAGATCAATCAGAAGAAATTTCAATTTACGTTCCCGCTAAGCTTCTAATGGATGAACAACCAAAAAGACATTAAATCTTTAATTCAGGTTTGAAGTTCTGAAACTTGCCTGTAACATGTAGCTTGTTGTTGGATCGTCCGCTTCCAATTGCGAACCTTGTAAGGATATCAGCACGTCCATGACCTTTCCACAAAAAATCAACTTTAAGGCTACTGTTTGATTCGGTAATTACTTCCGGTACTAATAAGATAGGATTGAATTAGGAAGACACGAAAAGGACTTTCCTTAAATGAAAATTAATTGTATTTATCCAAGTAGTGGAAGTAGAGATCTAAATCACCATTTGGCACAAGGATTTAAAAGAATATGAAACATCCATATTTTTACCTGCTTTGCATCGTCCTTAAATTTTTCCTTTCCAACAGCCATTCCAACCAAACTAATGCACTCCATTGACTTAGCGCGAAGCATACGATTAGCTTTATCATTTGCATTGACCAAAATAGCTTTCAAGTAAGGCATAACAGCATCATAGTACTTTTGGAATAGTTCCTGTTAAAAAACAAGTTAGATCAGTGACCATCAAATTATACTATAAAAAAACCCCTTTAGGGAGGAGCATATAAACACCTGTGAAGAATCAGCAACTGACGCCAAAGCAGTCAAAGCACCCTCTTGCACCATTTGTTTTTGATTCTGCATTATACCCAGATATAAGGTAAGAAAGTTACCTACAAACCCTCAACTAGTAAAGATCTGCACTTTGAAACTGTGAGATGATTTCCCAATGATGAAATTGGATAACAAATATACTAGTTTGATGATTATTAGGTATCCAAAACACTTCAATGACAAATGTAATACTCAAGTATGTAAAAATAGACTTGACGTGAAAAATGTGAGAGAGTTGACAGTCTTCAGAAATGTAAGAAGGAATCTTGGCAAGGCTAAAACAAACTCCAACAAGCACTAACCCTTTTGCACTAGTCTACCAGCGTGACCCCTTTGTTAGGTTTCGCATATTTACTAACTTCCAAAAAGTAGTATTTATTCTAGACAAATAAAAATTAGCAATTCTGTTCAAGGAATTTCATCAACGACAAAGAAACACATGAATCATATGAGCATTTATGACGCGTACCTGAAGCAGTACAAGAAGCTTGCGAATAACTCCATCCAAATAAGGGGTTAAAATTTCTGGGGTGCAATTCTCACTGAAGTTAAGAACAGCGGAAGCAGCATGGGCCTGTACCACGAAAGGGATACCTCATTACAGAAACTCAAACTAAAGGATAAGAACATCTCTTCATAAGCACGATGAAAAATGAAAATCAATGAGAATATCCTACTTTCAATTTTTTAAAACAAAATTTATCAGCTTCTACTTCTCAGTCTTGGTAATAAGTTTAAATGATGAGCAAGATAAAAGACAACTGAGCAAGATAGAAAGAAAGCAGGTCAATAAGAATCTTAAACTTTCAGTGCAGGATACATTTTGTAATGATTCTCTTTGCTTTTACTTCTAAGTTTGGGACACTGGTATGAGATTAAGTGAGACATTTCAACAACTAAAAGCCCTATTAAATGCCTAAAAGACAACTAGGTTTACATGAGCACAATACATCGCTGCTGCATATTTTGAAAATCTAGGTATTAGCGTTTGTTAACCAGAGACAATACATTGTGATGAGTCACATTTTCGCTCACAGAATGGCCAAAGCAGCAATTTACAAAACCAACCTGGACTCGAGGGTTCTGAAAGTCATCCATGGCTCCAACAAGCGCAGGCAGAACAGACTGATTATATTTAGTTTGTAACTCAGGTCCTACATCTGTAGACAATTGTCCAATTGCATTAATTGCTGCCCATCGGACACGAGGATGGGGATGCTGAAAAGAGTTCAGAACCATAGAAACCACCTGTTCCAGGTTTCTTATCATAACCTACACCGATACCAAGATAATGTCAGAGAAGAAAGTCGTTTTCTACATATGAGAGAAATGATAACCACCAGTCAGGTATAAATATAGTTTGT
>NC_025691.1:11807726-11815079 GCF_000633955.1 Camelina sativa
CAGGTCCTACATCTGTAGACAATTGTCCAATTGCATTAATTGCTGCCCATCGGACACGAGGATGGGGATGCTGAAAAGAGTTCAGAACCATAGAAACCACCTGTTCCAGGTTTCTTATCATAACCTACACCGATACCAAGATAATGTCAGAGAAGAAAGTCGTTTTCTACATATGAGAGAAATGATAACCACCAGTCAGGTATAAATATAGTTTGTCAATCAACAATGAACTCGTTAAAAGTACAAGAAAAAGTACGACGGTGACATTTACATATAAGAAAAATATAGAAGAGAATAGACAGGAACATTTTGCCAATTACCATAAAATAAAAGGGAAAGGCTAGATATAAGAGATATATTCTCATTTGACACATGTGGAAGTGGAAGGTAGTAGAGGATAAAACAATTTTGTTACTAAATCTACTAGTTCTACATTCTCTCCTGAAGAAATTTAACCAAAATCAACAATGACTACTTTACAGGATAGTATACCACCAAAGTCATTTTGAATAACGTAGACATTTAAACCAGAAGAGAAACAACCCTCACCTTAGAGCAACCTTCAGCAATTTGGGCAAGAGCAATGAGAGCAGCATGGTGCTTCTGCCACTCAGAAGCAGCGAAGAAAGCTGAGAAAACTTGAGAGGCAACAGGAAGAATAGTATTCCCACCCAAAGATATAGCAAGCCTGTCCAGACATTCTTGTCCAAAACCATAATTAGTGGTCTCGCCAGCATCTTCATCCTCATTCTCGGCAGTGTGCCATGCCGGGTCATCCTCAATGTCCAAAAGCATGTGCATCAACACGCTAAAGAGTTTGCTAATGAAGTGTGGCAATTTCCTAATCATGCCGGGAGCTCTTTCTCGTGCCTCAGCCAATGTAATGACAAATTCTATAGCCAAGTGCCTAGTTCCTTCTTCTAAACTCTCGGCTTCGGCAATCTGAAGCATTGAACCAACAACTTCGAGAAGCTGTCTCCTCAGAAACCTCGGTTCGGTACCAGCCAATTCAATGAGAAGCTCCAGGGCTTCCTGTGCTGTAGCTTCTTGCCCAGAATTCAATGCCTCAGTCAAAGTCTGCATCATCAACGGCAACAAATCTTGAAAAATATCCCTATCGGAAGGCTCTGACAAACACTGGATAAAATTAATGGCAGCACCCAAAGCCGCGATTCTAACATCAGCAGATGTGGAGTTTCTTAAAGACTGAGAAAACACAGAATGTAGAGTAGTCAGGTGAGGAACCAACGTTTCACCAATGTACTGAGCCAATCTAGAGAAAATCAACAAAGCGTACTCCTGGAGATTCGGGTTATCCGAAGAAGCAACAACGCACTGGAACATGAAGGGAAGTAACTCGGGCCATCCATTCTCCGGTAAAATCGCAGACGCAAGTTCAGAGATAGTATCGCAAACCTTCTTAGCTATAGATTTAGCACTCTCCTGCTGCAGAGACGCGAGGAGAAGAGACTTGAGAGTCAAACGAGTGGATTCAGCAATGCGAGGGTAGATAAAAGTGGAATCGTCGTCGCCGTCTCCAGAACGGGTGAGTTGTTTCCGAAGCAAAACAGCGGACATAGCACGAAGGTCGAGACTGGGAGATGAGTTGAGAGATTGAACGAGCTTCAAAGCGAGCGAGTCGGGTTGTGTTTGTTTGCAGAGATTGAAGAGAGACTCGGCGTGGGAGCGCTGTTCGTTTGAAGAAGACATGAGGTGAGAAATTAGGGTTTCGAAGTGGGAAGAATCGGGGCCGAGGATGAAGGACAGTTGAATCTGAGTTTGTTGATCGACCGCCATGGTTGATGGTTGTGCTTGTGCTTGTGCGTTGAAGGAGAAACCAATGGCTGCGGGGGTTTTAGCTAGTTTTGGGGAATAATATGTTGTTGGCTAAACGAAACGAAAGCAAAGGGTTTTGCTTCTGTGGGGGTAGAGATTATTATTATTACGAGGGTTTCTTTCTTTCTCCCCCATTGTGAGGAGATGTGATTAGATACGGTCCAAATACGCGTCGCAGGCCTTTTTTTCATGACTAAAAAGATTTTCTTTTTCGATACAGAATTTTTTACAAGATGATGGCTTTGCGTAGAGAGGAATTGGTAGAAGTGACCAAACAAAATCTTTAATTAAATGACTAATTTTTTTTTTGGACAAAGAGGTAATTAAAACTTAGTGTTCAGTACAAATAAGGAGGAGAATCAGCTTTGACGATTTTGGTTACGAGGGCTAAATATAAAGGAGCAAGAAATAAAGGTAGTGGAGAGGGCTAGGACATCGTGTAGAGTCCCGTGAAGCTCATTTTGAGAGATCTTCTGGCAAAGAGCTTGGACCAGCAGTTGCGAGTCATAAGCGAAGATGACGTTGGTGATGTTTGATTCAATTGCAACTCCCATTACAGTAAGAGTTGTCAGCGCTTAAGACATCAACGGGGAACCTACATCGGTCATGGACGCAGATCCCTGCGAAACGGTGAGTCCGAATTGGTCCTTTTTTACCCACCCGAATCCCGCATTTTCATTATCCTTCCAGGAGGCATCTGTGTAGCAGATCAGGGAGGTGGGTGGTTGGTGTGATTGAGATGTAGATCCCAGTGACTTATTGGACCTGGGTTGGGAGGACTGAGCCGATTGCCATTCTTTGGCTCTAGTAACGGCTGTAAGGAAAGCATCCTCCACCGATATTCGCGTTTTGCTGAAGATCAAGCGATTGCGAGTAGTCCAAAGCGTCTAAAAGATCCATGGGGCAACATGTCCCAATCCTATACCCGAGGGTGGTAAGCAAATAAGTTTGGAAGCCTTGAAGATACCCTCCTTAACTGAGGTTAGGTTAACGGGAGAAGTGAATCTTTGAACGGGACCATAGACCAAATTTGATGGGCATAAGGACAGTGAAAGAAGAGGTGCAGGGTGGATTCCTCAGTGATGTTTCAGGATTTAAGATTCTCTCCCACTGGCAGAGCATTTTGGGCTGCTTTGCACAATAGTAACTTGGTTTTTTGTGATGTCTTGAGGGACCAAATATTAGAGTGCCAGTTAAAAGGATTATGGGTAGTGGGATGGGGGGGAGTATCATTATTCGGATCTTCCGCAAGCTTTGACGCTTCAAAGTACCCTAATTTAGCAGAGTAGACGCCATCGTTGATAGGTATCCATGCCCAACTATCAGGAGCTCCTTTGGCATTAGGTTGAAGTTTTAGTATCTCCTTTTCATAGTTAGGGAGGATGAGTCCGATCAGGTCAAGGTTCCAGTCTCGGGAATCTGGGAGAAGGAGATCCGCAACTCTGAGATTATGTGTAGCTTCCGTTGGTGGTCCAATTGGTGCTTGTGGAGAAGAGGTTGAGAGCCATGGAGTTCTCCAGAGGGGAATTGATGATCTCGAGCCTACTAACATCCTCAGATTTGATTTGAGGAGGTCTTTGCCCATACAGATACTTCGCCAACCGTGGGATGCAGAGTTTTGTATGGTTCAATCCAGTAAAGGAGTCGACTTGCAATACTTCCCCAGGAGACTTTTGCAAGGAGGCAATTAGGTTTCGTGATTAGTCTCCAACAGATTTTTGCTAGTAGTGCTTTATTGAAGAGCTGTAAATATCTCAGGCCTAAACCGCTAACTTTTAGAGGTTTGGTGATTCTCTTCCACGATATCCAGGACAAATTTTTATTTTCAGTGTTTGCATCCCACCAGAAGCGAGTAAGCGCGAATTTGATATGTTTGCACAGGGAGGCGGGGAGATGAAAGCAGGACATGGTGTAGGTTGGCATGGTAGTAAGGACCGATTTTAGCATGGTGAGCTTCCCTGCAGTGGATAGGACTCTTGAGGACCAACTGAGAGCTTTTTGTTTTATACGATCCACTATGGAGGCGAATAGGTCCTTCTTTTTCCTACCAAACAACTCAGGTAAGCCAAGATATTTACCTTGCCCTCCCTATTTTTGTATTCCAAGTATCCTTTTAGCTTGTTCTTTTATCTCTGGGGGCGTTTTAGTAGAAAAAGTAAGTGAGGATTTTGCTTGGTTGATTTTATGACTCGATGCGCTTTCATAATTCTGTAGAATACTGTGAAGCTTTGAGCAACTGTGTTGATCAGATCGGATGAAGAACATGGTATCATTGGCAAAGATAAGGTGATTTACTCTTGGACTACCTTTGGCCACCCTTAAACCTGGTAGGCTACCTTGTGCCTAAGCTTTCAAACAGAGTCTGGAAAGCACTTCGCTACAAATAATAAAAATGTATGGGGACAGAGGATTGCCTTGTTGGATACCACGTTGAGGTAAAACTAATCATTTTGCTTGACCATTTAGAAGGAAAGAGTATGAGACCGTGGAAACGCATTGCATGATCCAATGGATCCAGGTTTGATGAAATCCCATCCTTTCAAGTACAGCTCTTATGAAATCCCACTCTAATCTATCATATGCCTTGCTCATATCTGTTTTAACTGCCATGAAGCATCTCTTTTTTGCTCCCGAGGTCTTCAAGTAATTGAGGGCTTCATGCGTTATCAAGACATTATCGGAGATGGCACGTTGAGGCATGAAAGCGGTTTGTTTCTCTGAGATAAAGGAGTCTAGTACAGGTTGTAGTCGCTTTCCGAGTAGTTTTGCAATGATTTTATAGTAAACTGAGCAGAGTGCAATCGGTCTATAGTCTGAAACCTTTTGGGCCGTAGTGGTGGATGGCATGCTAATCAGTTTTTCATTCATCTCCTGAGTAATACATGGGGAGAGAGCCTCATTCACGACATTGATCCTTTCACCTTCTTGTGAGGTAAAAATCTCTTGAAAATATTCAGAAATTGCTCTAACAATGTCTTTTTCTTCATACACTTTTTCTCCAGTGGTGGACTTTATAACAGAGATGTTGTTTTGGGCTCTTCTATTGGCTATTTAGCATATGTTCTTTGTTCCATTGTATTATGGCGAGCCGACATAGATGCAGACGTTGGTCTATGGATGTTGTTGGGTTGGAGTTCCAGGCTTGAGCCACTAGATTGGTAACTTCAGGATTGTCTTTGAATCTTTGGTCATGCCTGAATAGGCTCTTATGTTTTCTCATAACAAGATCAAAAGATGTTACCAGGGAGCGATGATCAGAACCCTCGAAACGCAGGTATTCGCTTCTACCAGATGGATATGCCATGACCACATTCGCTATTTGCCATCGCTTTGTCTAGTTTACATCTTACCAAGTGGGAATACCTTCTATCCCTCCAGGAGAGGAAATTGCCAGAATGTTTTAGGTCGTAAAGGTCCCAGGTGGACATGAAGGTCCGCAGATCTGAGAAAGATCCCTCAGATCTCACCGGGCCTCCAACTTTCTCCTCATTACAGATAATATCATTAAAGTCACCCGTAATGAACCAGGGACCAGATATGTTTTGGGCATAATCTTGGAGGAGAGTCCAAACCTGGATTCTTTTGCTTCGTTCCGGTTCAACATAGAGGAAAGTGGCAAAGAAAGATCTCCCTTTTGCTTTATTTTGGTATCAATGCAGTGTTGATTAGAGGTATAAAAGATACGTAACATACCAGAGGCTATATGCCTTATATGATGAACTCATCAGAGATTGTCGGCGTTAATAACAAAATTTTGGAATTTATTATATGCTGTTCTCTTACGAAGCATGCCTTACTCCTAAATGAGTTTAGCCTCAACTTTTAAAAATAAAACTAACATCTACAACATAAAGATGATCAATGAGATACGTATATATAGCTTTGACGACGTGGCTGTCAATAGTTTGAATAGAAGAGATCGTGGGATTATGGAGGCGAATTATCCTCTAACTAGTATTAGACCCGTACGTAGTACGGGAAATTATTTTTTTGGTCGGAACGTACGGGAAATTATTTTTCTAACTTAAAAATGTTTGATTTTTAACAACTAATTATATTTAAAATGTTATTACTGTCTAAGAAATACCTAAACAAATAAAAAAATAAATATTGGTCTCTAAAAAAATCATCGCATCATCACAAAAATTGGAGGAGAAAAAACCTGTTGCATAAACAAAAGCCTTAATACGTGATGATGCATCTACCCATGTTTTAAAAACGAAAGTTTGTGCATCAAACAATAATACCAGCTAGCATCACCAAAAAACCATAAGTGAAAGTTCCACTCCTTTTACGACTCCCAACACTTGTGCTTTGTATCAACTATACGCTTTTAATCTGTTCTTAAGAATCATGGAGTAGTAGTTATACAAAATATCGTCAACAACATATGCATACTCCCACTTCTTAGAATTTAGAATCTCATCCATTTCACATCTTCTACCTTTAGACCTTAAACAAAGTTATTCGTTGGATCTCTTATGTAAATTTTACCCTCCACCACCACACAACCAGACTACGTTTGACCTATCTTCATGGCTGGCTTAGTCATCAGCCTCAAGCTCTCACATTTTTCTCTCTGTATTAAACACCATGACCTTCTTTATCCTCCGATGACTAAACACTCTCCGATTACGTAGATTTTGTCGATGAGGGTGGGATTGTATCACCAATAGGCCTAGGAATGAGGGAGACGGGCTGTACCGTATGAGACGTACGTACAATCAATGGCTAACACATTCGAAGTCACACCAAAACTGTAAACACCATCCAAACCGTATATCTTTGAACCAACAACAACAAAAGAAGTTTTGAATGTGTTTTGATCTCTGCAACAACAAACAGATATCAAAAACCACAACGAACATAAGAAAGAAGTTACCATTCAGCAAAAAAAAATCATCTATCTTAATTTTGATCCTTGAGTTTAATAGCGATTCCCTTACCATTCATATATACAAACTGTTAATAGTAAATAAACATATTTTCAACTCAAATGACTGCCAACAGAAAATCAGAACGTGTCCAGAATTAAAANCAAAATATCGTCAACAACATATGCATACTCCCACTTCTTAGAATTTAGAATCTCATCCATTTCACATCTTCTACCTTTAGACCTTAAACAAAGTTATTCGTTGGATCTCTTATGTAAATTTTACCCTCCACCACCACACAACCAGACTACGTTTGACCTATCTTCATGGCTGGCTTAGTCATCAGCCTCAAGCTCTCACATTTTTCTCTCTGTATTAAACACCATGACCTTCTTTATCCTCCGATGACTAAACACTCTCCGATTACGTAGATTTTGTCGATGAGGGTGGGATTGTATCACCAATAGGCCTAGGAATGAGGGAGACGGGCTGTACCGTATGAGACGTACGTACAATCAATGGCTAACACATTCGAAGTCACACCAAAACTGTAAACACCATCCAAACCGTATATCTTTGAACCAACAACAACAAAAGAAGTTTTGAATGTGTTTTGATCTCTGCAACAACAAACAGATAT
>NC_025691.1:11815246-11821840 GCF_000633955.1 Camelina sativa
TCTGCTCCTTTTCTAGTCTCTGTATATGGAAGTCCCAATATGGCTTAACCATCTGATATGTATTCGTCTCTGCTGCAATAGATATTGCAATCTGCAAGAAAAAAAAGGGTTGAATCCTCTATGAAAAATTAACATAATAAACAAACAAACAAAAAAACAAAGAGAGAGGGTAACTAAAGATTGAAACTTACGTTCTTACTTCTTAGCCTTGATTTTTTTTTTTTTTTTTGGTCTATTCTCTTTTCTTCATTCGACATCTCCTAAACTAATACAAAATTGAGAAATGGTCAGTTCACTTAAACATCATTTTCACACAATCTGATACTAACTATAGAGAAAAATATCTGTCTCACGTTAGAAACTTCTTTCTTGTAGGAGAAAGAGAAGTTGACGAAATGTTTTTTTTTTTGGGTAAAATTGATGAAATGTTTTGGATGAAATAAAATACAAAGAAAACAGAGAGATATACCGATAGAAAAAAAAATAGAATTGTAAGGACAATCCAACGCTGATTTCACATGGTTCTGCTTCCAGACTTATTTTGAAGGAAAGCTGTGTAAAATCTCAAGTGGCATAACTGGAGATTTGATTTTTTTAATCTGAACCTATAAATCCACATGTCAATTCAAAATTTTGAACACATAAACTATTATGAAACTCAGAATTTGATGAATATACAAAACCACGATGAACAAACTAAGAGCCAAACTTGTGAAATCTGAAAACAGAAATTGTAAATAGAAAGACAAAGACAAAAAACAATCAATCTCGATCTAGACAGCAATACTTACTTTTGGCTTTGTTGCCCATGTCCGTGAATATCAACATACACATCAATTTTGGAAATTCATTTTGTTCCATTCTTAGGAATCGTAGAATTATAGATCGTAGGGAAGAAGGAGGTCAATTTCAAAATATCTAATGTTTTTTTATCCTCTCGTACATTTTTTTTCAATAGATATATATGATGAGAAGGAAGTGGAAGTCGTGGATGGAGCCGTTTAATTTACCGATAAAACCTATTTCACACATCAGTAAGTTTTTTTTTCTTTTTTTCCTTTTCTCTTCTCTACACGATCATTTGAAAAAAAATTTGATTTTTGAAAACAAAATAATTTTGTTTTTGATGTGGCTTCATCTTATTGGACAGGTGACTTGTGTTTTATAGGATAAAAGATTTATTTTTGATTTTCTTTTTAGAGTGATAATGTGCTCGTGGGAAGTTTAACAATTATGCTTTAATCCTCTAAACTTTCACTTTAATTTTTTATCGACCAATAGATTTATTGTTTCACATAATTATTATTTATTTTTGGATAAAATTGCCACATGTCAAAACATGATTGATCAAGTGACTTATGCTTTATAGGATAAATGNTTTTTTTTTTTTTTTTTTTTTTTTGCTGTTACTGTTAATATTATCATATAAATGAAAAGTTTGGCTTTCACAAGAAAGCCTATGGCTTCTGATTCCTTGGTAAAACATAATAAAAACAAGGAATCAAATTACGAGTAAAAAACACAAGCAGTGCTGATCATGATAACCATAACTGCATCAGTTTGCTAAACCTCTTACGAGTGAGTCTAGCTAAGATGATGTTTGTGATCTTCCTATCAAGTTGCTTGAAGATCGTTTACTTTCAAGTTGGTCTTCTCCTTTACTAATATCTTGCCACATTTATACAAACATCGTTTAACTCAACAGATTTTCATACAAAACAAAATGAGAACAAGTTGATAACAAACAACCAACACGTTGATAAGTAAACTACACTAGGATTAAAGTAAACAGAGGTAAATCATGTAGGAACAGTGTAGTAACCAACATCATCATCTTGATTCACCATAAAGACCACGGTTGTAAAGAGAGCCACAACAACAAAAGATGTGGCAATAACGAATTTGGCATAGCTCATATTCTTTTTACTACCTGTTATCATATGAGTTTGAGGTGTGTCTTCACTAAATGTGACAGTTGATGACATTGTTTCTGCCATGGTTGGAAATCGCCTTCTGAGTTTAGGAGTCTTGCGAGATTCTATGGTTTTCTCTCTGGTCCCGCTTCCCAATGTTGGACTTTGGATGTCTGAATGATCTAAGTCAACATCATCAAAATTTTGAAGAGAACTGATGAGCTTCCTTGGAGTGGTGAAGATGTTGAAATCTTCAACATTGATGCGTCGTAGAAGCTGTCTCTGTCCATCAAAAAAGACAGAAATGTTTAACACAACCGAAACTACCAATCATATAACAAATATGGATTGATGCTGACCTGAGGACTAGGATTGGTGTATTGCAGCTGGTTGTTTCTCAAACTTTGCATTAGAAACCCTTCAAATTCATCTCCATTTTCACAAGTATCATACGGTACAAGAGGTGAATCAGAGACAGTGGTGGTTCCTTTAGTTACACCGGAGAAAAGACCATCCTTCAAAGAGATATCAACCCCGCCTCCATTCTGATCAGGCCTCCAAAGCTTGCGATTCACACTCCGCCGATCATTTTCAGAGTTACAAGAAGTATGAGAAATAGGCGAGGACACAACCGGAGAATCATATCCACTGAACGAACCTAAAGTCTGTGATTCAGGTGATAAGGAGTCATCAGGAAAATGACCGTTGGCATTGGATGGACAGTGTCTCCGACCGAAGTTCGAACCGGTAACAGAACGACAACCCTTGTCCATCTTGGACTCGAGCTCTCCAGCTATTCTTTTTGAAGTCATCATTGCTTCATAAGCAGCTCCTCTGACGTAAGCCATTTGGTCAGATTGGCACCTCTCCATTTCTTTGATTATCAACTCAACTTCGGAGTATATGCTTCTCGGGTCCAAGCACTTCATTAGGAAGTTCAACATTTGGACTGCTGATAACCGCTTCTGTGAGTTTCCTTCAGAAACCCCGAAACTCAGAATTCGCAGTCCTGTGTGTATCAACAACCTTGCATAGGCTTCAACGATCAAAGGATTATGTTTGGTAAGTGACATAACCAGACCCATCTGAACATGTGTTTGGTTGGAGTTTGAGTCCAATGCAACTACAACGTTTTGGCAAACCCTGTTCACCATCTCGTCCGAAGCAAATCGCCAGTTGTCACAATCCACAAGAGCCTTAAGACATAGAGCAGACCCTGAAGTGAGGCTCTCCTGAGAACCCAATAGAGAATCCATAAGAGGCTTACACAAGGAGTGGATTATGAGTTGTTTCTTATCTTCTTTGGTTGTCGGATCAATCCCGTATCGAGCAATTGCCGGAATAACTTTAGAACAAGCTTGTTGAAGAGGGAAAGAGCCAGCACTTGAAGCCAAAGTCTTGACAATGGTGGACATGATTGTATCAATCTGGGGAACAATGTTGGGTCCATGAACCCGAGCAAGTATCTCATAAAGCGAAATGGTGTATTCACCAGACAAAGAGTTAGTTTCTTTAGTCTCAAAGACTTGTGCTAGAAAACCAGGAATGGCCTTTGAATCCAAGTCCTTCACATAAGACTTAAGAGCTTTCATTGCTGATTTACGACTCTCTGTGTCTTTGTCAAGATTAGCCAATTCTTGTCGCAAAACTGGATTCAGATTCAAACCCATTACTCCAACCAACTGCACCAGAAAAGACAAAATCACCCCAACAACATCAGACTTATTCTTTAAAATTCATAAACTTTAGCTAACATTTTTCAAATCTCATCCTTCCATACTCGAGTCAGACCAGATTAAAGACCATATACAAGGAATATGAGAACCAGACAACTAAATTCAAAATCAGACAACTTCAAGAGAAAAGAACAAAAATTCAAGACAACCCCCATTACTCCAACTGTACCAAACAAGAAAAAAATCAAACCAACAACATAAGATTGCCCTTTTAAGTCATAAACAAACAAACTTTTAACCAACATTTTCAAATCTCATCACTTTCCGCCCAAAGGAAAAAAAAATAAACAAAAGGACCATAGAACCGTGAACCTCGGACACAGACAGCAAATTGGGAAATCAGACAACTTCCAGAGAAAATAGCAAACATTAGAGAAGATGAATCTCGGAAACAGATCCGTACCTGTTTCTTCTACCTGAGCTACTTCTTGGCTTCGACCGGAAACCTTTGGAGGAATTTCTGAGAATCCAAAAGCAAAAGAAATCGACGTAAAAGCAAAATAAAACCTCAGATTGAAAACAAATCAAAAGTATGAGAGTTCGGCGGACACTGCGAAATCTACACAGAGAAAAATCCCGCGGTTCAACAGATAACCTATTTTTCAAAATATGTTTTGGGGTTTTTTAGGTTTTTCTTTGTTTGTCCGCTTCTTTATTTTGTTGAAGCTCTGTGTCTTGTCTTTTTCAATGTTATTTGTCGCCATCTGTAATATGTATCTCTTTATTTATTTATTTAACAATTATATTTTCTCGTGTTTGAGAAACGAAAAAAATAGATCGTAGATTGATTGAAAATTCAAATTTCTTGACTCGAAAATCTCACCGCTCTTTATTGGTTGCAATTGGGTCCCATTCTCTCTCTCTAGATCTAGTGATCTGTATTTTCAAATTATACTGAGAGTTGAGACTGTGTGAATATCCGTGAACAAAATAAATGTCATTTTGAATTTTGAGGCTATTATACTACTTTATCTTTACTATATATATATATTTTTTTTTGTTGTCGTCTACTTAATCTTTACTATATAGGATGGTTAAAGATTGAAGTTAGACATCTCGTAGGAGTCACTGTGATTTTAAACTACCTTTTGGGGTAAACAAAACAAGTCATTTGATCAAATTTCAAAGGCGCATCAACAGCCCAAACTATAATCATGTACAGAAAAATATAAGCTCCAAGAATTAACCCGAGGTGTACAAAAAAACATCATGTTTTCTCATTCTAAAAGTTTACTTCTACTTGCATTTACTACATGTTTTTAGTAGCAACAAAGATGAGATTGGTCATGAACCACAGGTGCTAAAGAGGATACCATTGGCACCAATGAGAATTATATCGTAACTTCTTGCAAATCTCTATACATATGTATGTCTTATATTAGCTACACATGCATGGAAATTGCAGGAGTAGACCTTTGTTCTGATGATTGATGCTAATATTAAAGCAATACCTTTTTAACAGGCACAAATGATATTAATGCGACTGTGGTAGGAGCCTGCAGGTGGGGCAATACCATTTCCCTTTGAATCTGGTCTCAGGCGTCAGGCCAACACATGTATAGTGAAACCATTCACCTCCTTGGCACTGTCCAAACAAGAAACGATCACATGGTTATGGTTAAAAGAAATGGTTAAACACTTAAAGATAGAAAATAAGATACTAGCAGAACAGGACTCACATTCTCATTGTCACAGGCAATCATGTCTCCAAAAGACACCTGAAAAAACATTAACAAAGGTGTTAACCAAAGATCAAAACAGGATCAAACAACCCACATATTTTATGTATTCAAGACCTGATGACAGACACAGTATGTTGGTTCGTTAGGATCAATTGGCTGCTCGTCAATAGGGGTGAGGTCTTTCCGATTGCTTCCAGGAGGAGGCATGAGCTCAAAATCCCTGTCACGATCCCACTCTCTATCTCTGTAATCAATCTTCTTGGACTGAGGTGTGCTATAGAAGGACTTACGCTTTTCCTGTTTAGGAACTATAGGTAGCGGCGGAAGAACAGAGGGCTCGTCTTGTGGAATTTTTCCCTCTGACAGAGAAGTGTAACGAAAGAATAAATATACGATAAACATAGTGGACACCATTAAAAAACAACTTTAACTACTTCATGCAAAGCATCAGTTAAAAGTTTCGCATATGACCACTAGAGGAAAATGAAAATAAGGCCACTTATGATTTGACAAGATGGGAGATGATAATTTCTGTTTCTCTGAAGCTTAACACTAATCGTTGTGCACTGACTGATGTTTATACAGGTGGAAAGCATGTTTTTGCTAACCCTTAGGGAGGTTGTCCTAGAGGAAGTTTTACAAGAGATACAAGCAAATGTGACCTTTTTATTGACAAAACAAGACGAACACCCACAAGAGATTTACTCTTGCGTCCAACAAGGCGTAGAACCCCTGTCCTCTCACACAAGACAATAATTTTGAAACATAACTCCCTACCTCATATGCTTCTCATCAAACCTTTTAGTAAAGAAAAGGAGAATATAAATTAGCTCAACATTCTGTCCTATCATGGCGTGCTCAATCAATTACCAACCGATTAATCTCAATCATTCAACTGACCCATGTTTTAACATGATTCTTGGACTAGTTAGTGAGAAAAGCGATCAGATAATAAAGACATAATTCTAGTCAATCCCCTTAAGATGACAGTATTAATTAGAAAGCTCCTGGGTTGATATCACATACCTTGCTTTAAATCTTCTGCGAAGTTATTTAGATCTTCATCAAGTCGTTTTACGTGACTGTCTATCTATAACCGGAGTAAACATAGTGTAATTACCATCACAATACATTAGGCTAAAACAACCAAAGGAGCTATATTCAACTTTTTAAGCAACAAAGTTCCATTTCAAGATTTTGAGTGAACTAACGCTCTATTCTTACACATTGCATACACATGCTAGCAAAAAAAAAAAAAAAAAA
>NC_025691.1:11821852-11835705 GCF_000633955.1 Camelina sativa
GCACTTACAAGATCATAAGCCTGTCGGGCCAATAAGACCTTCTCGGTACACAAACTTAACGCATTTTCCTGACTAGACTCAATCTCTTTACGCATTTTCTCAATCGTTTCCTCTTCATCAAGCCCACTATTGTAATGACTGCCATTATTACCCTTCTTAGAACTCTGTGAGGCAAGCCCTAAGCAATACTTGGTTTGCTGCCTTGTCTGATTTATAAGCGCTTCCAACAACAAAAAACACAACATCATAATCAATTCCACAAAGAAACATAACGCAAGAGAGAACAAATCTAGTAATAAGGATCTCACATTGAGATCTCTCGTCTAGTTCACGAACTGTATTAAGAAGTCTTTGAAGCTCTGCAGGGAAAGTGCTGGCATCTACAAGAATTCGAATTTACGATTCCAGAATTGAATTAAAAAAAACCCTAAATCGAACTGAGAGTTTCGAGTAATGCATATTTTACGAAATTGTGGATCTTACACTCAAGGTAATCATCAACGTAAACTCCAGTTCGTGCTATAGCCATCTTTTGATCTCTGGTGAAATTATGGTGCTAGCTAGGGTTTCGAATTGGGGATTACGAACGAAGCTTAGGAGGCTTAAGAAAATGGTGGGATCCGGATAAAGCGCGTTTAAACGGTAGCGTTTCATAGATGCCATCTGTGATTTATGCTTTCTGGCTGGGGAAAATTACCCAACGGTTTACCAAACCGAAATTCACTAAACAATCAGACCAATCCAAACGGTATAGAAATTTTATGTCTCAATTTATCTAACTTTGACTTTACACGAATTATATGAAGCCCGAATAGAATTTCACTAAATTCAATAAATTTAATTCACTCTCTCCTTATTGGTCTATTTACCATTTAATTTTTTTTTAAATAATATTTATTTATAATTAAATAATAATGTAATAATATAAATTAATCTATATTTTAAATCTACATTTTACTACTAAGTTATAACTGAAATTATATTAATTATAAATTGACTATTTTTCCATTCATTTTTATTCAAACACACTATAAATTATAATCATAACTCCTCTAATTAATTTATTTTAGAAATGTAACTTTCATCCCTTAAAATTCTATAAATAATCATTCTCACATCATCATCCACTATACCTCAAATTCTAAATAATTTATTTGTTTTGTTGATGTTCTTGTATGGGTTCATAACTCATGGTAAGAGTGTGACTACGTATTTTGTTAGATTTTTCTTATATTTTGTTTATTTTTAGTTCTTTGTTTTGATGTATTTCTTCCTTCCTTCTTTGTCTTCTTATTATTTTTAATTTTCAATTACAAATGTATAATAAAATTTTGGTGACTGAAAAAACAATTATCAATGCAGATTCAACGATACTAATTTCTATCAAAGCCTAATGGGGGGGGAGAGGGATTCAAGCTAAAGAAATCATATTCATTCATGTATATATATATTTTTTAAGTATGCAATGTTTTAACAAAATAAACTATTATAGTAGAATTATTAAATCAAATTTTTTAACTCTCTCTTACCTCCAAAAAATTTGTGATACATTTTTTTTTATACTCATCATTATATTTAGTTCTTGTGATCCAAAATATAATTATATCAAGATCATTGTAATGTTTATTCAATTCAAAATTTGTAATTTAATGATTTTCTATATATAAAAAACAGTTTGATATTCCATTTCCAAAATTTTACTACAAAGATGAAATCATTAGAATTTAACCTAGCAATATAGCTTAAATTAAGGTGAATATAAAGAGATTAAAAATTAAATTAATCTTTGGGAATTTTTATTGCATTTCATATGATTTTATAAGGTTTCACTCTCTCCTTATTGGTCCATTTAGCATTTAATTTCTAAGAAAATAATATATATTTTTAATTAAATAAAAATGTAATATGTTCATTAATCTATACTTTAAATCTAAATTTTACTACTAAATTGTAACTGAAATTACATTAATAATGAATTGACTATTTTTTTCAATTCATTTTCATTCAAAAACACTATAAATTATAATTGTAACTCTTCTAATAAAAGTATGATTATATATTTTGTAAGATTTTTCTTATATTTCATATGATTTAATAGGAATATATATAATTGATACTTCAAAATAATTTTGGAATTTGGTTATTAAATGTTTTAGGTAAATTTTGAATATCATAGTAAAATTTTATGTTTATCATTAACAATATTTTTAAATAAAAGGTACATTTTGATATTGTATGATTTGTATAAATAAAGTGTATTATTGATTGTTTGCATAATACATCAAAAATACATCTTATTTGTTGGGAAAATTCCTAAAAAAAACCTCACCTTATTTTTATTTGGACGTTTAATACCCAATACTTTTTGATTGGAACAAAAATACCCGATGTATTAAAATGATGTCAAATAAAACATTATTTCTTAAAGATTGGAAGAATCAGACATATGACTTAACAGACGTTAACCTGTGTGACGGTATTGTTAAACCGGGTTTCAATTTCAGTCACACGGTTTTAAATAGATATATACAATCGATTTATATAACTATTTGAATATATTGAAGTAGTCTAGTGGTATAAGGTTAGTTTTGCAACAACAGAACCCGGTTTTGCAACAACAGAACCCGGGTTCGAACCCATTATATAACACCTTTGATGTGACCATGGATGGAGCTAATGAGGATGAGCTTGTAGCTGAGCTTGAACCTGAGGAATATATAGCTGAGCTTGAATCAGAGGAGCTTGTAGTTGAGGAACCATTGTTTGTACCTGAAGGATCAATGCCTAGAGCAAAAGCTAGGAAAGTAAGGAATGCACTTCATGGACTTACTCAAGAGATTATGGCTAAAGAGAGCATGGGAAAATCTATTGGGAATGATACCTATCAATTCCAACCTATTTTGAGTCTAATTCAAGTCCAAGAAAGCCCAAAACAATCATTTTATTTTGTGGTCAAAGAGGGGTGACGAAAATGGAGTTCAACTCACCTTGGGAAGGGCACCTTGGAAAGAAAAACTTCAAGAGTTGGGTCTCCATTCAACTATCTATATTTATTGACACACTATCCATTCAACTATATATATTTATTGCTTTTTTACCAAGTTTCTTATCCCTATATAAACACATGTAATCTCATTTGAGAACCATCAATCAATTTCTTTTTCATTTTATGAGTCTATCTCTTTGTTCTTTGTTTAGAACACTTTCTTGTTTCTTGGTGTGTAATATCCAAGCAACAGCCTCCTCTTGCTGGACTAGTGTGTCATATCTAGCAGCGATTGGAGTTGGGAATATCAGCAGCCTTCCGCAACTGTTGTGCTACCCCATAATCCATCAAATCTCCCTTATTGCACCTTGCACCTTGGCGAGTTTCTATCCTTTCTAGTCCGACTGAGTGATCCTCGAATTTGGGCGTATCAAGTGGTATCAGAGCCACTCAACCGGTACTTGTCTGTTCATCTTCTCATCTTCCATTTCTAAATACTTCTTCTTCTTTCTATCATAAATCTAGGCCATCTCCTTACCTAGGTCATCTCTATTTTCAAAAAANAAAAAAAAAAAAAAAAAAAAAAAAAAAAAAAAAAAAAAAAAAAAAAAAAAAAATTGCATTTGGCTAGGTGGTGGCAGAGAAATCCTGCTGGCTGACGAGAAATCCAGCCTAGGAGTGGTTAAAACAGATTTCACAAAATCCTTTTGTCTTTCTATCTTCCTTCTTCCCTTGTTGCTTGGGAATTCCATTGGGTTGCTTGGATTTGTTCTCTTAGAACTTAGGGAGAAAGCTCTTGAGTGACCTACCAAAATTGAGAGAAACACTTGAGTGTGTGAGGATTTTTTATATGCTAACTTTTCGTGTTAAGTTTTCAGGAAACCATGGAAAGTGATGGAAAAAGAGATCGGCCAGGGAATTCTGTCGCCGGGCTATCTAACTTGCAAATGAGAGCATTGAATGACACTATTACTAACCTTATGAATACAGGTCTAGAAGAACTACACCATAGGCTCGACGAGATTCAGAACAATCAATAAACTCGTTCTAGACCCGCAGCCAGGAGAGAACGTTCAAGGAGGACTTACCAGCCCGAGGATGAAATTGAAGAAGAGGAGTTCCATGAAGAAGATGATCGATCCATCAACCGACCTAGAGGAAGTCATAGAAAACGTGATCAAGGTGATGTTAATCCTTTTGGTACACGAAATAACAATTTAGGTGGTTTAAAACTTAAAATTCCAACCTTTGAAGGTAAAAACGATCTGGATGTTTATCTAGAATAGGAAAGGAAAATGGAGTTAATGTTCGATTGTCAAAAAATTTCTAAACTCAAGAAGGTTAGGTTAGCAGCAACTGAGTTTATAGGCTATGCTATTAACTGGTATGATCGAGTTATGCAGGAGAAAGACAGGTGGAAGACCAATAGCTTCATGGGATGAGCTCACTACACTGATGAGGAAACGGTTTGTGCCGGTTCATTACCACAGAGATCTCCACCAAAAACTCAGACGTTTGCTTCAAGGAACCAAATCTGTGGAGGACTATTTCCAGAAAATGGAAAGTTTAATGATCAAGACAGATGTAGATGAAACCTTAGAAGCTACCATGGCCAGATTCCTTGCAGGCCTCAACCGGGACATTCAGGACATAATGGAGTTTCAAGAATATGAAAGCTTGGAGGAAATGTTGCACAAGGCGATTCTAATGGAACAACAAACCAAGAGGAGTGGTTTCTCTAAACCTTCATTTGCTCCAAAAGCAAGTTATCAAGATTAAGATAAGTCTCCAACCCCATCAAATTGAGGTTTTAAGACTAATGCTCTTGCTCGTCTTGATAAAGGAAAGGCAGACGAGACCAACAATCAGGCAAGTTGTATTCGGTGTTTCAAATGTCAAGGACTTGGACATTATGCCAACAAATGTCCGAATCAGAAGGTAATGATCCTTCTAGACAACGGTGAAGTCGAGTTTGAAGACGATAAAGAAAAAGAGGAAGATCTCGGTCCAATCTTTGACGAAGAGGAAGAGCAGTTTGAATATCCAACTCAAAGGACACTTCTGGTCACTAGGAGATCATTGAGCTTTCAACCTAAGTCCAATGACCGTGAACAAAGGGAGAATCTCTTTCACACTAGATGTTTAGTTCACAATAAAANAGGTTAGCAGCAACTGAGTTTATAGGCTATGCTATTAACTGGTATGATCGAGTTATGCAGGAGAAAGACAGGTGGAAGACCAATAGCTTCATGGGATGAGCTCACTACACTGATGAGGAAACGGTTTGTGCCGGTTCATTACCACAGAGATCTCCACCAAAAACTCAGACGTTTGCTTCAAGGAACCAAATCTGTGGAGGACTATTTCCAGAAAATGGAAAGTTTAATGATCAAGACAGATGTAGATGAAACCTTAGAAGCTACCATGGCCAGATTCCTTGCAGGCCTCAACCGGGACATTCAGGACATAATGGAGTTTCAAGAATATGAAAGCTTGGAGGAAATGTTGCACAAGGCGATTCTAATGGAACAACAAACCAAGAGGAGTGGTTTCTCTAAACCTTCATTTGCTCCAAAAGCAAGTTATCAAGATTAAGATAAGTCTCCAACCCCATCAAATTGAGGTTTTAAGACTAATGCTCTTGCTCGTCTTGATAAAGGAAAGGCAGACGAGACCAACAATCAGGCAAGTTGTATTCGGTGTTTCAAATGTCAAGGACTTGGACATTATGCCAACAAATGTCCGAATCAGAAGGTAATGATCCTTCTAGACAACGGTGAAGTCGAGTTTGAAGACGATAAAGAAAAAGAGGAAGATCTCGGTCCAATCTTTGACGAAGAGGAAGAGCAGTTTGAATATCCAACTCAAAGGACACTTCTGGTCACTAGGAGATCATTGAGCTTTCAACCTAAGTCCAATGACCGTGAACAAAGGGAGAATCTCTTTCACACTAGATGTTTAGTTCACAATAAAATTTGTTCTTTAATCATTGACGGTGGAAGCTGTACTAACGTTGCTAGTGATACTCTTGTTTGGAAGCTTGGACTTGAGACCAGACCTCATCCGCAACCTTTTAAACTGGAATGGTTGAATGAAACGGGTGAACACTACGTCAAGGAGCAAGTCACGGTTCCTCTTACCATCGGCCAATATGAAGACGAGATCCTGTGCAATGTCCTTGNGACATTCAGGACATAATGGAGTTTCAAGAATATGAAAGCTTGGAGGAAATGTTGCACAAGGCGATTCTAATGGAACAACAAACCAAGAGGAGTGGTTTCTCTAAACCTTCATTTGCTCCAAAAGCAAGTTATCAAGATTAAGATAAGTCTCCAACCCCATCAAATTGAGGTTTTAAGACTAATGCTCTTGCTCGTCTTGATAAAGGAAAGGCAGACGAGACCAACAATCAGGCAAGTTGTATTCGGTGTTTCAAATGTCAAGGACTTGGACATTATGCCAACAAATGTCCGAATCAGAAGGTAATGATCCTTCTAGACAACGGTGAAGTCGAGTTTGAAGACGATAAAGAAAAAGAGGAAGATCTCGGTCCAATCTTTGACGAAGAGGAAGAGCAGTTTGAATATCCAACTCAAAGGACACTTCTGGTCACTAGGAGATCATTGAGCTTTCAACCTAAGTCCAATGACCGTGAACAAAGGGAGAATCTCTTTCACACTAGATGTTTAGTTCACAATAAAATTTGTTCTTTAATCATTGACGGTGGAAGCTGTACTAACGTTGCTAGTGATACTCTTGTTTGGAAGCTTGGACTTGAGACCAGACCTCATCCGCAACCTTTTAAACTGGAATGGTTGAATGAAACGGGTGAACACTACGTCAAGGAGCAAGTCACGGTTCCTCTTACCATCGGCCAATATGAAGACGAGATCCTGTGCAATGTCCTTGCTATGGATGCAAGCCATATCCTTCTAGGACGACCTTGGCAGTTTGACATGAGGGCGATACATGATGGCTACACCAACTGGCATTCCTTTGAGCATAAAGGAAAGAAGATCACTCTGGTTCCTTTAACTCCGTTGGAGGTCCATCAAGACCAGGTCCAATTGAAGAAAAGCCGAGACAAAGAAATTAAACCAGCAAAACTTGAGGTATCTCCTAAGAACTTCAACTTCTTTGTCAAAGAGAGTCAAGTAAGGAAATCTTTGTACTCTCAACAGCCATTGCTTTTGCTTGTGTATAAAGAAATACTGATAGCATTTTCTGACCTTGCACCAGAGCTCCCGAGTGATTTGATAGATGTTTTGCAAGAGTTCTCAAATATCTTTCCAGAAGAGAACCCTAACGGTTTGCCGCCAATAAGAGGTATAGAACACCAAATTGATTTCATCCCAGGTGCGTCACTTCCAAACCGACCGGCTTATCGAACCAATCCTTTGGAAACAAAGGAACTTCAAAAGCAGATTGGAGAACTTCTTGAAAAATGTTACATCAGGGAGAGCCTAAGCCCATGTGATGTACATGTTCTCCTTGTGCCTAAGAAGGATGGCTCTTGGCGCATGTGTGTATATTGTCATGCCATCAACAACATTACGGTAAAGTATCGACATCCTACTCCTACTCAGCCTTGACATGATATTTCTATGGATTATATGCTTGGTTTTCCTAAAACTAGGACTGGTAAAGATTCAGTTTTTGTGGTCATTGATCGATTTTCAAAAATGGCGCATTTCATACCTTGTCACAAAACTGATAATGCTTTGCATGTTGCTAAGTTGTTCTTCAAGGAAATTGTTCATTTGCATGGAGTGCCTAGGTCAATTGCATCTGATAGGGATATAATGTTTTTGAGTTACTTCTGGAAAACACTTTGGTCTAAACTAGGGACTAAGTTGCTATTCTCCTCTACTTGTCATCCACAAACTGATGGACAAACTGAAGTAGTTAATAGAACTTTGTCTACTCTCTTGCGCACTTTGAACAAAAAGAACATTAAAACTTGGGGAGATTGTTTACCACATGTTGAGTTTGCATACAATCAATCAGTTCATTCTTCAACTAAGTTTTCTCTGTTCCAAATCGTTTATGGCTTCAATCCTTTTTCTCCATTGGATCTAACCCATGTACCTCTGAGTGAAAGAGCTAGCTTGGATGAGAAAAAAAAAGCTGACCTTGACAAACATATCCATGAGAAAGCTAGAATAAACATTGAGAAGAAGACAAAGCAATATGCAAAAGAAGGTAAAAAAGGAAGGCGCAAGATGGTATTCAAACCCGGAGACCAAGTGTGGGTTCACTTGAGGAAAGAACGTTTCCAGCTCAAAGAAAATCAAAACTCATGCCTAGAATTGATGGACCCTTTAAGATCAAGAGAAAGATCAATGAAAATGCCTACCAACTTGGTCTTAAGGTAAGTACAATGTGAGTTCAAGCTCTAATATTTCTGATTTAGTTCCTTTTGTGGCACATGATCCAGATTTGAGGTCTCTTTTCAAGAGGAGGGGGATGATGTGACCATGGATTGAGCGAATGAGGATGAGCTTGTAGCTGAGCTTGAACCTGAGGAACATGTAGCTGAGCTTGAATCAGAGGAGCTTGTGGCTGAGGAACCATTGTTTTTACCTAAAGGACCAATGACGAGAGCAAAAGCTAGGAAGCTAAGGAATGCACTTCATGGGCTTACTCAAAAGATTGTGGCCAAAGAGAGCATGGGAAAATATATTGGGGATAATACATATCAATTCCAGCCCACTTTGAGCCTAATTCAAGTCCAATAAAGCCCAAAATAATCACTTTATTTTGTGGTCAAAGAGCGGTGACGAAAATGGAGTTCAACTCACCTTGGGAAGAAAACCTTGAAAATGAAAACTTCAATAGTTGGGTCTCCATTCAACTATCTATATTTATTGACACACTATCCATTCAACTATCTATATTTATTACCTTTTTACCAAGTTTCTTATCTCTATATAAACACATGTAATCTCATTTGAGAATCATCAATCAATTTCCTTTTCATTTTATGAGTATATCTCTTTGTTCTTTGTTTAGAACACTTTCTTGTTTCTTGGTGTGCAATATCTAAGCAACAGCCTCCTCTTGTTGGACTAGTGTGTTATATCTAGCAGCGATTGGAGTTGGGAATATCAGCAGTCTTCCACAACTGCAGTGCGACCCCACAATCCATCAAATTTCCCTTGTTGCACTTTGCATCTTGGCGAATTTCTATCTTTTCTATTCTAACTGAGTGATCCTCGAATTTGGGCGTATCAACCTTCTATATTTTTTTTGGAAAACCTCTATTAAATCACCGCCGCCACCACCAATGTTAATAATCACGTTTCAGCGAGATCCTTCAACCTAAGTTTACCTAACAATCACATCCTTTATTATCTGAAAATCACAACAACATTAAAACACCAAAATCAATCTCAAAATCTGAAATCAGGATTCAGAAAACACAAGAAAACTAAATATAATCTCATTACCTCTTCTAAGTAGGAGGATATGAAACAATTTTAGTCCTCGGAGCAGCGGCGGACACAACCTTCTTATCCTTCACTTTCTTTGATTTGTGTACGTTTGTTGCAGGCTTCTTCGTCCGACCTTCTCGTCACCGACCGACGCATCAAACGTTGTTTTCATCGATTAAAGTAGTATCCTCTTACTCCATATTGGTCGTCTTCATCGGAATTTATGGTCTGGAAATCACAACAAAAAACTCTCAGACTCGTACTGCTCTTCCAACGAAGAACTCTCGAGTTTAAAATAAAAATAAATAAATAAATAAATCGTTTAAGGAGTGGTTCGAACCCAAATCATGCTGGTTTGCAAAACTAAACTGTTACCACTACACTACTTCAATGTTGTCAAACAATTAGGCGAACAGACGATATATATCTATCTAAAACCGTGTGACTGAAATTGAAACCCGGTTTAGCAATTCCGTTACATAGGTTAACGTCTGTTAACTCATGTATACGATTCTTCCAATCTTTAAAAAATAATGTTTTATTTGATATCAATTTAATACATCGGATATTTTTGTTCCAATCAAAAAGTATTGGGTATTAAACGTCCAAATAAAAATAAGATGAGTTTTTTTTTAGGAATTTTCCCCTTATTTGTTATGTATGTATTTTTTGGGAAAATTTCAAAAATACATCTTTTTCAGTACCACTTTTCAGAAATATCATTTTAAAAAACTTTATTAAAAAATATTCTCAGAAAAATCTCATAGTTTTATGATTATTACATAAACTAAAATAAATTAGCATAACAATTACAACAACCCGCACATATGTGCGGAATATTACCTAATATACTACTAGATTTTGGTCCGAAGAAGACCGAGATAAAAGTTTTATCGGTAATTCAAAGAAAATGTGAATATTCATTCAAATCAGATGTTATAAATTTTTAAAAGTCAAATGAAAACTGGCAAAATAATGGAAATTATTTTGCTTCGATGATTGATCAAAAAAACATTATTTTCTTCATTTTAGGCATAATTACGGTAGAAATCATGCAAGGTATGTTTTTGATATAGAAAAAAAAAAACTATTTACTTCGGGGATCAAATCCAATACAAACAAGACAATTTTTTTGTCCCAAAAAAAAAACAAGATCAACTGCGTGTACACTTCTTGGCTACCCTTCTGACCATCGAGGTTATAGATGTCTTGACATGGCCACGAAGAAGATAATCATCTCTCGACATGTGGTTTTTGTTGAAACAGTCTTTCCTTTTGCGCATCAACCTGCAGCGTCTGTCCGACCGAAGCCGCCTGTACTATTACTGCCGGTTCCTCGAATTGTTCTTCCTCATGCTTTACCACCATCAGTGCCATCGACAGTTCCTATTACGACAACTCACGATCCCTCACCTTCCTTGGCAACCACGTCTCCACCCGCACCACCTGAACCATTAGTCACAAACACACATCCTATGATGACTCGTGGTAAACACGACATCAAAAATCCACAATCTCGCCTATGTCTTCACACCACAATCGTGTCCGCTTTACCAAAATCTCATATAGATGCAGCCAAATATCCCAATTGGAACCCTGCCATGGGGGAGGAATATGATGCTCTTATTAAAACGGGAATGTTGGTACTTGTACCACGACCTAAGTTTGCTAATGTGATTCGGTGTATGTGGTTGTACAAGCACAAGTTTAACTCTACAGGAAAGCTGGTTCGTTATAAAGCCTGCTTAGTCGCTAATGGGAAATCTCAACAACCTGGTGTTGACTGCGATGAAACGTTCAGTCTAGTGGTGAAACCTGCTACTATATGTGCTGTTCTAGGCGTTGCAACCGCGAAGGATTGGCCTCTCCATCAACTTGATGTCAAAAATGTGTTCCTCCACGGTGATCTCAAGGAGACGGTCTACATGCATAAGCCGCCAAAGTTCTGTGATGCCAGTAAACCTGATCATGTGTGTCTATTGAAACGCTCCCTCTATGGTTTAAAACAAGCTCTCCGTGCTTGGTATGAGCGATTCTCGACCTATACTCGTCTTGTCGGTTTTCGTCAGAGCGTCTCTGACACCTCCCTCTTTGTCATGACTCGTGGTAATGATGTTGCATACTTACTTTTGTATGTTAATGATATTGCGTTAACCGCGTCCTCTCAGTCACTTTTATCATCGATCATCACCTCTTTACACTCTGAGTTTGCAATGACTGATCTTGGTCCTCTTCACCATTTCCTGGGCATCCATCATACGCACAAAGACAGGGGTGTTTCTTCATCAGCAGAACTATGCCGCGGACATTCTTCATCGGGCAGGGATGACTGACTGTAACTCTTGCCTTACACTGGTTGACACCAAAACTAAACTTGATGTCACTAAAGGACCATTTATTTCTAATCCCACATTGTATCGAAGCTTGGCCGATGCTCTTCAGTACCTTACTTTCACACGGCCTCACATTTCCTATGCGGTACAGCAGGTTTGCCTTTTTATGCATGCTCTTTGTGAGGCATACTTCAATGCCTTGGAAGCGTATCCTTCGGTACGTGAAGGGCACTATCTCTCACGACCTGCAGCTTTATCGGTGGCCTACGTTGTCTCTCACTGCATACACTGATGCCGACTGGGCCAGATGTCCGTCTACACGTCGATCAACCTCTGGTTTTTGTGTCTTTCTCGGTGACAATATTATCTCATGGTCTTCCAAAAGACAGCACACTGTCTCTCGCTCCAGTGCGGAGGCCGAATACTGCAGTGTGGCTAATGCAGTTGCTGAATTGAGCTGGATACGTAATTTCTGCTTGAGATGCACATTTCGCTTCCAAAGACGTCGGTTGCGTTCTGCGACAATGTCATTGTCGTTTACCTCTCTGCGAACCCGGTGCAGCATTAGTGTACGAAACCCATTGAGATTGACATTCACTTTGTTCGTGAAAGGGTTGCTCTTGGTCCCGTGAAGGTGTTCCATGTCCCGTCGTCGCATCAATATGCCGATATCTTTACCAAAGGTCTTCCCGCACCACTGTTGTTTCTTGATTTTCAATCTAATCTGGACGCTCACAAGTCACCGGCTCGGACTGCGGGAGGTGTTAGCGTAGATATAGAAATATCTATGCTTTATGTATATCGCATATTATTTGGTATATATTTGTCCTTATCTTGTAACATACTCTATATATTGATTGAATACAACACCTCCGACTCACGGAGATTCATCAGATTACAATTGTCTCTATTACTCAAATTAACGTGGAATTTTTTAGCAGCCAAAAATTCACTAGAAAAGAGAAAACAACATCAAAACCATATAGAAATCGGAAGAAAACCCTAACACAAAAACTCGAGCGCGTGATACTCACTCGCGGCGATTTTTCTCTTCCAAAAACTTCTCTCTTTTGATCACAACCACTTGCACCGACGGCAGGTCCTCTATCAATCCCGGTGATGATGAGGACCCTACGGCTCATGGCGCTTCATCCGCGACTCCGCATCTTCTCGGCGACACCATGGAAACAAGATCAAGGGGGGCAGTGGAAGGGAGAAGCATCTGCGAGATTCCACTGGTAAGAGCTCTATCGGCGGAATAGCGGCGCAGAGTGGGAGAAGGAGATTCACGGCGAGGAACGGGTGAGAAAGACAGTTAGATCTGGGATCGGAGATTCTGGAGGTTTCGCCGGATCGGTCTCGATAGGGGAGGTAGACTCCGATCCGGCGAGGCTAAGCCACCGTCGAAGGTCTCTTTATCTACTCCCTACTGTCTTTCTCCCTCACGACTAAGCAAGAACTCTCCTCGACGACGACGGGCTCGATTCTCTTCCTCCTCCTCAACGCGGCTCTACGGTGGCGGGATGGAAATGGATCTTGGATCACCATCTCCGTTCGGCTAATGTCGTCCAGGCTTACCGGAGGTCCTGATCCGGTAAGCATCCGCAGCTCTGTTGGACGGCGGTTACAGCATGTTCTACGTTTGTAGATTAGGGTTTTCAGAATTCGGTTTGGTTCGATTTGTAAACCCAATTGGTTTTGTATTTCATTGATTTAGTTCGGTTTGATGTAACGGAAATAGCCCACTGGACCATTAAGGGATTTTATATGGACTTATATCCGGAAATAGCCCATTGGACATATATTTTTAATAGAATACCCTTTAGCAAAACAAAAAAAAACACAAAAAGTGTGGTCTAGCTCCTAAAACGATAATAAAGCGCAATATTTTAAATAGGGAACATGAAAAGAATAAAGAATCTCTAGAACCACATATATGAAGATTTGTGCACGTGAAGGAACACCAACTATATAAGATACGTGAAGGAACACCAACTATATAAGATACAACTACAAAGAGATAATTAAATTAAAAGATTTAAAGCAAATCTTTATGGGTAGTAAACGAATCATTTAATACATAGGAAATCCTGGAAGAGA
>NC_025691.1:11835895-11886885 GCF_000633955.1 Camelina sativa
CCGGTGATGATGAGGACCCTACGGCTCATGGCGCTTCATCCGCGACTCCGCATCTTCTCGGCGACACCATGGAAACAAGATCAAGGGGGGCAGTGGAAGGGAGAAGCATCTGCGAGATTCCACTGGTAAGAGCTCTATCGGCGGAATAGCGGCGCAGAGTGGGAGAAGGAGATTCACGGCGAGGAACGGGTGAGAAAGACAGTTAGATCTGGGATCGGAGATTCTGGAGGTTTCGCCGGATCGGTCTCGATAGGGGAGGTAGACTCCGATCCGGCGAGGCTAAGCCACCGTCGAAGGTCTCTTTATCTACTCCCTACTGTCTTTCTCCCTCACGACTAAGCAAGAACTCTCCTCGACGACGACGGGCTCGATTCTCTTCCTCCTCCTCAACGCGGCTCTACGGTGGCGGGATGGAAATGGATCTTGGATCACCATCTCCGTTCGGCTAATGTCGTCCAGGCTTACCGGAGGTCCTGATCCGGTAAGCATCCGCAGCTCTGTTGGACGGCGGTTACAGCATGTTCTACGTTTGTAGATTAGGGTTTTCAGAATTCGGTTTGGTTCGATTTGTAAACCCAATTGGTTTTGTATTTCATTGATTTAGTTCGGTTTGATGTAACGGAAATAGCCCACTGGACCATTAAGGGATTTTATATGGACTTATATCCGGAAATAGCCCATTGGACATATATTTTTAATAGAATACCCTTTAGCAAAACAAAAAAAAACACAAAAAGTGTGGTCTAGCTCCTAAAACGATAATAAAGCGCAATATTTTAAATAGGGAACATGAAAAGAATAAAGAATCTCTAGAACCACATATATGAAGATTTGTGCACGTGAAGGAACACCAACTATATAAGATACGTGAAGGAACACCAACTATATAAGATACAACTACAAAGAGATAATTAAATTAAAAGATTTAAAGCAAATCTTTATGGGTAGTAAACGAATCATTTAATACATAGGAAATCCTGGAAGAGAAACTCCTTGCACGTAAAAAATAATATAAAAAGAAGTAATTATATGGGTCATCTTCACAATCATCAATCATTCATTCCCAACAAAATTAGAAACTAGAGAGAGATTCTAAGCAATATTTTGTTTGTTTCATTGACATTTTGGAAAGATATGGCACTAAATATGGAAGTTGGATCCATGCACTTTTACGATGAAATCGAACCATTTTGTCGATGGAAGAGAACAGAGGACATCGACATTCTTGAGCTACATCTTCCATCAGGTACATTAATCTTTCGTTCATAATTACTGTAAAATTAGCATTTCGATTATACATTCTGATTTTTATTTCACATGATTTGATAGAAAAACTTTTAACATAATTTTTCTGATGGTTGAAAAAAAAAGTAATTGTTATATATTCAATTCTACCAAAGAAAAAAACTTATATTATAGTTAATATATTGAAAAGCTGCATTGCAATTTGCTACAGAAATCTCTTTTTCAACTGAAATTTCATAACAGATTCCACATTGCTATTTGTTTATCACTTTCTCCAAAGATATTGTAATTATACTTTGCTTCCACATTGGTACACTGCTTCTCGTTTTCTTTGATTTCATTTAATTTATTTGGTTAATATTGCTGAATCTAGCTAGAAATGTAGACAAATCGTATATAAACTTTGTTCAAAATTTTGAAAGGTGTTAGTCGGACGTTAGGGATGGAGTACCTAGTGTCTAACGAAAATTTAGGAAAGATTAATCGGATATTAGTTTTAGAGTTATTTTATCAAACGAATAATAAAATAAAAATATACAGTTTTAAATATATGTATAGTATTTTCAGTTTAGGACACAAGATTAATTATTTAATTCAATGTAGGGTGACCTAAAGAAAAAAACCAAATACTATACTTTTTATTATTGAAAAATGGACTTGGGGTTTGTATAGGTTTGAAGAAGGAGCATCTTAAAATACAGATCAACAACAGTGGTATACTTACAATAACAGGAGGTTGTTCGGTAGACCAAAACAAATCAATTAGGTTCAGGAAAGAAACAAAAGTTGCAAAAAATTGCGGAAGAAATGAGATTCGTGCAAAGTTCTCAAAGGGAGTTTTGTATGTGATAATGCCAAAGACAAACCCAATAGCAGCTGGTCCCTTGGCTGCTTTGAAAAGAGCCACATCACACTCTAAAGTAGATGATGATATGAGAAATTCACCAAACTGTGTAGGTGAATTTCATAGTAAGTTTGCCTCATTGAGGCAAAGATTATGGAGGAAGAGAGTAGTTGAGGGTGTGGCAGCCATGGTGGTTGTGGCTGGTGCAGTTGTAGGAGTGGTCAAAGCGTACCAATATTTTATGGCATCACCTGTGTGATAAAGATTTAATAAGATCATGGTACATTGTTTCCTGTTCGTATATTGTAATACAAACATATCTCAAATTTCATTAAAAAAAAAGTTACTCTACGTTAAAATAGATTAAGTATATAGAGAAGTATTCTTTTGATATAATTAAATAAGTGACAAAAAAAATTGAATATGTAAACACGGATTTAACTGGCACAATGTTTCACACTTTGCTACGAACATGGTTTGACCTTCAATTTGTCAAAGACACTAATATATTAAGAATCCAATTTCTGGTGAAAGAGTTTGGGATTCAGAAGAGAGTGTTTCCTTCTGTCTTCAAACACAGCCACGTCTATATATTGGTTGTTACAAATTAAATACCATGCACAATGTTGTGTCATGCGTTGAGATGGAGGATCAAACTATCAAAGTAGAGTTTGCCCGAGAATAAAGCATTCCCACAATTTTTTGTTCTCTTGGACATGAATCTACTCAGCGGAAGCTCCATCTATTCCCAAGAAGTGATAGCACACGCAGCGATATTCCACACATGGAAATAGATGAAGAACATTTACCACAAACTCACATTCAAATTATATAACCTTCTATTCAAGGCATTAACTATGAAAACTATATAACACCATATTGCCCTTAGCGGTTTTGTAAATCTTATGCTAGTATGGATTTGATGAGTATTTGTGGAATATATAAGAAAAAGAAGCAGGCCATTTACATCCATTGGGTCAACAAAGAATAAGCTTACTGTATAATTTTTGAATTGGGTTTCTTATTCCCTTATTTTAGACTGGTTTTAGACCATTCAACTACGATTAGATCCTTTTTTTTTGTTTTCTCTTTTTTTTTTTGTCGACCACTAGGAGGATTAGCCGATTAGATCTAGTTACGACTTACGAGTAGCGACGTTACTTTACTACTTCAAAGAAAGTATTGATTTCTTTTTTATTTAACGTCTTTTTGTTCTTAACATCGACTTCTATGATTTGATCAGTTGTTTGTTTATCAACGAGTTTAGATCTTCTTAAAATTATTCTCAACAAGTTAGGATACATGGATTTATTAATTTAAAATTAAACTTCTCAACATGACAAAAGCAGAAACACAACAAACGAAGACAGATGCACGGTTCTCCTTTCTTTAAACCTGTCTCTAAGAGGATAGGAACAGACTTAATCAATAATACTCAGAAGCAGATCTGTTTTATTTAAACGATTCTCTTCACTTTCTTACCTACAAGTCAAAAATACAGCAATTATTGAATATTTTTAACAAAATAAATATATAAATATATATATATATATAGACTATATAACACTTTAATAAATAGAGTTTTCAAGATCTAAAATTTTTCATTTTCAAGATCCAAGAATTATTTCTTCCAAGATCCAAAGCTTATGAGTATATTTGTTCATGATTAACAACTCAGTAAAAAATTCAACTTATTAGATCGACAACTAAATCATACGTAGCTTTTTTTTCAAGATCCAAGACTTATTAGTAAATAGTATTTGTTGAAGATGTATGATTAAAAAAAGTAGTGAAATTAAAGTACCTTAATCGCTGTCGCTGTCACTGCTGCTGCTGTGGTGACCATCGCCATGGTGTTTCTTCTCCTTCTTGTCCTTCTTCTTTTTCTTTTCACCGTCATGGCTTTTGCCTTCTCCGTCGTGGCTTTTGCCTTCTCCACCGTGGATCTTGTCTTTGATCTTGTCAACGATACCTTCTTTGTGCTCGCCACTCTTGTGCTCATCGACGTGTTTCTTGTGTTCCTCTTCGTGCTTCTTGTGCTCACCTTCCTTGTTGCCTCCTCCAATGTGGAGTGCATCTCCGATCTTGTTGATGAGTCCTGCCATATCTTTTTTTTGTAAATCTCTTTCTTTTCTATTGAATCTCGCTTTAGGTGTTTGGTTGCTTTGACGATAAACTTTGGATCTCAAAGGTCTCTATTTATAGCCCCACAATGGATAATTAATACTACTCTATCACTATCAAGGAGATATTTTTATTGGTTTCTTTATTAGTTAGTGCTTACTATTAAGAAAATATATATATATATATATATGGCGTGGCAAAGCGGCAAAGATAAGAATAACTCCCAATGAGCTGTACTCTTTTATTGGAATGGAAGTAATAATATTACAATTAATTGGGCTAGATTATGTTCCTTTAAAAAGAAAGAAGAGATTATATTCTCTTAGATATTTTCAAATCAACTATGTGGTTGTAATTCTCTTTTATATCTTTTAAATGATTCTGAGTTTCTGACTATGGATATACATTATTAGAATTTAGGACCATATATATAATTCAACATTACTAGTACATGAAATATTAGAGGAAATAAGATCTGGATTAAAATTGTTTGGGAAAATTCAGCTCTTCTGGTCGACGTACCTCTATGCGTCTCTTTGAACATAAAAGTCTTTTTGGTACACCGGTGACCGGTTGAACTTGTCAAGATGGATAACCCGACCCGATTCTACCCATACTCACGTGAGTTCAAGATTTTCGTAGGCGGGTTCAACCGGACCCATTTATTATAATAGGTTGAATTTATATACTGAAACCAATAATATAAAATTTAATGACTAAATGAGTTATATGGATTATTCATATATAAATAAATAAAATAAAATAATTAACATTAAATTCTTAACATATTATATAAAATAAATTATAAAGCCAACCAAAGTTTTCAATTTTTAGAAAATAATATCTAGTTATTAAAATAGAAAGAACATCCTAAAATCCTAAAACCAAAAATCTATAAAACCAAAATAAAAAAGTCATTCTTAATTTAAAATAAAACTATTTTTAATTTAAAATTAAAAAAACACTTGAATCTTTTGTAAATGATCCAGTCAGATTCTTTATAGTCTTCATTCTTCATATATACATATTATATAATATTTTTTTTTTGTTTTTCATTCTTCATATATACATAATATATATATATATATATTAATATATATATTATATTTTTTATATATATTATTTTGTTTTTTTCGATTAATCTATGGGTAACCCATAACCCTAATGAATTTACCCTGTTAAACCTATCAAAACTCATTTATTTATATGGATATAAAAACTTAACCCATACTTGTTAAAATAATAGACAAATAAAATAAACACAGGCTCGGCTCATACCTAGGGCGTGAGGGGCGGTGACTATGGGACAAACTTTTTTTTTTCAAAAAACTTTAAACAAATGGGGTCCAAAAAAATGGAAAAAAAAAATTATGTTGAAAAGGGTCTAAAAAATTTATATGACAAGGGACCAAAAAATTGTTGAGACGGGGATGAATAAATCCATGAGTTTTTACCCATTTTGACACCCTTACTTAAACTGTAGACACTTGGACAAATTATCATATTACTTTGGATAAGAACTAATACAAACTAACATTTAATAACATGCAAAAAAAAAAATGCACAAATAAGATAATGCTATCCGAGTTAGTAAATCAATATTTATATATAAAATAATCAAAACAATTCTTGATAGTTTTTTTTTTGATAGTTGATACACAATATGTTGAAAAAGATTAAACAATATAAGGAGTGTCAAAAAACAAAAAATTGGAACACCACAACGTGGCTGAAATGACTTCGACAGTTCGATCGTATTTTTGCTGCATAATTTGTCTATCCTCTTAACATACTATCCTAACTAATATTTGAAAACTATCGGAGAATAAACTTTCTTTTTGTTTGCACCGCGTATTTTATCTACTTTCCAATATACCATCCCAATTATTTGAAAACAATTGGAAAATGACTTTTCCTCCCTTTTGTTTTCACAAATTGGAGGAGAATGAATGACAATAACAAAATTTGCCAAAGAGCATTGAAAAGCGTATATACTGTACACTATATAATATTGACGAGAAATCAAAAACGATAAATCCAACCATGTCCTGACTGATGGGTTAAATACGTGCGTATAGTTTGCAGTGTAGTAGAGAATGAATAAATGAAAGACATGGTCGGCCATTTCGTTGTCATACTCGCAAATGATCCTTTGTTAAATATTATTGTTGGCTGTCAGCAACAATATCAGTGACTTTGAAAAGTATTATACTAGTCCTATTATAACGTGTGTATTAAATTACTAACATTCGTAAAACATATTAAAATATATATAGAATTCACAAAATAGAAGTCTGTTTATCGATTTTTTTAAAAAAGTCCTGTTCTTTATCAAATTTTATGTTATAAATAATTTAATACATTAATTAGATTTTTTAATATATGAATTTTATTAATCAGATTAGGAGCCACACTATTTGCGGATTTAAATTGTCTAATAAAATTAGATCTACGAGATAAAAATGGGACAAAATAACACATGGTTAACTGATGCATCCCATAATTAAGAATATTTCCATTTATTTATATTTTAATTATTATTAATTATATGATTTATCTTTTAAAGTGTCTAGAATATTTCAGAGATTACTTAGGATTTTTATGGTTTTCTTATAAATAGACTATTTAGACCTATTGTATTATGAAGTTGATTTCTGCTTTTGAGAGAAAAGTATTCTCAAATCCTTGTTTTCAATAGATTCAGGAGATCTCAATGAATCCAAGAAGGCATTGATCTTAGATATTCTCAGTAAATAAAATTTGTATTAGCTTAGCTTCCGCTACGTCAGTTTAGTATCAAAGCTGTGTCTCTTTGATTTCTCAGTCGAAAAATGATTCTGGTGACTATGTTGATATGCATTTGCTATCTTATCCCTTGTTAACTTATTTTGGGATTTTCTTGGTATGTTCTTGATAGTATCTTGCATAATACCACATGAAACAAATATAGTTTTAGAGCTTGATTCATTACCTTTGTAACCAAAACCTTGGGGCTGATGTACCACTCTTCCAATAGTCAAAATGTGATCAAGCTTTGTTGTTCCGTGTTCCTACATCTTTACTCTTTTTCGGCCGGATTTGTTCAAGATCACAGATATATAGAAATTAACTCTTCTCCCTTGTTTTAAAGTTGATTTTCCAAGTCTTCAATATGAACGCTTAACTCCTTTTTTAAATATGCAAAATAGAGTACAAGATGACCGGGGGAGTACTACGATCTAAATATGCAAAATATATAGAGTACAAGATGACGTCTTCTTCGCATTAAGATCAACACATGTTTCTTTGTCTCCCGTTTAGACAATGTACAGGCTTAAGACTTCGTCTCATTTGGCTCAAGATCTCACTTGTGAACGTAACTCCATATATAACCTCCACCATATTTTAGTTTTCTTAATTGCCTGAATGAGGGTTTAGAGTCACTCTCAAATAGTAAATTCTCATCGAAACCTAGATTAGCAACACATGTCATCGACTAAATCAAAACAAATGCCTTTGTATATAAAGCAGATCCTACCTGAGGATAAGCTTTTGCCCCAAACCAGCTCATCTCTAAGGTTTCATCTTACACCACTTTATCTCTTTTATCTTTCGACTAAAAAGCATCTACTCTACATTTAAAATACCTAGAGGGAATCAACATGTTTAAAGATAAATCAGTAGGCATGGATCTTGGATCCTATCTTTGAATGGCGTACGTTGAAATAATGAAATCTGCTCAAAAGACAACTCAAACCGGTCTTTGCTTCTATGTGAACCAATTGATAGGTGTTGACTATGGTTTCTAGGAAGCTTAATTCATTTATAACCTTCTACCATATAAGTCGCCAACTTAACCGTCTTTTTTTTTTCTGTATAAAATGTTTAAACATATAATACTCGAAAACATATATTACGGATTTTAAAAAATAGTTGGCATCTAAGTTGATTTTCCCCTTATTGTGATTGGTCTATTATCCAAAACAAATCCCAATTTCTACTGATTTCACACAATATAGACTAGGTGCTTATCCACAAGACTAGAAGTCCTTATCATGATTAAGGTTAAAATGAATGGTACTTGATATATCATGGTTTTTGTGGTTTTTAACAATGATATAAAAAGAGTTTTTTAGAGTCTTTTGATGTGTTTTTAGGTTCTTTGCGAGTCTTTACAGGTTTTTTAGGATTTTGGCATGGATAGAGCAAAATAGAGCAATTTGGATCATTTTGGAGCATAAATCTTGAAGAATCAATTTGGACTCGGATCAAAACAAGGGCATCGATCGACACCACTTAGGAGCATCGATCGACACCCTTTTTAGCAGATGAAGAATCACAAATTTGGAAATTTTAAAAAGTTGCCCAAAGTCTTCTACAATTGCAACACAAGTTCCTGACGTGTTTTAGGATATATATATATATATATATATATATATATATATATATATATATATATATATATATATATAGTATTTTTAGGTTTGAGAAACCCTTAAGTTTTATTCTAGCAAGTTTTATTTTTTCTGCAACCCTGTGAGTTTTTGAGAGCTTTGGACAGAGATCTGAACTGCATTGAGAGAAGAATTCATAAACTCCCTCTTTACTCTTTTAATTTCAATTGCTTATTATTCAGAAAGATGTTTTGTTTTTCATTGAATATGTCTGAGTAGTTTGCTTTTTAGGTTTAGGGTTTTTCACAGGGATTTTATGATTTATTAGATCTGTTTATTTAGGATTCATTATATTTCTAGATCTTCATCATAGGTTGTTCTTCATTATTAATCATTGATTGACCATCTAGAATTAATAACCTAGGAAAATAAATTGATATGAGAATATAACTGATTTTCCTCACAAAACCTTTTGATGAGCAAAATTACTTCTTGAAAAGAGATTTGATTTAGTGATTTTGTGAACTTATCTAAACATGTTTTTAAAGCTGATTTTTAACCTAGAATTTTACAAAGAGATTTGGATTTTCTGGTTTTATATTTAGATAATATTTGAAGTGAAAACTGATTTATTTTACAATTGTGTTTAGTGTTCTAGATATGATTTTTAATTGCTTGAATCCTATTTAATTATTGATTTAATATTTTGTAATTTCCTGAGAAATTTCCTAGACTTAGCTTTTTGATCTTCTAAATTTACAACACTTTCATTTAATATTTTCCATTTCTTTTCTTAATTTTTCATTCAACTTAATCTGTTTAGCGTAATCATAAAACTCTATAATTTATTGTGTAGTCTTGAGTCCTTGTGGAATTCGACCTCTAAGTACTGCAATG
This sequence comes from Camelina sativa, assembly GCF_000633955.1. Lineage (NCBI taxonomy): Eukaryota > Viridiplantae > Streptophyta > Magnoliopsida > Brassicales > Brassicaceae > Camelina > Camelina sativa. The sequence goes on from NC_025691.1 coordinate 11,845,379, forward strand.
ATCTCTTAATTTGAGAGAGTAGCTATAGGGTTTAATTTGAGCATATCAGTAATCTCCTAAGTAAAGACACTTACTTCTCTTGTTGCTCCGATGGCGTTTCTAAAACCCTAAGCCAAATCAACCAGAAATGAGCAAGGATCATCAAAAGTATCTTCGATTTCTCGTACGATTCCAACGAACAGAGATGTCCAAATTCTCTACAGTTCCGACGAATTCAAGAGTCCAGTTGATGAGATAACTCTGACCTTGCAGTGTGTTCTTGAGACAATCGATGATAAGAAATCGATTAGATTTGTTGACGGTGATGACTGGCTTGTCAACGTGAACGATGCGATTCTCGAGAAATTTGAGGACACCATAGATGAGTTCAAGAGGAATCTAAAGATGGAGGAGATTCAGAGAAAGTAGTTGCTGGTTCGAAACATGGCAAGGCCAAGGTTTCTTTTCATATGCCAACGATAAACAAGCCTCAAGAGGAGTATAAGATTTTGGTGAACAATGCAAATAAACCTTTCGAGCATGTTTTCTTGGAGAGGAGTGAGGATGGTTTGCGATTCATTCATCCATTGGTTAGTCTTTTAGAAATACTTTGTTTTGTTTCATTTTCGACTTCAATTTTTGCTGTTTCGGTCTAATATGTGGAGGCTGGAACTATACTCTTTGATTAATTGTTTAGGTTAGTTTTTTTTTTTTTTTTCATTGTGTTAGCATCTTCCTGCATGCTCCTGATTGTGATTTACTTTGCAGGATAAACTTTCGGTGATGGACTTTGTGGATAAAAATCATATAGAGATGAAACCTGTTAAGCCTCTCCCATTGGAAGAGACTCCATTTAAGTTTGTTGAAGAAGTGAAAGATCTAAAGGAATTAGCTGCCACATTGCAAAGTGTTGAAGAGTTTGCTGTAATTATCCTTCCTCTCATTTCCTTTTTAGTCTAATATCCAATGCGTTCTTGGAATGTGACAATATTGTTGGTGGAGGCTGTAATAAGAATGAGAATTTTGTGGAACGACGTACTATTTTCCCCTCAAAACTATCATATCGTACTAGATCTACCCCGATCTTTGATCTCGTTTTATATCTCCCACAAACTTAGTTGCTCCATCGATTTCTACCCGAATCCAGAGTTCTATTGCTATTTCTCCTTCGGAATATCAGATATTATCTATTGTTCCATGAACCTCGGTTTACACGGTTTAGTGTTGGTTTACTATATGATTAACCAACTAATAAACTCATTTAACCAGATTAAACCAAAATTCAACCCAATTACAAAACTAAACCTAGAAAACTTTAAAATAAAAAATTCCCACATCAATTTATCTTCTTCTTCTTCTCGTTTTTTTTCTTTTCATTTTAGAGAAGTGGATTCAAAACCCTGCAAACAATCATAAAAAAACAATAATCAATTACATAATCTTAGTCAATTACACATAAGCTTAGTCTCACATGTTATCTGCTCTATTTTGTTTTGTTTTCAAATCGATCACGAAATCAACGAAAGAGACAAAGTGAAATCTACCTTCCGAAGATGGTTGCATCAAACATGAAGGAGGAGGATGAGCAGCCAACGTATGGTTTCGCCACCGACGGTGTCCTCCGCTTCTGCTGAAATGATGAGTCTTAGTGTTAAATCCAGATCAAAGGACTAGATTTTTAGCTGAACCAAATGATCAATTCTTAAAAAAATTCTAAATTTGCGGATGGATCGAGAGATCCAAGGGATTGTTGTTGTTCTTGAGTGAATAATTTAGGGAGGTGAAAGTGGGTAATGAGATGATGATGATGATGATGGGTCGGGGTTGGCCAAGAAGCTCCACTCATGAACATAAATCTTTGTGATTGTCTTTGATCCGTTTGTAGAGAGATCAATATGCACTCGATCCAGAAAAAAAAATCCAGAAATTGTGTATCTGCAGATTCAAGAGCTCCTTCATGGAGAATACAATGCATTTTACTCTCTGAAACAATTTAGTGTTCTTTACCTTAAAACTGTTTATGATTTGTTCTTCTGGTTTAGGGTTTTTACAAAACAAATTTGGGAATTTTTCGATTTAGAAGTGAAGAACATGATGGGTCGGGTTATATATCTTAGTCGGGTTATATATAAATTGGTTTCATACCGTTTTCTGTGGATTTATATCCGGTTTAGCTTCAAAACCGTCTAAACCCAGATTGATTGGGACATAGCAATAAAACTATAAATTCGGGTAGAAATTGATGGAGCACTTAAGTTTATGGGATATATAGAACGAGGTCAAAGATCGGAGTGGATCTGGTAAGATATGATAGTTCCAAGGGAGAAATATGACGTTAGTCCGAATTTTGTGTATATATGCTCTCCCCAGTATTCGTTTATGAGTTAGTGACGGTGGTGTCTCTTTCCATATTTATTGTTATATCTTGTTTATTTTTCTCGCTAAGTTTACTGTCTTTTATTCCTTTTGTAGGTTGATCTGGAGCATAATCAGTATAGATCTTTTCAAGGATTAACATGCTTGATGCAAATCTCTACCAGGACCGAGGATTATAATGTTGATACATTCAAGCTTTGGGATCACATTGGTCCTTTATCTAAGGGAACTCTTCAAAGGCCCTAAAAAGAAAAAGGTTTTCTCTAAAACTCGCATAACTCTTTTCTATAATTCCTAGAATATAAGTAAAGCAATATGATAACATTTAATTTGACTAGGTAATGCATGGAGTAGATTCGGATATTATTTGGCTTCATCGGGACTTCGGCATTTATGTCTGCATCTTTTTGACACAGGACAGGTTTGATTTCTAGTTATTATGTTTTCACAAAGCCATGTTTCTTGTAGGCGCAGGAGATCACCTTAACACAACACATTTTGGTAATGAAGAAGAAATAAGAGAATTTATTAAATATAATGAAACTCTTTCTTTGTTTTTGTGTATGCTTTAGATGGTAGAAACGATAGATTTAGTTTGAAGGCTCTTATGCTCTAAAGTATTCTTAAAATCTTAAGAAGTACATTTTGTTTTCTGTCAGGCTGCAAGGGTTCTAAAGCTGGAGAGAAAGAGTCTCGAGTTTCTTCTGAATCATTATTGTGGAGTTGATACAAACAAAGAGTGCATAACAATCCCATCTCGATTAAATTTTATTCTTTGTGTGCATTATCATCCTCTCGCTCTTCGTTCAATTTCTGTTTGTTACTTGGCTGCAGGTACCAAAATGCAGACTGGAGAATACGACCCCTTCCGGATGTAATGACAAGGTTAGTATATTCTCTGTCTAGTCTCTTTCATTATTTTTTTTGCATTAATTGATCTCAGCTCACACATTTGCATGTGATGGCAGATATGCTAGAGAAGATACCCATTATCTTTTGTACATTTATGATGTAATGCAAATAGATTTGCACATAAAGGCAAAGGAGAATGAGCAATCCGACTCTCCTCTGATAGAGGTAACAATCTTAAATGTTTTTCCTTTCTTAGATTTTGATTCAAGAGTGACTGATTGAGTATAGAGGATACTATAAACAAACACCTAACCTTATTTAAAACATACAAGATTCCTCCCAAAATAAGGGGCGTGACTCTTGTTCCCTTTGCTTTCACCCAATAGTTTTAACTAAACAGAAACTTAACATACCATTATGCTCTTCGAAGAGCTTATTAACAGAAATCTTATGCATGGCTTATTAAACATAAATTTATTCTTCATTCTCGATCGGTCTGTGTAATAAGTTATTACATGGTTGTTGGCGCATGAAGATCAGACATCAATTCATTTATATCTATAATTTTAGGTATTCTGTTATGTTCATGGTCGTCTTCAAATTTTTGAGAATCATATTGACGAAGGTACCTATGCTAACAGGTTTACAAACGCAGTTATGATGTGTGCATGCAACTATATGAGAAAGTGCTTTTGACTGGGGATTCATATCTTCAAATTAATGGGTTTGTTTCTTATTGTCCCCCTCATGAAAGAAAATATTTGCTTTAGTTTTATTTGTTTCCTGGAGTACATTTTCTTTGTTCGGTCAATTGCTTTCTTGCTTTTATATGGAAGAGCAGTACCCTATTAGATTTTAAATCCTTATGCATGGCCTATTAACTAAAACTAATCTGTCATTGTGTTTCCATTTTGGTATTTGTTAGGGTTCAGACAGGTCGTCTCAATGCAGTTCAACTTTCCATTGTTGCGGTATGTTTGCAATTCATGATCCAAGAAGTTCATCTGCCTTTCCTTATTACCATATGAAGCTTACTTAGTAGTTGTTGACTTCCAGGGGCTTTGTGAATGGCGGGATCATATTGCACATGCAGACGATGAGAGCACCGGTTATGTATTGCCAAATATAACTCTTTTTGACCATAGGGGTGTCGGTCGACACCAACAATTTTTGGTTCAGTCGGTTTAGTTTAAATCGTCGGTTTGAAGTGGTTTAAATCGTTGGTTTGAAGGTCCCTGAAAGTGTCTGAGAGTTCCTGGAGGTTCTCTTGAAGGTTTCTAGGCCTATTTTGGTGTGTTTTGAGCGTTGGAAGGGAGATCTGAACGTGGAGTGAAATTTGGAGGTGGCTAGAAGGCTTGGCTCTTGCTGTTCTTTGTTTTATTCTTTCTAAATTAAGGTGTGTGCATGACCATGACTTATCTGAGCATGTGATCTCTGAGTTTTATGTGTTTCTCTGTGATACGCCCAAATTCGAGGATCACTCAGCCGGATTAGAAAGGATAGAAACTCGCCAAGGTGCAAGGTGCAACAAGGGAGATTTAATGGATTGAGGGGTCGCACAACAGTTGCGGAAGGCTGCTGATATTCCCAACTCCAATGGCTGATAGATATGACTCACTAGCCCAGCAAGAGGAGATTGTTGGTTGGATATTACACACCAAGAAACAAGGAAATGTTCTAGACAAAGAACAAAGAGATAGACTCATAAAATGAAAAGGAAATTGATTGATGATTCTCAAATGAGATTACATGAGTTTATATAGGGATAAGAAACTTGGTAACAAAGCCAAGTATTAATTGTTCTTGAAACTAAAGATAATAAAGATAGTACGTTAAATGAAGATTCAACCCTTGGTGCATGTTTCTCTTCCCAAAGTGATTTGAACGCTATTTTCGTCACCCTCTTTTGACCACAAAATAAAATGATTATTTTGGGCTTTCTTGGACTTGAATTAGGCTCGAAATGGACTGGACTTGGTAGACAACATCCCCAATAGAATTTCCTATGCGCTCCTTTCCCATAATCTCTTGAACTAGCCCAATAAGTGCATCCTTGAACTTCTCTCTCTTTCACTCCTTGGTCCAATTTTGCTGATGAGAAGCAACATGGGCTGTATCATTTCTTCACTTTTGGCTTAGTAGAAACAACACCTGGTTGCCATACATAATTCTGGAAGCTCTTAAACCAGTTAGACCTAAAGTTAACAACTAGATTAACCTCCTTTGGCAAAATGGAATGTATCGCAAATGGTTGTTTGGCTGGAAGAATTGATCTTCAACTTTGTTCTTGTTGAACAAGGCTCAATGATCTTCTTGGATGGTCTCATGATCATATCATACCCCTCCTCTTGAAAATGTTTCGTCCTTGAAACTGTACGGCCATGGATTGGAGAGTGTTGAAGTGATTCTGGTGGCTTCTCTTTGAGAGAATATATGAGTCCATATTGCATACCATGAAGCATAAATGCACCCCTTTCCGTGAGACCTTTCTTTTTTCCTTCAAGATCCAAAACTTGCTCCGTCTTAATTGACCAGAAGTGTACCGTTGACTTTTCTCTCTTTGTTGGTGCATTAGGTGAATCCTCCATACTGCCAAGGTTGTTGATGAGCATGCCTTCCTTTGCAGCTTCCTCACTATGATATTTTCTGATCTCTTTCTGCTTTGGTTCCTCGACTTCCGTTTTCTCACTCGGTGAATTTGTTATTTTCAATAGATTATCCTGAATTAGCAACTCCTTGTGCTCCTTTGGTGATGGTAACGATACAAAAACAGCTCTCTCTTCCTTAGAAACAAGAGACATCGTTTCTTGTTGGTAACTTGGCGTGACAGTAGACGCTCCATCAGTTGGTCTAGAAGTTCTCCTTAGAATATGATTTGAACCACGATGGTGATGGTGGGGAACAAATCACTTCCTCAACATAGACTTCAATTCTGCCCAAGTCTCAATGGGATGTTCTCCATTTCTCCTCCTGATTATCACCAACAGATCCCACCAAGTAATAGCATAATCACAAAATCCAATGGCTGAAAATCGTACCTTCTTCATCTCGCAATAGTTTTGACAACTAAAAACCCACTCAATCTTTTTCTCCTACTCAAGATATGCATCTGGGTCGTTCTTGCCTTGAAAGGTAGGAATCTTCAACTTCAAAATACCCATGTTATCACCCACTCTACCTCTTGCTTCTCTAGCACTTCTTGGTCTCATGTGGCTTCCTCTTGAGGATTGACTACTGTAATAATCATCAGCCCTTGCTACTCTAGGTTGATCTCTTTCTCTTCTATGATGCAACATTTGTGGTCGTCTTGGTTGTGCTTCCGCTTGAACTTCATCCAACATCTTGTAGATGACATCCATCTCAACCCTCCATGACCTTCGCATCTCTCCTATAAGTGCTTGAAATTGTAGATTTGGAATCCCAAGCACTTCGTCTTCGATGATCCCACAATCTCGACGATCATTATACATTTTTTTTTTGTTTTTTTTTTCTCTTTCTTTTTTTTTCTCCTTTTTTTTGTTTTTTTTTTTTGTTTTTTTTGTTTTTTTTGTTTCTATATTTTTGTTTTTTTTCTTTTTTTTTTTCTGTTTTTTTTTTGTTTTGAAAGAAGATGAATAGATAGAAGATGAAAGAAAGAAAAAGATAGAAGATGAAAAAATAGATAGATGAGAAGATGAACAGACAAGTATCGGTTGAGTGGCTTTGATACCACTTGATGTGATCCAATAGCTCTGATACCACTTGATACGCTCAAATTCGAGGATCACTCAGCCGGATTAGAAAAGATAGAAACTCGCCAAGGTGCAAGGTGCAACAAGGGAGATTTAATGGATTAAGGAGTCGCACAGCAGTTGCAGAAGGCTGCTGATATTCTCAACTCCAATGGCTGACAGATATGACTCACTAGTCCAGCTAGAGGAGGCTGTTGCTTGGATATTACACACCAAAAAACAAGGAAATATTCTAGACAAAGAACAAAGAGATAGACTCATAAAATGAAAAGGAAATTGATTGATGATTCTCAAATGAGATTACATGAGTTTATATAGGAATAAAAAAACTTGGTAACAAAGCCAAATATTAATTGTTCTTTAAACTAAAAGATAATAAAGATAGTACGTTGAATAAAGATTCAACCCTTAGTGCATGTTTCTCTTACCAAGGTGTCTTTCCCAAGGTGATTTGAACTCTATTTTCGTCACCCTCTTTTGACCACAAAATAAAGTGATTATTTTGGGCTTTCTTGGACTTGAACTAGGCTCAAAATGGACTGGACTTGGTAGACAACATCCCCAATAGAATTTCCTATGCTCCCCTTTCCCGTAATCTCTTGAACTAGCCCAATAAGTGCATCCTTGAACTTCTCTCTCTTTCACTCCTTGGTCCAATTTTGCTAATGAGAAACAACATGGGCTGTATCATTTCTTCATTTTTGGCTTAGTAGAAACAACACCTGGTTGCCATACATAATTCAGGAAGCTCTTAAACCAGTTGGACCTAAAGTTAACAACTAGATTAACCTCCTTTGGCAAAATGGAATGTATCACAAATGGTTGTTTGGCTGGAAGAATTGATCTTCAACTTTTTCGTGTTGAACAAGGCTCAATGATCTTCTTGGATGGTCTCATGATCATATCACTCCGTGATTTGGTAGATTGATTCATTGCTTGTTGTGTTTTTTTTATGTGATTCCTATGGCCTTGTTTGGCTGCATTGACGTTCCTGAACAAGTGGTGGCTTTGGAAGACGAGTTGCGATCGATGACGGCGCGTGGAATCAATGCTAGGGCATCGATATCAATCAACACCATGAGGGTGTCGGTCGACACCAATCGCAATGGTTCGCAAGTGACACTGGAGAACTGTGTCAGTCGACACAATGCGAGTGTTGGTCGAGACAAGGCGAGTGACGGTCAACACAAGGCGAGTGTCAGTCAACACCATTTCTCAGCAGGCGGCTGACGCACTTTTGTTGTTTTGCTTGACTATGACTTGCTTGTGTGTATAGCCTAGTAGATGGGAGAGTTGCCTCACTAAGTATTTTTGATAGTACTTACGCATCTCAATTGTTATTTGTGATGCAGATATGTGACGTGGAATCATTGCAATGAGGAGGAGGATGATCTAATGGGTCTGGTCATTTTTGATGTGTCGCTCGACATAGGGTTTGCATCGATCGATGCTCTACACCAATTTTGATCTACGAGTTCGATTCTTTGGCAGAGCTCTTCTCCTAAATGCTCCAAATCACTCCTAAATTCTCCATTCCATGCCAAATAGCTCATAATCCTAAAAAGACAAAAAAGACCCTAAAAATCAAATGAAAAAACTCTAAAAGCACACTTATACCATGGTTAAAAACTGTAAAACCATGATATATCAACTTCCCCCAAACTTAGTTTTTGCTTGCTCTTAAGCAAAACAATAGCTTCACATGTGAAAGAGATTTGAAAACGTGGGAACTTTCTCAACCGCAGGTAACTGTTTTTCGCACTTTTCATCGCCTTGACCATCAGAACTTTATATACTATGTCAATGAGACGCATCAACATACCTTACTCAAATCCCACAATCCTTTGGAATCTCTGGTCTTACCATTGTTATCTCATTACATAAATTTAAACAAATAAAGGCGAGTTTTTACCACAGGAATATTGATCAGTGGCATATGAACTTTCTTCTTCCCAAGAAATTCTTCATACATCTACTTTCCTCTCCCTTTTCTCATTTTCAAGAGGTTGATTTACCCCTAATTTTGTGGGGTATCACTTTTTTTTATCAATCCCTTGCTCTGCTTTTTTTCTTTTTGCAATGCAGGTTTCCATGAGATTCGAAGTATGCAATATTACAAATGCAAAGTTTGACGGATGTAAACTCACACCGGTATGCGATAAAAAATGCATGTCTATGGGATACACCGGTGTGTCGAATATACAGTTTTGGCGGTGTTTGTTGTTGTGAACTCAGTGCTAAACCTCCTTACTAATTCATTCTATATATGTACTTATAGTCTCTCAATTACATATGAATAAAAATATTTTTTTAAAGTATGGTTCTTGGTATGCAATCTACATTGAATCATAACATAAAAAAAGAAAAATTCTTCTTTTCCTATACATCATATAATTTCTTTAGTTATTTTCTCATTCAACGAAAAAAGCAACTAGCTGAGTTATACACATAATAAATTTGTGTTTGTTTCAGTAATTTTATGTTAAAAGATTAAATTGGTTATTTTTTACTTCAATTTTTGCTGATGTTTTTATTTATCACCAAAATATCAACAAGTACAAACTGGTTTATAATGTAAAGATGTAAACACATGTTGTGATTAATTATAATTCGGCAAGAAAAAGAATGGTGTTAGCTTCATTGGAAAATTGGAGAACGAAGAGATGTCTAATTGAGATGTATCATCATAATTAATTAAGCGCCTAGCTAAGGTTGCATATGATTGTAAAGAAAATGCGTCTTTCTCGACCCCGACAATCTGTGTGATGTTGTGAATTAAAACTACAAAACACTTATATGTGTTTTGTAATATCTTGTAAAAGAGAACAAGAACTAACAAAGAGAGAGAAAGAGAGAGAAAGAGAGACATGAGAATGAGAGTGAGAGATTAGGGAACTCTTTTTTTTTATCAAAGACAACTTTTTTTATATCATACTCTTCTTACAACAACTCCTTATTTATAGTGAGCAATAAAAGACATGAGTCACACATTTATACACTTGGTAATGACAAGTGTTGTGTTAATGTAATACTACATGGACAAGTGTAATGACATGTATCTTGTGATGGAATAATCACACATGTGTTTAACAATACTTCCCCTTGATTATCCATCACCATTGACGAGTTACGTACTACCTCATTGAAAACCTTGTCACGGAAAAACCCATTGGGATAAAAACCATGACAAGGGAAAAAGAGTATAATAACGTAATCTCCCCCTCGAAAAGATATGAATAATCTTTCTTTACAAATCTCGTAGACGACGCATTCCAATACTGTGAATATGCTTTCTGAATGTGGTAGTCGGAAGCGCCTTTGTGAATAGATCTGCTGCATTGTCACTTGAGCGGATATGTTGAATATCAACTTCCTTCTTTTGCTCGAGTTCTTGAGTGTAGGAGAAAAATCTTGGAGGTATATGCTTTATTATGTCGCTTTTGATGTAACCTTCTTTGATTTGGGCGACACAAGCAGCATTGTCTTCAAATAATGTTGTTGGCTCTTTTCTGATGACTATTCCACTCGATTCTTGTATATGGTTAGTCATTGATCTGAGCCATACACATTCCCTCGATGCTTCATGAAGAAAAATTATTTCTGCATGATTTGAGGAAGTGGCGACCAAAGTCTGTTTCTGTGAGCGCCATGAGATTGCAGTTCCTCCAATTGTGAAAACATATCCAGTTTGGGATCGGGATTTATGTGGATCTGATAAATATCCTGCATCTGCAAAACCAACAAGACCAACCGAAGAGTTTCTAGGATAGAATAATCCCAAGTCAATCGTACCTTGAAGATAACGGAAAATATGTTTTATCCCATTCCAATGCAATATCTGCAAGTAGTAGATGAGTTGTATCTTGCAAGTAGATTGGTAGCGAATGCAATATCTGGTCTAGTGCAATTTGCAAGATACATGAGTCCACCGATAGCACTCATATAAGGTACTTTGGGACCAAGTATTTTCTCGTTATTTTCACAAGGTCTGAATGGATCACTATCGACATTCAGAGATCTATTGACCATTGGAGTACTCAAAGGAGTCGCTTTGTCCATGTTAAAGCGCTTTAAAATCTTTTTCGTATAATTTGATTGATGCACAAATATTCCATATTAGAAATACTCTATTTGAAGCCCGAGACAGAATTTAGTCTTTTCAAGATCTTTCATTTCAAATTCTTCCTTCATATGAGTTCTTGCATCATCAATCTCCTTTTGAGTTCCAATTATATTTAGATCATCAACATATACAGCAATAATCACAAATCCCGATGGAGATTTCTTTATAAAGACGCATGGACATATTTTATTATTAACATACCCTTTCTTCAATATGTATTCGCTTAAGCGGTTATACCACATGCGCCCATATTGTTTTAATCCGTAAAGTGATCGCTGTAATTTGATCGCACAAATTTCATTAGACTTAGAGTCTAATGCCTCAGGAATCTTAAATCCTTCTGGGATTTTCATGTATATATCATTATTCAATGATCCATATAAATATGCTGTCACTACATCCATAAGGTACATTTCTAAATTCTTAGAAGCTGTTAGACTCATTAAGTACCTGAATGTAATTGCATCTATGACTAGAGAATATGTTTCTTCATAATCAACTCCAGGTCTTTGAGAAAAACCTTGTGCAACAAGTCGGGCTTTATATCTTGTGATTTCATCTTTCTCATTTCTTTTTCGCACAAATACCCACTTGCAACCAACAGGTTTTACATCTTTAGATGCAGTGACAAGAGGTCCAAAGACATTTCTTTTATTGAGGGAGAGCAACTCAAGTTGCATAGCCTTTTTCCATTTCTCCCAATCAGGCCTATGTTGGCATTCTGATACGGACCTTGGATCTGGATCATCTTTTTCATGATCGATCTCTTTAGATACAGAAAAAGAGAATATTCCATTATCATCATCGATTTCATCTCTATACCATAACATTCCATTTTGGGCATAGTTAATAGAAACCTCTTATTTTTCGGTATCATCCTGAGGACTTTTCTCTTTATTTGGTTCTTCTTGAACCTTTTCATCTCCCATTTTCTTTTTCTTTCGGGGATTTTTATCTTTAGAGCCCATTGGCCTCCCCCTTTTCAATTGAACCTTAGGTTCATTAGATTTGCTTCCATCAAGTTCCTCTCTAGGAATTTCAACTTTTTATGGTGCATTTGCAGCGGGGATATATGACTTTGTCACCCTTTTTGTATCTATGAACGCATCTGGTAATTGATTTGCCAAACCTTGTAAATGTACAATTCTCTGAACTTCCAGTTCACGTTGATTTGTAGGGGGATCAAAATATAATAAAGATGGTGTATACCATGTAATATCTTTTGGTACTTGTTTAATTCCTCCCCCTAACGCTGGAAATTCATCTTCATTAAAATGGCAATCGGCAAAATATGCCGTAAACATATCACCGGTTTGTGGTTCAAGATATCGAATTATACTCGGTGATGCATAATCGACATATATGTCCAATCTCCTTTGTGGCCCCATTTTTGTTCTTTGCGGTGGGGCTATAGGAACATAAACCGCACATCCAAAAATACGGAGATAAGATATGTTTGGCTCTTGGCCAGATGCTAATTGTAAAGGGGAATTTTGATTATATGAGCTTGGTCGTATTTGGACCAATGCCGCAGCATGCAATATAGCATGACCCCATATAGAAATTTGGGAGCTTTGTTCTCAATATTAAAGGTCTAGCAATGAGTTGTAGCCGTTTAATTAAAGATTCAGCCATGCCATTTTGTGTATGAACATGAGGAACCTGATGCTCCACATCGATTAATATTGACATACAATAGTCATTGAAAGCTTGTGAAGTGAATTCACCAGCGTTATCAAGTCTGACTTTCTTTATGGCATAATTAGGGAATTGAACTTTCAACCTGATTATTTGGGCAATGAATTTTCCGAAGGCCGTGTTTTGTGTTGTCAGTAGACACACATTTGACCATCTACTAGATGCGTCAATCATTACCATAAAATAACGAAACGGCCCGCATGAAGGGTGGATAGGTCCACATATAGCACCATGTATTCTCTCTAAGAACAATGGTGATTCATTCCCAATTTTGGCTGGCGATGGCCGAATTATGAGTTTTCCTTGAGAACATGCATCACATGAAAACTCATCATATCTAAAAATCTTTTGGTTCTTTAATGGATGGCCGTTAGAATTTTGCACAATTTTTCGCATCATGACTGAACCAGGATGTCCAAGTCTTTCATGCCATATCTTAGATGTACAAGTAAACTTAGAGTTTACTGTAACATAAGATGCAAAATTATTTATTCTTGTGCAATACAATTCAGAGGATAACATTGGCAATTCTTCCAATATATGTTTCCCCTCAGATGTTATGCAAAGATATTCAATGCCATTCTTATTCATAGTCTCTATATGATATCCATTTCTTCGGATATCTCTGAAACTAATCAAGTTTCTATGAGACTTAGGGCAATATAATGCATCAATTTCAAATTTTTTTCCCCTTGGCATTGAAAAATTGGTTTTTCCAGAGCCTATAATAATTTTTGCATTACCACATATAGTACTCACGCTTCTAGCGGAGTCTTCTATTTTGAGAGAGGAGAAATATTTTTTTCTCTTTAACTATTTAGTGCGTTGTAGCACTGTCCGCTAGACAAATATCTCCATCCTCAATCTCAAAATTTGACATATTCTGAGATAAAAATATTTATAAAAATAAACATTAATAACACAACATAAAGTCTTACAAAAAGGTTTATTATATATTACAATAAAACTATTATCCAAAAAGATATATATTAAAACATAAAATACATATCAAACTATGACAAAGCATATTATGGCATATGGACCTTATTCGCATGATTTTCCGTTTTCATTATCAACGAGAAAATCTGCTATATCAAGATGGGGTTCATCGTTTAGGACATGGAAACAAGGTCCAGCTTCATCAGAGATGAGGTTGGTCTCAACATCCCTTTCTTTTGCTTGTTGAGATGCTTGATACAAATCGGCCAAATGTTTTGGAATACGACAGGTTTGATACCAATGTCCTTTCATGCCGCATCTGTAACAAGTACTTTCACCTTGTTTCTTTATAACGCGACCAACATTATTGATTTGAAGATGCTTGTTGATTTTTCTAGCATTGAAGTCATTAGGAGAGAAACCTTGTTGAAGTCATTTGAAGACGCTTCTAGCGGAGTCTTCTATTTTGAGACAGGAGAAATACTTTTTCTCTTTAATTATTTAGTGCGTTGTAGCACTGTCTGCTAGACAAATATCTCCATCCTCAATCTCAAAATTTGACATATTCTGAGATAAAAATATTTATAAAAATAAACATTAATAACATAACATAAAGTCTTACAAAAAGGTTTATTATATATTACAATAAAACTATTATCCAAAAAGATATATATTAAAACATAAAATACATATCAAACTATGACAAAGCATATTATGGCATATGGACCTTAATCGCATGATTTTCCGTTTTCATTATCAACGAGAAAATCTGCTATATCAAGATGGGGTTCATCGTTTAGGCCATGGAAAGAAGGTCCAGCTTCATCAGAGATGAGGTTGGTCTCAACATCTCTTTCTTTTGCCTGTTGAGATGCTTGATACAGATCGGCCAAATGTTTTGGAATACGACAGGTTTGATACCAATGTCCTTTCATGCCGCATCTGTAACAAGTACTTTCACCTTGTTTCTTTATAACGCGACCAACATTATTGATTTGAAGATGCTTGTTGATTTTTCTATCGTTGAAGTCATTAGGAGAGAAACCTCTTCCTTTTCCTTGTTCGCGACCTTCTCCACGACCTCTTCCACGACCATGACCATGGCCTCGACCGCGTCCGTGTCCACGTCCTCGTCCTTGCCAATTATTATAGCTGGATGTAGCAACATTCACTTCTGAAAGTGGAGCTGATCCAGTTGGACGGGTTTGATGATTTATCATCACGAGCTCATTATTTTGTTCAGCAACATGCAAAACTTGCATCAATTCAGAATATCGAGTATACCCTCTTTCTCGATATTGTTGCTGCAGGAGTACATTTGAAGGATGGAAAGTTTGGAATGTTTTCTCGATCATATCATAATCGGAAACTTCTTCTCCGCAGAGAGCCATCCTTGAAGTGATTCCGAACAAAGCGGAATTGTACTCACTTACACTTTTGTAATCCTGAAACCGCAGGTTTAGCCATTCATGTTTGGCTTTTGGTAAGATCACATACTTTTGGTGATCAAACCTATCCTTGAGCGCGATCCAGAGATCTGCAGGATTTTCTCTCGTGATGTATTCATTTTTTAAACCATCGTGGAGATGGTGACGCAAGAACATCATGGTTCTTGCTTTTTCCTCTTCTAACCCCATTTCTGACGGATCAATGGTTTTGAGAAGCCCATTCCCTTTCAGATAGAATTTTACATCTAATGCCCATGTCATATAATTTTTCCTAGAGACATCAAGGGCGGCGAATTCAAGCTTTGCCAAGTTTGACATGATTACTATTTAAATAATAAAACAATTTGTTAAATATAAAATTTTATGAAATAATTTTGTAAAAACTTGTTTTAGCAATAAATATAAACTATAAAAAAAAATTATAAGTTATATAATATATTCATAAATTAAAACCATCATTTTAGGAGGCATAACCTTCCATATGATTTAAAATATATAGATCTGAACATATGATCAAGGAGGCAGAGCCTACCATTAGATCAAGAATGTAGATCTAAATGATCAAGGAGGGAGAGCCTACCATTAGATCAAGAAGTATGTATAGTCTTTTACTCTATAAATAATAGATATAGTAATATTCATGTAAAATAATTAAATTCAAACAACTTTAACAAAACTTAAATCTTACCTCCAATTGATGATGTATCACAAATCTCTTATGCTCAAACTTGTAACGGATTGAGAGTTGTTCGTACTGATAACGTGTTGTGAATTAAAACTACAAAACACTTATGTGTTTTGTAATATCTTGTAAAGAGAACAAGAACTAACAAAGAGAGAGAAAGAGAGAGAGAGAGAGAGAAAGAGAGAGAGAGAGAGAGAGACGAGAATGAGAGTGAGAGATTAGGGAACTCTTTCTTTTGATCAAAGACAATTTTTTTTTATATCATACTCTTCTTACAACAACTCCTTATTTATAGTGAGCAACAAAAGACATGAATCACACACTTATAGTGAGAGAGCTTACCATTAAAGAAACTCAAAAGGGACCTCAAGTGAGTCGTCCCATGCTTGAGCACTTCCATTAGAAGCATCTTCGACATCTTCTTCCATTGATAGCCTAATATATTCTCTATGAGCAAAACGATCCCACTCCGTCCATGTTGGATTTGCCCGCTCCTTTGTATATCCAGTTATAAACCATATCACAATGAATAACTCTATTAAGTATATATAGGTTAACTAGATTTTCTTTAATATATATATAGTGTGATACCTGGCGGATGAGGAAGGGATCGCGAGTTTCAAACGCCATAAACTTGTTGAGGTTGAAAAGTATGTTGAACACATTTCCAGAGAGCTTAGAACCCTTCAAGTCATTCAGACAAATGTACCCTTCGTCCTCTGGTTTGACCATGTCGAATAATTGGCACAAAATATCCTCAAACAGCACCGCCTCTTGCGCCATGCACTCCATTCTATGCAGCTGTTCCTCGTAAAAGAATTGTAGCTCGTTCCGCGTCAAAACTCCATTTGCATCCAAATCTATGCACTTGAACCTATATCATCAAACATTAATATAACACAAACAGAGCTCTTACCAAGTAACACCTACACAAAGACATGTCTATATAGATATGAATACATTCATACCAATACTCAAGACTAGGTTCTGATGACTTGTCTTCTTCGGCCAATATGAAGTAAACAAAATCCTCATATCCCATTTTTCCTTCGGTTTTACTAGTAAACTTCCTCGGTACCTATATAAGTACACAGTGACAATGACATTCCAACGGCTAGTATATAAAAAAAAAAAACTAAAAAAAAAAATATGGAAGACAATGCAAATGCAGAGTAGCTAACCTGAGAGAAGATTCGGTCGACAATTCTGTAGGTGAGTGCATGGTTACTATATCGGATGAGATTCTCTTTGTCGATCAAGAAATCATGGTCTGTATCCAGCTCCCAGAACTTGCAGTATATGACATAGAAATGTTCATACGAGAAGTACCTGATGAACGGTAGAGAGAGTCAGAATAGAAGCCGGTTCAATTTTAATATTACTACTGATTATATTTGAGCCACCTACCTCAAAACCTTATTGATGTCCTCTTCTTCATCGGCATGCTGCATTGCATCAACTAGATTTCCTCGCTTAAGCTCTCTCAAGGTAAGATGCCCATTCCCACTTCTGTTTATGTAGTAATATATTCTGTATATTACAGTTTCAGCTGTTGCCAAAATGTTTTCACAAACATAACAAGGAATCATAAATTCAGATAGTCATTCCCTTACTTTTCAAATATTCATGGCAAAGGAATAAAAACGAACTAAAAGAAATCGGATAACGTCATAGTATTGGACTAACCATATCTATCTTGAAACTCAGGTGTGCCTTGTAAGAATTCAAGACCAGGGTGTGTTGCTAATAGTTCTTGGAGCACAGGCTTGAAATCATCCTGTCATAAAATTCATCTCAAGAAGTGAATACATTTCAATTAAGAAAAGTTTCTACATACAAAAGAAGGAGGTAACGAAATCATCTAATTATGTGACCAAAATAGAAAAAGTGACAATTTTACTGCAGCTCAGAAAACCCACCTGGACAAGGTACTTGTGATCCGGTTGCTTCAGTATTGTATATATCTGATTTGTTATCTCCTTTGTCAACATATTTCCCTTAACCCAATAATCAATGAAGGCTTCTCTGTAAAGAAGTTGGTAAAAAACCACATGTGATGAGCAGTCCACAAGCCAAAACATAACCAAAATCAATGGTTTTGCTATATTATGATCTCTGGACTAACATACTTTCTTATCAACTTGGTTTTAATAATCAAACATTGTAGCTAGGCATTAGAATTTTGCAAACCTTTTCACAAAACCAGTGTTATTGGTATCAACTTTCTTGAAAATGGAGGTGGAAAAAAATGATGGAACCTTGCAGATCTCGGTAGTGACTAATTTAAATTCTGAGAAACAAAAGAACGACACTGTTAGGTCAGTAGATATTAGATATGTAGATGTCTAAAAGAGAAACTAACCTTGGATTTGCAAACCATCCTCATGGCCATAAAAAAGACTGTTGATCTTAGCTATACACTGCTCTTTCAGATCATTTGGTGGTGGGCGACCATCTTCAAAGTAAAACTATACATTTGCATACACAATAGAAAAACTTTAGCACAAAAGAAATACAGAGAAGAGACTTTATGATAATAAATTCAAAGGTGGTCCAAATGTAGACCTGAGGAATGAGCTCTTTGACATGATCAGAAACAACTTTGAGAGGAGAGTTAAGATTAGAAAGACCAGTCCTTTGTCTAGTGATCCGAGGCGAACCAGTTGAGTTCCTTGGAGAAAGAGGAGGCCCGTTACGTGCCGGAAACATTGAAGCCAATGGACTATTAGACCCTGAATTCGAGCCCAAAGAGCCTCCTCCACACATAACATTCAAAGCCACTCCTGCCTTTGCATCATTTACCAAAGATGTAACCTGTAATCATCATACAAATGTTCCTTAATTCCATATCCAATAACAAAAATATTATCCTAGTAGTTTATACTAGTAGTGTCGTGTTGTTATGTCACCATCCGGATTCAAAACTCGCATACAGAAAAAATCACATATCAAGGGCCTGTCACTATTCAAATTCAAAACTACATTTCCCAAAAACATATATTTTAGTTACAAATGATTTGTACTAGTGCGGTCGTCGTGTCACCACCATCCAGATTCAAAACCAGCAAATAAAAAAATCACATAAAAATCATAGTTTCCATGATAAAGAAAAAAAAAAGTCAAAAAGAAACATTTTATTTACCAAGCGGTTGGTTTCAGGAAGGGCAAGCCATTGATCAAAGAGCTTCTTAACAAAATCTTGATTAGATTTCATCGACACTGGTGATGTCTCAGGTAACTGCAACAGCTCTATATCAAGCGTGATAGACTCCATCGTTTTGATCTTTCTTCCTTCAAATTGTGTGTGATCAAAATTTCTCAAATACTGTTTATCCAAAGAAAATGGCTTTGATTGAAGAAAGTGAGATAGTATTTATTATACATGTGTATAATAATATAAGGAAATATTATGATACAATTGAGAATGAAAAAAAAAAAAAAAAGAAAGAAAGAAAAAGTATAATAGATCCGTGCGATGCTGGAGGAGGATTAGCTCTGAAACTTGCAGAAATTTAAGGGTTGATGGAGAGAAGAGAAGAGGGTAACACACTCATTTAATTAACGTTTTTTTTTCTTCAGTCAAAAAGTCAAAACTATAATTAGTAAAATGTTGAAAAATTGTAAATAACTTTCCTAAAAATTGTAGTATTGTACTTTTGACTTAGTAATTAACATTATTAGTGTGAGGCAGCTACTACTAATTAACGTTTTGGCACGTTGAGTAAGAAGTACACATCAGAAACTTCTAACATTTGCAATTTAAAATTTCCAGTGGCTTAGTCTTGTTCCCAATCAATCATTCGAGTTTCACTATATATAATGGGAATGTATTGTTCTGCTTCCAGTCCAAATCATTTCGACAATGGCTCTCTCCTCTGCGTTTTCTCCCTCTTTTCATATTTTATTACCTTATTTTTACCAACGATTGTGTATTTGTTTTGTTTGTTGATTAATAGATTTTAAATTTTGAATTAAACAGATATATACAAGTGTCCAGAGGAAAGCGGATCGAAGTACTATGCGGTATAAGAGAATTTCCGATTTCCAAATACTAGACTCACCTCCATTTTACACNAAAAAAAAAAAAAAAAAAAATGTCATTATAACACAATTCATACAAATGAAAAAATTATATATTGAATTATACATGTATTCCTCTATTTAATACACGTATTAATTCTTTAAATTTAATGATCATTAGCTATGGGTTAAAGATAAATTCTAAAATTTATATCTCATAAAAATTACATCAGAAATGTAAAATGACATTTTTTTTAGTCAACCATCGGATTACAATTGGCCGGTTCATTAGCCAAATTCCTACATTTGTGGAAAGTGGGACTTAATCCTTACTGTGATGGTGTCTTCAACAATTTGACTTAGCTCTTACCACTACACTAAGATCACTTCACATAAAATGACATTTTTTATGAAACAATAATAAAATAAAATTTTATAAGGACGCTATTTGTGAAACAAAGGGCTTTGCACTCATGGGTTGAATAGTAGTTGATTATTTTTTGTCAAAAAAGATAATAACAAGATTCAGCACTTAAAGACTTGCCACATGTATTCACATTAGAAATGAAATTTATGATGTTACTGGAGTAAAATTTGTACTGCGATTTGGATTAATTTGGTGCATTTTAGGTTTGATAGGACATCTTTCCATAACAACCTATGTTAACATATGCACAAGCACAACTAATATATTCCGTATAAAGTCTTATCTCACATGAAAATCCGTATCAATAATGAGACTTTAATCACGTATCTTGACCATTTTGTTATTCATTTCTGATTGTTAAACTAGTACACAGTTGAAAATCACAATTTAACCACACAAACCTCAAGTTTAGATCACATCAAGTCCGAAGAAACAAATACTCCTTGGACAAAACAAAAACTACACTTGCTTAGATAACATCAAGTCCGAAGAAACAAAACATACTAACACAATGAAATTATATATAGATGTCAACCATTAATCTAGTTATAATAATTTAAGTTGGGATCCATACAACAACCTTAATATACATTTCACATTAACTGTCAAAGAGATAAGAAAAGATCAAACGAAAATAGAACCAGCGGATTTAGCAATCAAATTTAGAACAATCAAATCTTAGATAACATTAGACAACGCCACAAATAACAAGAAACTTTAAACTTGTTCCTTCACTCTAAAACCTGTTCTCCTTGCAGTCGCTTCTCAGTCTTTTTCTTGTTTTCTCATTCATCAAGTTAGTCAAAACGAAACTACAAACTACGCGGCGTTTCACTCCACAACCCCAGCCCCATTCTCATCTGTCTCTCCATCATAGCTACTTTTGCTCTTTCCCACAAACTTTCCATGCACTTCTTCAGACTTTGGTGTTTCCTTTGTGGACTTTCTTATATGGTCTTTGCTACTGCTACTTGGTGTCCTCGGGATATTGTTTGCTTTGGGTTCTTCCTTGTAAACGCCTACACTGTGACGGTGTCGAGCACAATGCTTCCCCTTCACCTCCTCATATGATGAGTTAACTGTGTCGCTGCAGCTCTTTCTGCGGTTAAGGTTTGGTGACTTGGGCCGAGTCAGAGGAAACTGCAAATCAAAAACAATCATAGAAAAGTTTTTCTTTTATATTGTGAGGATGAAGTTCATCTAAGTTCATATATCCATGTATCGCAAAGATGAAGAGGATGACACGAAGTGATGGCCAGGAATCACAGCTTACGTACACTCACTGAGATCATATAACCAAAATCCAATATCTGAATATGGAAATTGTTTTAACTAACGTTACCATGCATAATGTATGCTTATGGTTATAATAAGGACAAACTGCAAAAATCACAATCAAACAAAGCTAAAGTGACTGTAAAGTGAAACTAAATGTTGGTGAGGAGGATAACACCATCTTACCCGATCACAAGAAAAGGAAACTGAATGTTCATTCTTGATTTAAAGTGGAGGTGAGGAAAAGGGAAGTGAAGGCAGTGCGGTTTTGTTCCATACCTTTTTCAATGGTTGTTTCGGTGGAGGACCCTCTTGGTAGAAACTTGGTACAGGATTAGCTTTGTAAGCCATGTTCTTCCTGAGTTGCTTAGTGACTGCTTCTTGCTCTTCCTAAATAAAATACATATATTCAATTATTCTTGAGATTGCTCAAGAATGAAAGATATACATTATATTGAATCTACCGTGTAGGATTATTCGTTTCAAGAATTGTTATCCATAATGAAAATGCAGAACATTTTCTGTCGTCATATAACTAACATGGAAACTATCTAAACAAGATTCCTACAATATCTACTGACCAATGCACGTGTATGCTTGAGGATATTGATAACGATTACCTTGAGCCTTTTCTCGTTCTCTCTTTTCTCTGCCTCAAGTGCTTTCTGTTTCTCCTCTAATTTCTGGTAAAACTGAAACCATAATATGCTGACAATTTAGCAGAGTAACAAAAACATAGAAAAGGAAACAATACGTGTGAAGTCTCTAAGCTTCCTAAAAAAAACACTTTTCCTTATTGTTACAAATGAAATTTACCTCTCTCCGTCTCTCCAGCCTCGCTGTGCTTGTAAATGTTGGAGCAACTCCAACTGTTATCTTGGGTTTAAAACTTCTTATGGATGTAGCAGATCTATATATGGCTAAGGATCATAAAAATCTTGTATTGGTTAGATATTAAAAATAACAAAAGCTTCCTTTTTCGTTAAACTTCATATAAAGGATACGAGGAAGCAACAGAAAAACTATCTTCATCATCATGATGGTGCTTCTTGTGATCTGTTGTCCTCCTAGCCGGTAGAGGAGAGTTTAGCTGAACATATATGAAAAAAAAAAGGAGGAAAATTATATAAGATTCAGTTCTTTGACACTTCACAATGCAACAAAAGAAAACGAACAACACATTTCGCGGTTGTTTTACCTGCGAAACTCTCGATGCTGAAGAAGAATTGTGGCTAGCACCATTGCCTAACGAATGATTATCAAATCCTGCTCTTCTAGGCTTTTCAGCCGACAGAGAAAACGGCTTTGGAACAGTCGTTTTCGTGGTAGCACGAGTTTTAGCTGAAGATGAGTTTAGTTTCTTCTTATGGTCATCATCAGGTGTATCAGTCATCCTTCCTTGCCTAGAATGAACATCATCATCACCTTCAACCAGGTTCTGCTCTGTGCATTCCTTCTTCACCTCCGCAGCTTCGATTGTCGTCGACGGACTTGGGACTTTATTATCATCAGAAGATCCGGTTGAGCTAGCTGTCAAACTATTTGTCTTCTTATCCATGTGTTTGTCTACAGGTTCTCTCCCCATTACACACTACACCAACAAAATTTGTATACATACATAAATGCTCAGTTCCCTTCTATATATATATACCCACAAAAAAAATCGTCTTTAATTGCAGATTTATAAAAAACTATCATGAAACATCAAAAGGAAGAATCTACCGAAACAATCTATGAATAAATGTTGCATTTAAGACATCAACTACGGACATAAAATTGAATTCATCAGAATCAACAAAACAAGAACAAGAACAAAGATATGTCTGAAAGAGGAACAGGCGAAACCTAATTTATTTCAATCGACCAAGCACAGATCGAAAAATAGGACAACGTTGTACAGATCGAACCACATTTGTCTGAGATTTCGTGAAAATAAAAGAGATAGGAAGATTTCGAATTTCTTACGATTTCTAGCTCCGGTTCTTCCTCAAATACATTCTCTCTCTCTCTCTCTCTGTCTTCCGCTCAGGGCAAAATGCAAAAATCCCCTTTTTTCACTTCTATCTCTCCCGAGAGATTTATTTTTGTTTTTCCTTTCTTTTTTTTTTGGGTCAACATCGATTTACTTTACTGACGTTATACAAATACGTTACTTTTTTTTCGACGAATAGAATGTCAAATATGTTCGCCTTTTTATTGGGCGTGTCGCTTTATTTTGGTTCTTTTGACTTTTTTATTTTTTGATAAGAACGGAAGAAGAAAAACTAAACATTGTAAAAATGATATGAAATCACTAATAGTTATCCACAACTCTTTCGTTTACAGTTTTTAATTTTTAAACTATCCGGATACGATCGGTACATGTGAAAATTGACATTTTAGGCTAATTAACTTAATATATATTTTTAAGTTTTTTCTAAATTATACATGCAAAAAAATTATATAATAATCTATTTAATAAAAAAAATAAAAACAATACATAAAAATGATAATTGCTTATTGTAAACGCGGATACGACCGGTACATGTGAAAATTGACATTTTAGGCTAATTAACTTAATATATATTTTTATGTTTTTTCTAAATTATACATGCAAGAAAATTATATAATAATCTATTTAATAAAAAAATAAAAAATACATAAAAATGATAATTGCTTATTGTAAACGCGATTATCCAGAAGGTTAAATTTTAGAATTGGATTCTCAATAACGTCTTCTCGGAGATGGTTAAAGTCAGTTGCGCTGACGTCGTGGATATGGCGGTTGTCTCCACGAAGTGCTTTCTACTTCGTGATGTTCATGGGACGGTTATCAATTGAGGCTATCTCTATAATAGTCGATTGAAAGATCTTTATATGCTCTATATTCCTTCACCAATATCAACTATTATATTATACCCCTTCTGCTTCTACTGTGTTCTTGTCGAAATGGATGATAATGTGTGAAGAGCTGTTCAAGATATCAATTTGGGGGTTGATGATGTCCCTATTGCAATTCTGGCAGATCTTGTGGTCAATGCAGCGGCGGAGAATCGTTTCATCCTCATGGGACATCCAGTCATACCCCGCCGCCAAAACCTCTGTGCTATCATTGCTTCAATGCCACAAATTTGGGGCTAAGCCGCATTGATTTATGGTCGTATCGTGGGTGGTAACCAATTTCAATTCATCTTTCATACTAAAAGAAAAATGGAATTGGTCATTCGCCGCGGCCCCTGGGCCTTCAATGATCGGATTTTGGTGCTCCAACGTTGGTACCCAAACGATAATCCACCACTCATTGACTTCATCCATTTCTAGGTGCAAATTCGAGGGATCCCATTCCAATTCCTCAACAGAGAAGTCATCTCTCATAATGGACGCTCAACTGGTAACCTTTTGGATGTCGATTGTGATGCAGAAGCGGCTTCTCGAGTGGAATTTGTACGTGTACAGATCCATTGGAACATACACCTTCCACTACATTTCCAGCGATAGATACAATTTTAAAATGGAGTTAATACCCTTATGCATTTTTGTTTTGTAAGGCTCTGTGGCTTTTGTGAGGTATATGGCATGCTAACACATGATACTAGAACTGTATCTTACAAAATGGAGGTGAAGAACATTTTGATGATCCTGAAGATGATGAAGGCTTACCACCACTTGCTGGACAACAAAATAGGGGCATTATCATCCGCGAGATTGTTTGAAACGACCGCACCCAGATTTCCAATCCTCACATAGGATCTATGGGAAATGATCTCACCGGAACCCCATAATTCCAAAGAGACAACCAGCGTAAAAATTGCTCCTTACAAAAACTCTCTCAAACACACCAAACCCCACCTCATCTAGTTACTGAGTCACACAACCAACCATCCCTAGCGACCGACTAACAAGAGAGGTGAGCTGGAATATTTGATTCCGTCCAGCCACGGACAACACTTCCCTAAAATTACTCCAATTCACTATCAACTCCTCTAGTGCCCCCGACACTCACAACATCACTTTCGTCGGCCTCTCCTCATCCAAACCTAACTCCAACTGTCTTCCTAAGAAACAAACACACAACAACATGCTAGTGTCCACCGACACCACCTTGGTGTCGCTCGACACTCAAACCTTACCACAAAACCGTCTATGCTAGACCACAGTACAAACACTTAATTAAATCACAAACCAACCGTTAATTTCACAAACCCACTAATAGATATGAAGCTTATAGTACCACAAAGCTCTCCACCAAAATTCAGCCAAATCGGACTCTGTTTCATCCTCCAAACGTTGCCCCAAAGTAGGCATCTCGGACGAGTTCGCGTTGTTCATCCGCAGGTATTGGTGTCGAACGACACCAACCCAGAAATCACCATTGAAGCCTTCCTACAAGCTCCTTCTCGCTGCAAATCCCTAAACTTCACAACCATTGATTCTCTAATCAAATAAACACCAAACAACACGACTTACCAGGATAATAGCTAGGAGAGAGCCTTCCTGTCTTTCTCAATCCACCACCAAGTAATCACATCCTTCTCCACACACATCAAGAAGATGGATCTCCTTTCTCCTCCTTACAAGTGAGAGCACCAAAACTCTCTCTCCTTCTCTCCTACAGAACCACCAAAACAGATCCCTCTGCTCCTCTTAACCATCCTCAAGACTCCCTTTACTCTTAGGATCAAACTCACAATCTCTCAAGGACACTCCATGTGCTCTCTTTTCTCTCTATAACGATGATAAGTGGCCTCCCCTAAACCCTCAAGTTGATTCCCACTTAAATACTCCAATTTAGGGCTCTCCAAAACGAGCCAATTCCAATTTCAACGATTTAAAACAAATCGGTCGAACCAAAATTGATGGTGTCGATCGACACTCGCCTTGGTGTCGATCGACACCCACTCCCGAAGTCTAAAATTTGGTTTGCGGATGTTACATTATTGATGAAGACTAGATGGGAGCAGAACACAGAGAAGACCCACTATCTGATGGCCAGATACAAGAGGAAGCTGTTGATGACATAGACCCTCACCATGATGCCTTAGACCTCCCTGATGAACATCATGATGAAATGGAAATGCCTGCTGTTACATCTACCGATCTGTGTTCTTATGATCTTAACAATGCAGACATAAAGGCTCGTGGCAAACGTAAGAGAGATTACCTATCAGAGCAATCAGAGAGAGCTGAATGCTCTAAGGTGGTGAACTGTGAAGAAGATGTTGGAAACAACTCTGGAGGAAGCTTGTCTCCCCAAGAACTTGAAAGAGGCGTAATGGGCCCTAAACCACCACTTTCCCCATGAGGACAACTGCTTGGAACTGTAGAGGACTAGGCAATGACCTCGCAATTCGATGTCTTAAGGAGATTAAGAAAACTTATTCTCCAGACATCATTTGCCTAATGGAAACGAAACAAGGGGATGGCGTTGTCAGATCAGTGAGTGTTGAATTAGGTTATGACAGGGTAGTAACAGTTCCCCCTGTTGGTTTAAGTGGTGGCATTTCTCTTTTACGGAATAGTACTATCTCTGTTTCCGTTCTTTATCAATTCCCTAATCTTATAGACACTTATGTTCAAATTAATGGATTTGGTTTCTATTTGTCCTGTGTATATGGCAATCCAAACCTAACCCTTAGACACTTGATGTGGGAAGATTGGAACGAACGTCACTGACTAGAACTGGGCCATGGATGGATATATGTGATTTTAATGAGATAAAAGGCAACCATGAAAAGAGAGGAGGTCCTCCATGGCCTGAAAGTTCCTATGCTGATTTTCGAAATATGATCCAGGTCTGCGTCTTTTAATATCTGAAATATCATGGTGACCCTTTCACTTGGATAGGAAAACGCCACTCTCATGATATAGCATGCTGTCTAGATAGAACCATGACGAATAATGAAGGGCTTGCTCAGTACCCAGCCTCTCATGTTGAGTTTTTTGAGCTTATAGAATCCGACCATCGACCAGTTATAACCACCATCTCTAATGATTTCAATCCCTCGCAAGGCCAGTTTTATTACGAGAATCAGCTATTGAGTAGAGATGGTTTTAGTGCAGCAGTAACCCATGGATGGAACCGCAGAACACCGGGTAATCCTATAAACATGAGCACCCATATGAGAGAATGTAGAAAGGCAATATTCCACTCACGACACAACAGATGTACTGCTCGAGAGGAAATCAATATACTGAAGTCGTTGATTGATAAGGCTCACTCTGATAGATCTTCCACACAACGGATACGGAATCTCCGCTACAATTTGAGTTGTGCTTATGCTAATGAGGAGGAATTTTGGCGTGTTAAGAGT
The DNA here is from genome assembly GCF_000633955.1 of Camelina sativa. Lineage (NCBI taxonomy): Eukaryota > Viridiplantae > Streptophyta > Magnoliopsida > Brassicales > Brassicaceae > Camelina > Camelina sativa. The sequence goes on from NC_025691.1 coordinate 11,873,222, forward strand.
CGTAAGGAGTGGATGAACTCTCGTGATCGAAATACAAATACTTCTTTGCCACTGCCAAGAGTCATACGGCCAGAAACAAAATATACTCAATACTTGATGATGAGGGCCACGAACATCATGGATATTCATACATTGGCTTAGTGGCACAAACGTATTTCACCAATCTTTTCAAGAGTGAATTGTCTCCTCAGAATAACCATTATCATGTATTCCATGATTTCCAAGCCAGAGTAACCTCGGAGATTAATGAAAATTTAACCAAACGAGTGACAGAAGAAGAGATTAAAACTGCGGTCTTCTTTATAGGTGCTACAAAGGCTCCTAGTCCTGATGGCTTCATTAGTGCTTTCTATCAACAATTCTGAGAGACGACCAAAGCCTATGACAGATTGGAATGGGATTTCCTGCAAGAAACAATGCTCAGGTTTGGATTTGATATAAAATGGATATAGTGGATAATGACTTGTGTTCGAACTCCAACCTTCTCGGTTTATATTAATGGCAACCCTCAAGGATTCATCCAACCAGAAATGGGTAAACGTCAAGGTGATCCACTTTCCCCATGTTTATTCATCCACTAATGAAGAGAGCAGAAAAGAAAGGAGACATAAAAGGAATCAAAATCAGTAATGCCAGCCCTCCAACCACTCACCTCCTCTTTGCAGATGACTCTCTGTTCTTCTGCCAGGCTAACATGAGCTCATGTATGGATGTGAAGGAGATTCTCACACAATATGAATGAGCTTCGGGTCAACAAGTCAATACAAGAAAATTGGCCTTAACCTTTGGAAAAAGAGTAAGCGAGCCAACTAAAACTCAGATCTGAAGGTTTCTCTAAATTCATAATGAAGGTGGATGTAGTAAATACCTAGGACTCTCAGAACAGTTCGGACGCAAGAAGATAGAACTATTCCAGTTCATCGTTGAAAATGTCAAGGTAAGACAAAGGGATGGAACAACAAATTCCTCAAGGAGGAAAAGAAATATTGTTGAAAGCAATAGCTATAGCTATGCCTGTCTATACCATGAACTGCTTTAAACTGCCAAAAGGAATTTGGGAGGATATAGAAAGGATAATCGCACATTATTGGTGGAACTCTCAACAATAAGGAGCAGCGACTCACTAGGTAGCATGGGACCGAATGAAATATATGAAGAAGGAAGGAGGACTTGGATTCATAGATATTGATATATTCAATGATGCTCTGTTAGCAAAACATGCATGGCGAATCCTTCAAAACCCCAACTGCCTATTGTCGTGTACACTACTGGGAGGTATTTCTCTAGTTCGTGTATTTTTTATGCCACCAGTGACACACAACCATCATTTGGATGGCAATCGCTTCTCATTGGTAAAGATTTATTACGAAAAGATCTTTGTTATACCATTGGAGATGATCACCAAGTCCATACTTGGACAGACCTTTGGTACAGATCCTCCTCGACCACCATAAAAAGCTCCTAACCACCAGTTAGATGATATTCCTACTGTAGACAACCTACTACTTCCGGACAGAAGCGGTTGGAATGAACGGTTAGTAAGTGAAAGAGTCCACGCAGATGACGTAGATTTTATCATCTCCATCAAGATCAGCATATGGCATCAACATAATTACCTTGGCTAGCAAGCACTATACCAAGAATGGTTTATACAGTGTGAAATCAGGATATTGGCTTGCAACTCATCATCCTGACCAGATATTCCATGCTAGACCCCTAGATGGAGATCCACAACTCAAGAATGAAATATGGAAAACAAGAACCCCTCCAAAGTTCAAACACTTCTTATATATGGAGCTTATTATCAAGAGATTTAGCAACAGGAGCTGAACTTGATAGAAGACATATCTCTGCAAATGCCTACTCCAAACGATGTACCACCAAGATTGAGATGACAAAACACCTCTTCTTCACTTGCCCTCACGCCCAACAAATTTGGCGTGGCTCAAATATCCCCCTCAGATGCTTTCTCGATCCTGCAAGTCCGGTCGATTTCAAAATCAAAGCAATTTTTGATTATCATACACATCAGGGAATATATGATACACTCTCTCACTTACCATTCAGGATCTTATGGAAAATATGGAAAAATCGTAATAAGCTTATTTTTCAGAACCAAAATAACAGTTGGCAACGAGATCTTAGAGAAGCCAAACAAGAGACAGATAAATGGTTAACAATAGATGTCAGACGTGCTCACACTTATTCTAATGGTCAAAACAGTAACCGGATCCCTAGATCGCCAAATCACTCTTGGAAACAACCTCCCAGTGGTTGGATTAAATATAATTATGACAGTAGTTTTATCAACAGAGACAGAAGAGCCACTGCAGCCTGGATTATCCATGATGATCATAGTCAATTTAGAGAAGCAGGGCAAATAACAAGGATAGCTGTATTAACAGCGCTTGAAGCAGAGTGCCAAAGTCTATGTTTTCCTATGAAACAAACTTGGCTCAGTAGGTATACAAAAGTGATCTTTGAAGGTGACAGCCATGTCCTGGTTAACATACTCAATGCCAATAGTCCAAGATTTGACGTGTACAACTGGATACAAGATATCAAAGGATGGACAACTCGTTTTGAATCGATTGATTTCAAATGGACTCCACAATAATCAAATATTCATGCAGACAAATTGGCTAAAGCACAACGTCATGAAACATCAGATTATGGATTTCATTTAACTATTCATGTATGTATCCGTTCAATTAGCAATCTTGTACCAACACTCTCAAATTAATTAATGAAGTTCTAGTGTTTAAAAAAAAAAACTTTTTAACACTATGATTAAATTGATATGGTATTCTTCATTCTTTAATTGTGTAATTTGTAAAATTGTTCAGTTTTTATCTATTCATATGCTTTCATTGTAATATATTTTAATAAGCATTTTATATATATGATTTCTGCAAAATCGTAACAATTTCTCCTCATGTAAAACTTAAAATATTATTATATTACTGAAATTTACCTAGTTTGATCCAAATTTGGCCAAAAATAAGTGACTTTAACATTTGTCATTACTTTTGTTTTCTTTTTATTAATTTTTTTGTGTGTCTCTCAGTTGTTCTTATTTATAAAAAAGGTTTTGTGTCTCTTATGTGTGTAATTTACTATAACTTGTAACTTCCGTTGCCGAGAGAGAGTATATTGGCTATTATATTCATATAACTTGTAAAAGATAAATTCATAAAGGAGTACAAACTAAAGAAACGTTTTGTCTCCTCTTTTTGTATGCGTCCTCTAGTTGCAGGTTTTCGTCAGTGGGAGGATGGAGTTGCTGAATTTTTGTATCATTCGTTTATTGAACTGCTTGTTGACCATGGCTACGTTCCTCATAGTTGAACATGAATTTGTATCACATGTTTGGTTATTTGGCTAGACCTGCGTGAAAATACGATGTTATCGATCAATAACAATTGGAAATATTTATGTATTAACGACGACACTAAGTTACTAGACGCGTGAACCTAGGTCTCCATACTTTATTCCGATCCTCCGTTCTTCCTTCGTCGTCGAATTGAATCCACAAAGGAAACCGAAAGGGCCATCAAAAATGTATTGTCATGCATCACCCAACCTAGGTACCGGTTCTTGGGTCGTTGATGTAAATTAAATGATCACAGTGATCACAATGAATCAGGTTACTTGACACGAAACGCTGACGATGAACAAAATAAATGTGTCTAATTAGTCTTATGACACCACTTGATCTCGGTATCACGAGGGGATGCGATCATACCAGCACTAATGCACCGGATCCCATCAGAACTCCGTAGATAAGCGTGTTTGGGCGAGAGTAGTACTAGGATGGGTGACCTCCCGGGAAGTCCTCATGTTGCATCCCTCCCTCTTTTTTATTTGTCCAAAAATATATATATATATATATATATATATATATATATATATATATCTGGGTATCACGAGGCAAATATTAGCGTTCACCTAGCCTTCTCACACGAACATGCCTAGTGTAAGACCTCGACCCTAATATTCCGTATCAACATGTACTTATCCGTGATTAAACTTAGGGCCTATTAATTTTTATTTCGTTCATTCAACAAATATGTGCCAGCGGTTTAGTAAAAACGGGTTAAATTAAACGTAAACATGCATCCAAATTCCATATGAGGTTCTAGTACAACGAGAGTCATGTAAATAAGCTATTACATCATTTTAAAATACTAGACCGAAAGTAAAACTACCCAAAGCCACCATCCTCTCCCTTTCTTGCTGTCATCATGTGAGCTGGCCAGCCACTTAAATCCTCGGACCTTTATTTTCCGGCGACCATAAAAGGAGGCGTAAGCAAACAAGTTTGCTTAGTGGAGCGGTCATCCCGTCTCATTACGCTCAGTTCAATAATCTCAAACCGACATAGGTCAACTTCAATCAAGTCATGCATGTCAAATAACCCATAGGATAGTTGTCCAAATCGTTTAGACCAACCATCTATATTTATTGCAATAAAAATATAAACCAAGACAAGTAAGCAATAAAGACTAAATGAACCATCGGTCAAGAGATCGATGAAAGAACTCGGCCACAGTCACGCACTCACCTTCAGTTTCGACCCTAGGAGCTAACTCACGGCTTTTCTCCTGTTCTATATGTATAATCCCTCGATTCGGTCTTGTTTCACTACATGGACACATCGTCCATCGTTACCATCCAATGTCAAGACCGTAAAACTATCGATGGACTAAGGTTAAAGGATCAATTACCGATCTCTCCTTTGACTATGAATCTCGGATTCTCGACTAACTTAGGAAAACTCGGTCTAGCTCGATGGATCTCTCTCTCTTTCTCTAGTGGCGGCTTAAGGATTTTTATGCGGTGCTCTCTCGAGAACTTAGGGTTATCAACCTATTTATAGGGTTGACTAAACCGCCTTGGAATTCCCAAAACGATAAGCCTTATCGCACCCTAAGTTCCCTTCTTTTTTGCAACTATCCTTATCCTACCCAGATTGCCTTTGCCGCGAGTTTCCATTTCTCTCGAGTTTCCTTTTTTGTGAGTCGGTTTAAATCCTTCGCAAGAATTTTCAAGTCCCCGGGTCGTCCATCGGCCCGATCCATCGTTCACCGATGCGGCCATTTAACCCAACAGTCCCCACTTCACTGTCACTTATACTAAACACTTCACTATCCCATTTCATCTAGAAACTTACATGCCTGCATCATCAATCACTGCAAACTTGTGATTCGTTTTCTTCAGTTCAAACATTTGTTCACTCTTGTCACTTTGGTAGTCTCGAACTCTCTATTCTCATTTGGATCCCTTTAACCTATCGAACCCATGGCCAGTGTCCAACTGTACCACCGTTCATCGCTGCGTGTTCTGCCGTACGTACCGCTACATGTACTGCTACTTGTACAGCATGCGTACCACTACTCGTACCGCCACATGTACTGCATGTGTACCGTTGGTTCACCCAGCGCGGGTCGTTACACCTAGCCTCTGGTTGATTCAGCCCATCAAAAACTAAACAATCTTCCAAAAGGTGAACGATATAATATCACCTATTTTCCCAAGGGAACTTAGACGTTTGATTCTTACACGCAAGCCGTTAACTCGGTTCTTTAGTTGAACTGGATATAATAAATTTTAAATTTTTATCAAGTTTAAATTATTATTATAAATATTTAAAAAATCTACAAACTTATAAAAAAAAATCAAAATACCACGGAACTTGTTATATGGTGCAACATATTTGAGTCTACATTAATATAAATTAAATGATGGATTTTTTAAAATTCAAACCTCTTATAACAATAAAATTTTAAAATTAAAACCTCTTATAACAATAAAAATATTCTTGAGCTTAAATATAATCATTTAAATTTTAAGAGATTAATTTTTAAATATAATCTATCTTATTATATAAAGCTTAGTTCTCAAAATTAGTAACTCACCAAATCGTGACATTTGTCAGTTTTAACGATCAGAGATCAAAGTTAAAAACTCACCGGATCGTGACACGTGTCAGTTTTAACGATACAATATCCAAGTTAATAACTAATCAGATCGTGACATGTGTCAGTTTTAACGATCAGAAATCACATATCAAAGTTAGTAACTCATCAGATCGTGACACGTGTCAATTTTAACGATCAGAAATCACAGTTTTCAAGCTTGGTAAAACGATGTATAAGATAATTGTAATCTTATTATATTAAAAAAAACTTTGTTAATCCGAAAAGAAAAAGAATTGTACATACACTCCTCTATATATGCAAATAGAATATGACATATTTTTCACCAAAGCTTTGTTTTTCTTGGTAAAATTTTCTTTTTTATTTTTTTATTAACCTTTTGTTTGACAAGTCTCGAAGGCAATATGTTTGTTGTCTAATCGAAGCAAATATATTAAAAAAATTCCTAGATATTACCAAGTCGTTTCATCGTCGTTTCTTTGAATTTTGTTTCGTTTCTCAATTTCATAATGCATACTACGTAATCTTTGACTTAAAAATGTTAAACAGGAAGTGATCTTATATAGTACGTCTTACAAGAAAGTGGGAAGCAAGAAATTTTTAAAAAAATAATGAGCTCTTTGGAATAAATTTTCTCATAAAATAGAAAAGGAATTAAGGAAAAAATATATAAAATATTTAATTCTAAAAAATACTCACTTTCATATAAACATAGATCGTCTCATATTATTCATCTAACAAAATAATTTATTTTTGACTAGCCCTCCACTAGCTTGCCCCCATAAGCCCCAAGCTGGTCCTAACCCCTCACTGTGGATATCCAAATCCACCAGTAGGTTATTGGTGCGCCAGGCGTTCTGCGAACCATGGTCCCCACCCTATAACAACCTTCCCACAAGACAAGCTGTCACCAATTGACCATGTGAGTTCCTTTCTACGGTGAGGGGTTAGGATCGATGCCCTGCAGGGCCAGCTTGGGACCTATGGGGGCAAGCTAGCAGGGGGCTAGTGGAGTCCACGGGACGGGTTGTTACAAAACTATTTTAATGGGAAGATAAATTTTTCTTATTTTTTAAAACTAAAATATACTCCTACTTTCTACTTTTTCAGTTTGGAATATGTAATATTAATATGTTGACAAAAAAAAATAGAACATCAATATATGCATCTTCTTTTCCTAATACTGTATTTTAAAATTTATTGTAGTAGTTTTTCATTTTTTTATTTAGTTTATATTTTCATCTTTGAATTACTTGAGATTCATTTATTACCGTGCTTATAATTTTTTATTATTTCATTAGTTACGTCAAATTAAATTTCTTCTAATTTCTTAACCTTGATTGGTTGGTCATAGACTTTTTTTTTTGTGTGCAAACATTGTTGTTACTATTCATTCAATCTTAAAAGGAGATAAAGAGGAGAAGGTCATCAACCTAATGGTTGGATAAAATAGGCTAATCAAGCACAAGCCTACAACAAACATAGATAGATTGGAAAAAGTAAATCGTTGTTGATAGATCCATAGGAGCTTGGAGACAAAGACTACATCATGGTGTGTCAAAGAAACTTCGATAAAATACATTAGAAAATTTAACATTAGTTACTATCAAAAGATTTTGTGATGTTAGAAAAAAGTCTTTTGTTTCATTGGTTGCTAGAGCTAGCCACTTTGATATAGCAAAAAGACGTGAACATGTTCTCTCCACATAGGAGGAGGACAGAGCCAAAGTTCTCTCTATTGTAGAGGAGGTTGGATGCAAGGTTATCTCCCCAAGAAAGGAAGATGGGGGAGGTTGGACGCAAGGTTATCTCCCCCAAGGGAGGAAGGTGGAGTGAAGGTTCTCTCGAAGATGGAGGAAGTTGGACGCAAGGTTCTCTCCATAAGGGAGGAGGGCAGAACCGAGGTTCTCTCCATGGTTAGTCATACACTATTGTGATGTAATTTACTTTTTATTCAAAATATGTTTAAGCCAACAATTTTAGTGATTAAAAAAACTATGCAAAAGTGAAAGTAAAGAGATATATAATAGTTGACTTTATTTGTTAATATATATATTTTCTCGGTGGTAGTAAATAATATATTTGTAACATATAGTATACCTAGGTGTAAAAAATACACTTTTAATGGTAACATACATAAAAAAATTGTATATAGATATAAATTATTGTATTATAGAAAAAAAAATATAAATAGTATACAATAAATTTTAATAGATATTTCTTAAACTTTAATTTACTTTACAAAATTTAGACCCGCACATCGGGCAGGTTCTTATCTAGTAAAAACATAAAACTTACTTTACTAAGCAATATAGAGCATCCATATTGTTGTTAATAATATTTTCTTAACAAATAAATGATTTGATATATAGATAACAAAATATCATTTGAGAACTTTGCACGAAGAATAAACGACATCGACGCTAGCTTATAATCTAGTTTTTTTTTTTTTATCTTTAAGAGAGTTTTTTTATTCATATTTCTAAGACGACGCATTCCACAGTTTCAGACAATAACTTTTTTTTAACCTTTTTCTTAGAATTGTTCTTCGTCAGTATATATATATATATATATATATATATATATATATATATATATATATTTATATAAGCCACAGGTAAATGGACGAATCTATCTTAAATTTCATATTGTTTATAGTACTTAAGGTCAATGAGATTACTTGCAGCCTACTCATCTGAAAGCAACGGGCAAATAAAATGTGCTCACCACTCTCTGAGACCATCAAATATAAAGAACAAAGTTTCAAGCTTTCAGCTAGACGAAACAAAAAGTGACCTTTTTTTCCTTTTTCTTCTTTTCCTATATGTTTTTTCAGATTAACCTAGTCAACAAGAAGAGATTAATCAACAGAATCCACCAAATATAATCAAAAGCTGCTATACAAGGTCCAAACAAGGGATAACATCTCCTAAAGAATCAAGCTATCTTCATTGTGGTTGGAGTTTTATGCTTCTTTGCTGCCTTAATCTCGAGCGCAGGTGGAACTGGCGGTGGAGGTTTATTCATTCTAATCATGACTATGAAAACAACTTCAAGTTTATCTGGTATAATTAAGAATTAGATGTTAAATTTTATTGATAATGTTTGAATTTTAAAGGTAACATGCACAGGGTTTTCTGAATTTATTTGGTGGGTTTTTCTAAAACTATATTTAATTTACACACACTATTATATACTCTCTCTCTTTCAATATATAAGATCCATTTTATAAGATATTTTCAAGTTTCTATACATTTTAATATTAATTTAATACTTTTTGAGCATTTAATTCTGCAGTATTTTTTTTTTATTGGTTGAATTTGGTTCAATGGTACAATATTTGTAGTTTCTTAAAATTTGTGTTTTTAACTAAAAGATCTTATAAAATGGAATAGAGAAAGTATATAACGTTTAAGTTAACAACTAATTTTGAAGATTCAAATTTCTTATAATAAGATTTTACAATCGGCATGCTTGATAAATATGGTTAAATTATCTTCTATATATTAAAAGAACGTTTTTTAGTGCTTATGTCGCAAGTTTACTTGTTTAATAAGTTCATATTCGAATGGCCCAACTGAGTTTGTCTTCTACTTGACTGACTTATCACGTGGTATAAATATGAGTTGTAAGCCATACACATAGCATCCGATGATGGGTGTTTTCTACAACGACCTCGACTGCCCTGCATATCATACAACTCAAACTAAACAATAGTGATCACTCACATACATGTGCCACAGAACTTCGACTTTTCTAAATATATGGAGAGGATCATATATATCTTGTTGAATTCTCATAACCGTGGAAGCATTTGCATTGAACTCATAGTCCCAAATTTCTAGGGATTTTAATACATTTCCTTCTCTCTTTTTTTTTCAATGTTATTTGCAATGGAAGGTAAGCGTTTCTTAGGCCAGTACTTGATATGGGTGATATTGCTACTGGGGCAGCTGCATGAATGCAAAATCTGCATTGAGAAAGAAAGAAAAGCTTTATTGTAGCTAAAGAAATATTGGATGTCAATTACGCAAGAACCGGACTTGGACTATGTTTTCCCTACTTGGAATAATGACACAAAGAGCGATTGTTGCCTGTGGGAGGGCATTATGTGCAATCGTACAAGCAGGCGGCTAATCAAGCTTTCCATTCGTGCTACGAATTTGAAAGAAAATTGTTTCCTAAATCTTTCTTTACTACATCCCTTTGAAGAGGTTCGAAGTCTGGAAATATTGGCAGGGCTCAATGGCTTCATTGATAATATTGGAGGTATATTGGGGTTTCACAGTCTAGACTACAGTTTTGGTCTATGTTTGGAAACAACATTTTCTAAAGATTTGAAACTACTTAAGTTACATTTTTCCCCTGCATCAAAAGGTTATAATACCTTCATCCAAAGCATTGATTTATTATATGTGGCTGATGTCGACTTACACAAAATTACATCCAACAGTCAATCTTGATTTCTTCCAAATTCCATAAGCTATACTCTCTTGATTCCATTCAGTTAAAAAATATATATGATATGATATATTGAAGTGATTAGGGTGGACTAGTTACTTTTTCTATACTCGCTTACACGCTTTTCGTTTTCAGGTTATAGAAGCTTAAGGAGATTAAGGAACCTGGAGATTCTGGATCTCTCTTACAATAGATTCAACAACAACATATTTCCTTTTCTTAATGCTGCTACATCACTTATAAGTATTTCCCTTCAGGACAGCTTTATGGAAGGCCCTTTCCCTTTTGAAGGTATGTTATTTGTAACCTACTTAGTAATGATGTATGTTTGGTTATTTCATTTGGTTTTTATATGGCTACAATTTGCTATCTCTTCTTTTAGTTGTAATCATTCTTATATTTTTTTGGACTATCTTTCAGAAATAAAAGACTTGACAAACTTGAAACTGTTGGATCTTAGTAAGAACAAACTAAACGGCACCATGCTAGGTACCATCTACGTCAATCACCACTATCCATCTATAGATTTAATTTCATAACACGTTTATTCATGTTGTCATATACATAATAATTATAGTTGTCTTGCTTTGTGTCTCTTTGTCTTCCGGTAGGGTTGAATCATTTAAAAATGCTAGAAGCTCTGGATCTAAGTTACAACTTTTTTTCTAGCATAATGGAATTGCAAGGCAAGCTTTATTTTTAATCTTTCTCTTTATGCATAAGAAATGTCTCTAGAGTTATCGAGACAAATACAATTACTTCTATTATTCACAATATCTTGTTGTTTTCCAAACTACTTTTTTTTTTTTTTGCAGTAGTTTGTGAAATGAAGAATATGCAAGAGCTCAATCTCCGTGGAAATTATTTTGTGGGTCAGATTTCTCTTTGTTTTGGTAGACTAAACAAGCTACAGGTTCTTGATTTCTCATCCAACCAGTTAAGTGGAAATCTACCATCTAGTTTCAACAGCCTTGAGTCCCTCGAGTATCTATCATTATTAGATAACAACTTCACAAAAGAGAATAATCTGCTCTCCAACCTAACAAAGCTTAGGGTGTTCAAACTTTCATCAACATCAGAAATCAAAACAGAGAGTAATTTGGTGCCAAAATTTCAACTTAGTGTTGTTGTACTACAAGTTTGCAGCTTAAAGAAAATCCCTTTCTTTCTCTTGTACCAGAAGAACTTGCGTCTAATTGATCTATCGAGGAACATATTATCCGGAAATGTTCCTACCTGGCTGTTGGCGAATAATCCGACACTTGAAGTATTACATTTGCAGAACAATTTATTCACTATCTTTTAGATGCCTACAATAGTGCATAATTTGCAGTTCTTGGATTTTTCAGTGAATGATATTAGTGGACCAAATTCTTCGTATGCAAACAAATTTCACTTGGAGGGCGATTACAAAGGCGATTAGGGTTTTTTCCTTGGCTATCAAGTTTGATGGTTACGGCGGATCAGCCGCCTCGGACTACTGAGTCCGGTAAACCACGGTTGGATCTGGCTCTGCCTTTGGATGTAGAGGGGAGTCAAGGGAGTTCGGTTAAGGTTTTATCAGAAGAGTTAGGCTCCTCCCAGGATGGAGCCGCAACCACAGTTTCAAAGGGTTTGGGTTTGGGTCAAAAGCCATGGCTGAAGGCGGCGCAGAAGCACAAATTCATGAAACAAGCGTTTGTGGTAACAGAGATTGAGGGGAAGCAGCGTGTCGTGGTTCCCAGGGATGTGTTTGTTGATGGGAAACCACTGTGGGAAGATTTTGTCATCGGAAAGTTTCTTAATTCAAAGGCTCCCCATTTGGGGAAGATTCACATGATAGTCAATAAAATTTGGAGATTGGGAGATAAATCTTCACTCATTGATGTCATTGTGGTTAACGACTTCACTGTTAAATTTCGTGTGTGCAGTGAGAGTACCAGGCACAGAATTTTAAACCGGGGAATGTGGAACATAGGTGGTCTTCCAATGATCCTCTCAAAATGGACGCCTTTCGCTGAGGAGGCACAACCAGCGCTGAAGTCTGTTCCATTGTGGGTTGTATTGAAGAATATACCACACACCATGTTTACTAACAAGGGGTTGCAGTTTTTGTCAAGTGCAGTGGGTACACCTATACGTTTACATCCAAAAACAGAGGCATGCTCAAGTTTTGACGAAGCACAAATTCTGGTTGAGGCCGATCTCACTAAAACCTTACCCGTTGAATACCACTTGGCTGGAGAAGAGGAGGGGGAGTTAGATACTGTGGTCAAATATTATTATCTTTGGCTACCTCCTCAATGTAGTCAGTGTCGCAAATGGGGACATTTGCAGGCTGCCTGTCTGAAAACTGCTTTGCCAACTGAATCAGAGGTTGTTCCAACGATTCTAGCGGTGAAGGAGACAGAGATAGTGGGGACTGCAGACGCTCCTGCTCAGGAGATTATAAACCAATCTACAGAAGTAGTTTTGGGGACGGTTGATGCTCATGTTACTAAAACCATGGAGACAGAGGAAGCTCAGGAGTGGATAACTCCACGGAAAACCGGTCATAAGCCTATGTCTAGTCCGAACAAATAGAATACGCTGGTGCAGACTGGTGAGGTACCTCTGTTATCTAACTCCTACTCGGTTTTGAGTGAGGGGGATGAAGATGAGGCAGAGGAGGATGTTGTTCGGGCAAAGGAGGCAGCTCCACCTGTTTCAACACATGTTGGTGATTCTATCGCTGTTCCTCCTGTTCTACCTTCAACTGCACCGGTGTCTGTTGTGCCTGCAGTGGGGACAAATGGACGTGGAGTTAAACCTACTGTAACCCTAAGAGAATCAATCCCACGTGCTTCGAAGATATCTCATAAATATGTTAGCAACCCTTCTACTCAGCCTCAACGCGACCCGAGTAAGTCGGGTACCCAACATTAATTTATGTCGAATTTCTTTTGGAATGTTCGCGGATTCAACAAAATGTCAAAACATTGCGTAGTTCGAGATTGGGTTAAGAGGGGTTATTTTCAGTTTGGTTGTATTTTGGAAACAAGGGTAAAGGAAACAAAAGCTGCAGCTATTCTTGCTTCAGTTTTTCCTGATTGGTCCTATTTAACAAATTACACTTTCAATCGAAGAGGAAGGATATGGGTGGTATGGAATTCCAGTGTCCGTCTTACGCCTTGTTACACAAGTAGTCAGGTGATCACTTGCTCCGTCCTGCTGGAAGGTGCTGAGAAGGAGTTTTTTGTTTCGTTTGTATATGCAGCAAATGGTGTTGATGATAGAAAAGTGTTG